>NC_041393.1:168322698-168414964 GCF_002162155.2 Triticum dicoccoides
AAGAAAGAGATCCATTGATTTGGCTAAGGTAGGAAAGAATCTATTATTTATTTCCTAAAGAAAATTGCATTAATGAGAGAGATTCGTTGATTTGGCTAAGGTAGGAAAGAATCTATTATTTGTTTCCTAAAGCAAATTGCATTAATGGGAGAGATCCGTTGATTTGGCTAAGGTAGGAAAGAATCTATTATTTGTTTGCTAAAGGAAATTGCATTAATGAAAGAGATCTGTTGATTTGGCTAAGGTAGGAAAGAATCTATTATTTGTTTCCTAAAGAAAATTGCATTAATGAGAGAGATTTGTTGATTTGGCTAAGGTAGGCGGTTTTTGCGGTTCTTGGCGGCTCAGTGTGAGGTGGGGCGAGGTACAAAAAAATATCATGGAAGGTGAGACGGAAAAAAACCTGGGAGGTGGGAGTTGTCCCTGGTTAACCTACGAAATTTCATAGATTTTTTTAGGACGAAAAAAACCAGTGGAGGTGGGACGAAAATTGGCCGGCGGAGACTACCACCTCCCACTACTGACTTTTTTTCGTCCGGTTTTATTTCATCCCACCTCCCACTACTGACTTTTTTCTTAATTAATAACTCCACCCTCCTGCTGGTTTTTTTCTAATAGTAAATATGCACGTGCAACGCATGTCTATTTGGACTAATAAGTGTGCACGTGCAACACGCGTCTATTTGGATTAACACATTATACTATACTTAATACAAGACAATTTATTCATAAATTTGAAATTTCCCTATAAAGTACACAATCTCTTATTCCCAACTCATACAAATAATTTGAAATTTCGTTTCTCCTTAATCAACATGTCTCCTGTATTAAAAGACCACCCACTTTTCCCAATGTCTAAAACTCAAAATTATATAGAAGATTCATCATGATTCTCCATATGCACATATTTATGCAAGTATAATCACACATGAAAAAGTCATTTAGGACAAGCTAAGGAACCGTTTCAGTGCTAACAAACTCCAGTTAAGAATTATTATTACAATTGAGTGTCAACCACACAATAGCGGGAAGAGACCTCTATGATTTGTTGAAAAGAGGAAGCCATTGTCACATAGAGAAGTGTAGAGATGTCTTGACTGCATAGAATCAGCTGTGAAACAAGACAAAAAAAATGCTAGTTGGACCATCCGATTCTACTATTACACCACAAGTGTTGTAATGTCTCGAAGCAAGAAAAGTGGCTTACTTTATTATGAAAATAGAACATGTAAACCAAATAAAAATTACATTGATAAATTACGTAATTATACTTGTTAATCACGGGACAAAAGCATTAATATGACAACTTGGAACAGTTACTTGAGTACTACACATTTCTTTAAGGGCTCAACATTCTAAAATTTTGACAATATAACAAATATCCTCTCAGTTTGTAGTAATAATGATACGTAAGCTACCACTTGTAAGAATAACAGTGGCAAAAAAAGGCCAACAAATGCCGGTTTAGAAAGAAAAAACTGCAGATATGCTTCCAATTTTAGCAACTCTAGTGGATAAAACATACCTTACCTCCCAAGTCGGGAAAACAGTCAAATGAAAAAATGTACTTCTTATAAGTAGTAGAGATGAAGTCATAAGGATCATGGTTCAAGATATTCGGAGAAACATGGTTGGTCTCTCTGTATGATGCGAACTCGTTGCAGTCAGTAGAAGAGTGACCTGCCCTCCAGGCAAAAGACGAAGGCGGCGACGGCATGTGTGCGTGTTCGGAGGAAGTCGCAGCTCCTCTTCGCATGTCTCCCATTGTGGCTCGCGTGGGTGGTGGGCTGGTGACGACAGGCGACTCGCGATCGTGATTCCCTCATAGGAGACGATAGGATGCATTCGCGATTAGTTTCCTAATAATTAGATACGTTCGTGATTAGTTATCTAATAGGATGCGTCCGTGATTAGTTTCCTAATAATTAGATGTGTTCATGATTAACTTCCTAATAGGATGCGCTCGTGATTATTTTCCTAATAATAGAATGCACCCGTGATTAGTTTCCTAATAATAGGATGCGTTTGTGATTAGTTTCCTAATAATTAGATGCGTCCGTGATTAGTTTCTTAATAGGATGTGTCCGTGATTATAGTTTCCTAATTGACCAGGTGTGGACTTCATATTTTCCTCCACGGTGGAGTCCGGTCAGTCAATGTAAATTGCTAAGTGCACACAGAGAACAGATTAGGTTAAGGCTAGCCGTTAGATTGAGTTTAGTGGGATAATCATGCGGTGGTAATGTATCCATGTACGTTTTGTGGGGTGCACTTAAAGAAAATTATGTTTGCTCTTTTATAAGTAGTATAGATCTAATTCAATCTATTGATCCTTCCTTAGTCACAATGCACTTACATGTAGCCCCGACAGATCGGTTTCCATATGAAATAAAACACAATCATCAATCAATCCTTGGTTCTCTTTTATAGGACTTGTTGCCATACATGAACCATACGATAACTTCCATATATAAAATAAAGGGAAACACAATCAGGTTTCCTTCCTTTCCAAAGTTCTAGCCACCGACCCCCTCCCCAGACCGCGTTCTTTTTCCCATGCCACCATCGACAATCTGCTCTCCCATTTCCTCGTCCTCCCCATGTTGTGAAGTTCCAACACACAACTACACAAACACCAGTGACATAGAAAACCACCGCCTCCTCCTCCGCGCCACCGCCTACTCTATTTTTCCCCTCTGTGTGGCGACCTGAATGGAAGGCGGTGGATCTGGGATGCGCCTGGTTCCACAAGACGTCAGGCGTAAGGAAGGATGGAAAACCACCGGCTGGATGGCCAAGGGTGGCCCATTGAAGGTTTGAAACCTCCTATGGCGTAATTTTGTGCAACCTGCATGAAGATTGTAGGAGCTATCCATGTGGTCGTTCCATCGGCAACAAGTACGTATTGGATAGCACATAATTTGAAATTCTTGACGGAGTTGACTGACCATGACTTTGACTCTCACAATGTTGCATGTTCTTCGGAGTTGACTGGTGGCGTTTTTAGGTTATTACTACCATGAAGATGAGAGGAACATCGAGAAAAATCCTTTCCCTGAAAAATGGATGGGAGGAATATCTTGGTCTATGATTTCATGATGAATAGGACCCTGAAAAAGCAGTGGATGATGCCCCGTTGATTCTCTTTGAATTCGGCTACTGTGGGAATGTGTATAGTCGGGCTTGGAGTGAGCGCTCCATGCATGTGTGTCAGTGGCACTCAGAGATTGGTTGTGCCGCTCTTGTGAGGGTGTGTGGGAGTGGTGTGCTCGAGACACGCCAATCTCGTGAGCAGGTGCGGAGATGAGTTGCACAAGAGAAACATTGGTGGGATGAACCCAAACCTTTATTTTTATTTTCTAATATGAATTATCCTTCCTTCTTAGAAAAACATGTTTTGAGTAAAATTATCTTTACTATAGACATATATTGACAATTAATCAAGTATCAACATCATTGCATGCTTATTGCGTGGAATGTGTGTCCCAATGTTGACAGAAGGTATAAAAAGATTGTCTTGAAATTATTATTTTCTTGGGAAGATATTGCCCTGAATTCTCATTTCTCATCAGAAATTTAGTATCCATTTTCGTTGATCTTATTTGCAACATGTACAAGTCAGTAATAATCTAAGGGGGTGCCTACCGGAGAAGATTATGATAGTTGGACAAGAAACTTGGTACTGTCGTACAAGGTAGAGGTAGGAGAAATAGGAGATAAAAGCATGCATGGTGGGAGAAGGAAGTCGAGTGTCGCGTGGTAGCTCAGACATGGAGTGTGGAAGAAAGACAATGACGAGATGTATGTACCTACTAGATCATGACCATGAGATATCATCCCATAAAAATGGCCTTTAACTCTCATGTCACATGAATTTTCTCTTTGTATATATATATTTGTTAGTCCGTGGCAACACACGGACACTTAGCTAGTGTTGATAGCAAACCAATTATGCTCGTAATCTGCCGCTCACTGGCCTCACTCGCGTGGGCCGACCCAGGAAAACCCGACCTCTCCCTCGCCCAGGTATGTATTTTCCCCTCGCTCAATCATTCGCCGATTGACTGTTGGCCGATTGAGATTTAAAAAATCATGAATATGAAAATACAATGTAATTTGAAAAGTCTCATGCATTTAAAAAGTTCACAATTTTTTGGAAGGGTCAAATATTTGATAAAGAGTTTATGAATATGACATTTTTTTGCACTTTGAAAAATGTTCACAATTAATTAATTTATTTACAAATATGGAATTAGAAAGGTGTTTATAAAATTTGAAAATATTCAAATTATGATAAAATCTCATTTTATTTTTCTACAAAAGTCCACAAATTTGAAAAATGTTTATGAATTTGGAGAAAGTTCATAATTTTTTAAAAAGTTTGCGAATTTTCAAAAGTTCACAAAATTTACAAATTTGAGAGAAAGTATAAAAATTTGGAAGAATTTCAAAATTTTGATTTATTTCAAAATTTGAGAAAAGAATCCAATTTAGAAAAGTTGATGCATTTGAAGAAAAATAAGTAAGAGAAAGGAAAATGGCAAACATAGAAAGGAAAAAAAAGGAAAAAAACACCTCAAAAAAAAGAAAGGAAAAGGGGAAAAGAACAGAAAAAAAAACCTAAACCCATCCTGACAAAACCAGCAAAAAAATGTTGGTAACCTTCTAGAATGTTCCCAAAACTGATGGGAGAAAAACCAACATGGGCCTACTCATAAGGTAGTATACTATGAGTGATGTGAGCGCCATCTACCATTAATAAAGGAACCAGTGCCAGGAATTGGGGCGCGGCTATGTTCCGGCCGCTGCAAGTCCTACTAGGGCTCGCGTGCAGGGATCAGGTATTCAACCTTCCCCTTTTATACTCACATTTTTTTCTTTACATTTTAAAATAATATATACATCAAAAATACTTTATATTAATTGATAAGGTTAATCCTGTAGTTGAAAATGTCTAACGTGTATAGAAAAAATATTTTTGCAGCATACAAAAAAAATACAGTGTGATCTAAAAAACGAAAATGCTAATCATGCGTACGAAAAATGTTTATACACTGTAAGACACAGGAAAAAATGTTTTATCATCAGGAAAAAAATGTTTTGACGTTTATTTACTATAATTTTAACATGTTGTTGGAAAAACTTTCCAAAACAGGTTTTTGTATGAATTGTTAATAATGTGTTCATAAAATTGGAAACATTTATGAAACATATTTATAACTATATGAAAAATGTGAACACGTATAAAAAAAGTAGACATGAAAACATATATTAGAAAAAAATCTAATCATATTTGGAAAATGTCGAATGTGTGTAAAAAGATCTTTCTAATGTATACAAAATGTATAATGCATATGAAAAATGTAGACCTGTATTTGAAAACAGAAAAATGACAATAAATAAATAAAACTAAAGAAGACCCATGAAAACCGTTGATTTTTTTTTGCGGAAAAACTTTCAATCTATTCATCTTCAATCATGGTAGTACAACGGACACTAGAAATAATAAAAATTACATCCAGAACCGTAGACCACCTAGCGACGACTACAAGCACTGAAGCGAGCCGAAGGCGCGCCGCTGTCATCGCCCCTCCCTCGACAGAGCCGGGCAAACATTGTTGTAGTAGACAGTCGGGAAGTCGTCGTGCTAAGGCCCCATGGAACCAACGCACCAGAACAGCAACCGCCGCAGATGAAGAGTGTAGATCAAAAGGATCCAACCTGAAGACACACGAACGAAAACGAACGACGAACAGATCCGAGCAAATCCACCAAAGACAGATCCGCCGGAGACACACCTCCACACGCCCACCGATGAAAACCGTTGATTGAAACAAAGGAAAATAGGAAAAAGAAAATACGAGGGAAAACTTAAGATAGCTGATAAAACCACGAAATAAACAAAAAGTAAACCAAAGAAAACGAAATAAAAGTTAACCCCCCTCGAATGTGGAGAAATGGGTGGCCCGGTACTGTAGTATCTGTAGGCAAGTCTTATTATAATTCAAGTAATTCTCAAAATAAGATAAAAATAAAACTGAAGTTCGAGGGATACGTAGCATTTGCGTAGGAACTTTCCTCTAACCTACTTTTTTTTTAGAATCTCCCTCTAACACTGGCGTTTCGCACAGGCGCCAGCGGAGTGGGCCGGCCAACTTAACACTAGTGTTGACACCCAATTGTGGATGGTCAAGAACTTAATTAAGATGACCTCAAATGAAGAAGTGGTCTACATGAAAAAGTTCCGTCTTGTTGACGTGAACATCTTTGAAATTTGGGCCATCGCTATCCGATCTCATCTTGAGGGCCGAAACTATACTCTAAGTACTCAGGTTTTATATTCAGAGTATTATTCGGCCAATTAAGCCTCCCAGATGGCCTCAGTTGAAAAGCCTTTCTACACGAATTGTCTTCGCCTCGTGAAACGGTCGATTTTTATATAAAAATCGTCCCAATCCAAGTTCGTATGCAAAAGTTAGAGTCATCCGAATACAACCCTATCACGAGCCAAAAGTGGCGCGCCCATCAGCCACTGTGTCTGATGGGTAGCGCGAATAGTAGCATGTTTTGCACGAGTGTTTGACCCTCGTGATGACCTTTGATCACAAAACGTTCAACATGAAAGTTGTTCGTCTCGTTGAAATGGTAAAGATTGCTTTTGGGATCGTTTCCATCCTAGATCGTTTACCATCTCAAAAAAGACCCGCAAGGTGCAGCCAGTTTTAGACCGAACAATTTTGGAAAGTTCGGACAAAACCAATCCGAATTTGACTAGGGTTTTGAACGTGAATCCAAACCTTTTCCTTGCACGGGAAGTCCAGCCGCCTCTTATATACCTAAAGGGTGACGGCCGATTGAACAACACACAATCATCAATTCATCTACCACTCTTTATCTTTTACCTTTTCTCCTTAATCCTAGTTCTTCTTCTTCCTCGTTCTTCGTCTGTTCTTCTTGTTGCAGGGTGGCGAACCTCGAGGCCCTAGCGGCGATCAGGTCGACTTAGGGAAGCCCATAGCCACCGTGTTCCCTAACGGGGTCCCTTCCGGGCGTGTGGGGTTTCGGGTCTATAAAAGCATCCGCCGGCTGTCCTGCGTATCGCGCTGCCGGTCGGGTCTCCTTCGACGCGAGCTACAGTGTATCACCTCCAGTGTCAAGGGTACACGGCGACGTGTTCATGTGCGAACAAACTTTTTGGCGACTCCGCTGGGGACGAAGCTTTGAACGGTCTCCAGCTCGTTCTTGCTCTGAAGAGATCGTCATCTAGGGTTCGCAGTCTACAAAGGTAATATGAATACCCAATTCCCTATTGTGGATGCAAATAATTCATATGGTGTTACTAGATCATTAAATGAGTATATTCTATCGGCCAGCCCAAGTTTTTTCAATCATGCATCTAACTATGTGCAAGGGCTGATTCAAAGTAATTTACATGCTTCAACTTCTTATGACACTAGTAACATGAGACATATGTATTCCAACTCACATGCATCGGCAACCCAGCAAATTCATATGCCGATGAGCAACATGATGAGTTCGGTTAATCAATTTGAAACACCCCAAGTTAGAACTCCTAATAGCATGCAACAAAGTGTTTCACCTTCTTATTCATCGGCAACAAACTTGCAATATGTCAATCCAAACTTGCCGATGGATAGGAGAATTGGTCATGCTACTACTAGCTATTCGGCCAGTTAATCTCAACCATCATATGCTACACCTATTGTTAGTCATTTTTCGGCACCGTATACGACTGTAGATGTTCATGATTCGGCTTCATACCTTCCTAGTCATAGCCGAATAAATGTAAATTTTACAGGAGCGGTTGTGTCCAATATTATAGAAGATGAGGTAGTGGTGGCTGCATTGAAAAGTTTAGCCCAAAATAATAGGATTAGTGCTCTTTGCCTTGAAGAACATGATAAAGCGCTAGTTCCTCATTATAGTGCAATAAAAGCTAGAGTTTTGCAAGAAGATGAATCTTTACCAATTGGTAAAATTGGCGAGCAAAAATATGGTTTTACTACAATGCATATGCCTTCACCTAGCACTACATCATATTATACACCCCCTACACAATTGCAAAGTTTTGGCAACACCCATGTGTCATTACCGAAAGAATCTAAAGGCATTGGGGGGCAATCATATCCAGAGTGGACTGAAATTGAGAAAAAGCTTAAAGCCAATTTTGTAGCTTGCCGCCAGAAAAAAATAGAAAAAGAATTGGCTCAGATAAAAGAAGTATTGCCAATTGGTAGTATCAATGAAAAAAGGATAATTTGGAATATGAAAGTGCTTCGGTTGAAAAATCCGAATCAAGTAGTATATATTCCAAATCCATAAAATCCAAAGAGGCAAGTAGTATTGAGAAAGGGCATGGAAAGCATGGCAAAATGACCGTGCTTGATTTTTTCTGAAGTTATGGAACCTACTTCCTGCCCTATGAGTTCCGTGCTGTAGAAATTGACAAGCCTCAAGAACAAGAGCAAGTAGCCGAACAAAGTTCGCCTGACAAGGATCTTCAAAGTAATGATGCACGGAATAAAGAAAAAGATGATGATAAGGTGTTGGGGAGCCATCCAAAGATGGAACAAGATATTGTTGAAGTCACACCACCATCATGCTCTCCCAACATATTTGAAGAGGTATGCCTAGCAAATGATTTTCCTATTTTCAGATTTGGTCGCAACTTCATAGTTGATGCATCTATTAAAAAATCCTCATAAGTAATTTTGAAAGACCAATAAAGAAGGGTAATTTACTTGGTAGCAATAAAATTGTTATAGAACATATCGGTCAACCCATTGAGCCATTTATAAAGATCGATAATGACTTATTATTACAGCCAAAGCTTTCCCCATTGCTTTATCTAAAGTTCATATCTAATTGGGTAGCTTTGCTTATTTTTTACTTGGCTTACACTTGGTCTCAATTGAGACATGTATGTTCTAACTATTTTTGTTTCAGAAATTTAAAGCCAAGAGTAAATTCTGTTGAGAAAACTGATGCTATTGTGATATCTTATGGAAGCCATCGGATATAGAGTGCAAAATGTTGGAAATATGCCCTAGAGGCAATAATAAATTAGTTATTATTATTATATTTCCTTGTTCATGATAATCGTTTATTATCCATGCTATAAATGTATTGATAGGAAACTCAGATACATGTGTGGGTACATAGACAACACCATGTCCCTAGTAAGACTCTAATTGACTAGCTCGTTGATCAATAGATGGTTACGGTTTCCTGACCATGGACATTGGATGTCGTTGATAACGGGATCACATCATTAGGAGAATGATGTGATGGACAAAACCCAATCCTAAGCCTAGCACAAAGATCGTGTAGTTCGTATGCTAAAGCTTTTCTAATGTCAAGTATCATTTCCTTAGACCATGAGATCGTGCAACTCCCGGATACCGTAGGAATTCTTTGGGTGTACCAAACGTCACAACGTAACTGGGTGGCTATAAAGGTGCACTACGGGTATCTCCGAAAGTGTCTGTTGGGTTGGCACGAAGCGAGACTGGGTTTTGTCACTCCGGTTGACGGAGAGGTATCTCTGGGCCCACTCGGTAGGACATCATCATAATGTGCACAATGTGACCAAGGGATTGATCACGGGATGATGTGTTACGGAACGAGTAAAGAGACTTGCCGGTAACGAGATTGAACAAGGTATCGGCATACCGACGATCGAATCTCGGGCAAGTACAATACCGCTAGACAAAGGGAATTATATACGGGATTGATTGAGTCCTTGACATCGTGGTTCATCCGATGAGATCATCGTGGAACATGTGGGAGCCAACATGGGTATCCAGATCCCGCTGTTGGTTATTGGCCAGAGAGTTGTCTCGGTCATGTCTGCATGGTTCCCGAACCCGTAGGGTCTACACACTTAAGGTTCAATGACGCTAGGGTTATAGGGAATAGATATACGTGGTTACCGAATGTTGTTCGGAGTCCCGGATGAGATCCCGGACGTCACGAGGAGTTCTGGAATGGTCCGTAGGTAAAGATTTATATATGGGAAGTCATCATACGGTCACCGGAATAATTCGAGGGTTTACCGGTATTGTACCGGGACCACCGAAGGGGTTCCGAGGGGTCCACCGGGAGGGTCCACCTGCCCCGGAGGGCCCTGTGGGCTGTTTGTGGAGAAGGTCCAGCCCCTTGGTGGGTTGTGCGCCTCCCCCCTTAGGGCCCATGCGTCTAGGGTTTTTGGGGAAACCCTAAAGGGGGGCGCCCCCTTGCCTTGGGGGGCAAGGCAACCCCCCTGGCCGTCGCCCCCTCCTCAGATTGGATCTGAGGGGGCTGGCCCCCCTCTCCCTTGCCCCTATATATATGTGGGGGGTGGGAGGACAGCCGCACCCAAGTTCTGGCGCAGCCCTCCCCCTCTCCCAAGTCCTCCTCCTCTCCCGCGGTGCTTGGCGAAGCCCTGCAGGATTGCCACGCTCCTCCACCACCACCACGCCGTTGTGCTGCTGCTGGATGGAGTCTTCCTCAACCTCTCCCTCTCTCCTTGCTGGATCAAGGCATGGGAGACATCACCGGGCTGCACATGTGTTGAACGCGGAGGTGTCGTCATTTCGGCACTAGGATCTCTGGAGATTTGGATCACGACCAGTATGACTCCTTCAACCCCGTTCACTTGAACACTTCCGCATAGCGATCTACAAGGGTATGTAGATGCACTCTCCTTTCTCTCCTTGCTAGTCTCTTCATAGATAGATCTTGGTGACTCGTAGGAAAATTTTGAATTTCTGCTACGTTCCCCAACAGTGGCATCATGAGCTAGGTCTATTGCGTAGATTCTATGCACGAGTAGAACACAAAATAGTTATGGGTGATGATTTGTTCAATTTGCTTACCGTGACTAGTCCAATCTTGATTCAGCGGCATCGTGGGATGAAGCGGCCCGGACCGACCTTACACGTACTCTTACGTGAGACAGGTTCCACCGACTGACATGCACTTGTTGCATAAGGTGGCTAGCGGGTGCCAGTCTCTCCCACTTTAGTCAGATCGGATTCGATGAAAAGGGTCCTTATGAAGGGTAAATAGCAATTGGCATATCACGTTGTGGCTTTTGCGTAGGTAAGAAACGTTCTTGCTAGAAACCCATAGCAGCCACGTAAAAACATGCAAACAACAATTAGAGGACGTCTAACTTGTTTTTGCAGGGTATGCTATGTGATGTGATATGGCCAAAATGAATGTGATGAATGATATGTGATGTATGAGATTGATCACATTCTTGTAATAGGAATAATGACTTGCATGTCGATGAGTATGACAACCGGCAGGAGCCATAGGAGTTGTCTTAATTTATTGTATGACCTGTGTGTCATTGAACAAATGCCATGTAATTACTTTACTTTATTGCTAACCGGTAGCCATAGTAGTAGAAGTAATAAGTTGGCGAGACAACTTCATGGAGACGCGATGATGGAGATCATGGTGTCATGCCGGTGACGATGATGATCATGGAGCCCGGAAGATGGAGATCAAAAGGAGCAAAATGATATTGGCCATATTATGTCACTATTTGATTGTATATGATGTTTATCATGTTTATGCATCTTATTTGCTTAGAACGACGGTAGTAAATAAGATGATCCCTCATTAAAATTTCAAGAAAGTGTTCCCCCTAACTATGCACCGTTGCGAAAGTTCGTCGTTTCGAAGCACCACGTGATGATCGGGTGTGATAGATTCTAACATTCACATACAATGGGTGTAAGCCAGATTTACACACGCAAAACACTTAGGTTGACTTGACGAGCCTAGCATGTACAGACATGGCCTCGGAACACAAGAGACCGAAAGGTCGAGCATGAGTCGTATGGTAGATACGATCAACATGAAGATGTTCACCAATGATGACTAGTCTGCTCACGTGATGATCGGACACGGCCTAGTTGACTCAGATCATGTAATCACTTAGATGACTGGAGGGACGTCTATCTGAGTGGGAGTTCATTAGATGAACTTAATTATCCTGAACATAGTCAAAAGCCCTTTGCAAATTATGTCATAGCTCGCGCTTTAGTTCTACTGTTTTAGATATGTTCCTAGAGAAAATATAGTTGAAAGTTGAGAGTAGCAATTATCGTTGAGCTTGTACTCAGATTGTCTGGGTACAACAATCACTTGAATCAAGTGGGAGTTAATCTTCCAGATGAGATAGTGATGTTTCTCCAAAGACATTGCCACCAAGCTACTAGAGCTTCGTGATGAACTATAACATAACAGGGATAGATATGATGATCCTTGAGCTATTCGCAATGTTCGACACCGCGAATGTAGAAATCAAGAAGGAGCATCAATTGTTGATGGTTAGTGAAACCACTAGTTTCAAGAAGGCAAGGGCAAGAAGGGGTACTTCATGAAATGGCAAATCAGTTGCTGCTCTAGTGAAGAAACCCAGGGTTGAACCCAAAACCGAGACTAAGTGCTTCTGTAATGAGGGAACAAACACTAAAGCAGAACTACCCTAGATACTTGGTAGATGAGAAGGCTGGCAAGGTCGATAGAAGTATATTGGATATACATTATGTTAATGTGTACTTTACTAGTACTCCTAGTAGCACCAGGGTATTAGATACCGGTTTGGTTGCTAAGTGTTAGTAACTCGAAATAAAAGCTACGGAATAAACGGAGACTAGCTAAAGGTGAGCTGACGATATGTGTTGGAAGTGTTTCCAAGGTTGATGTGATCAAGCATGACACGCTCCCTCTACCATCGAGATTGGCATTAAACCTAAATAATTGTTATTTGGTGTTTGTGTTGAGCATATACATGATTGGATTATGTCTATCGCAATACAGTTATTCATTTAAGGAGAATAATGGTTACTCTGTTTATTTGAATAATACCTTCAATGGTCTTGCACCTAAAAAGAATGGTTTATTGAATCTCGATCGTAGTGATACACATTTTCATGCCAAAAGATATAAGATAGTAATGATAGTACCACTTACTCGTGGCACTGCCATGTAAGTCATATTGGTATAAAACGAATGAAGAAGCTCCATGTTGATGGATCTGTGGACTCACTCGTTTTTTGAAAAGTTTGAGACATGCGAACCATGTCTATTGGTGTATATGCATGAAGAAACTCGATGCAAATGGATCGTTTGGACTCACTTGATTTTGAATCACTTGAGATATGCAAATCATACCACATGGGCAAGATGACTGAAAAGCCTCATTTTCAGTGAGATTGAACAAGATAGCAACTTGTTGGAAGTAACACACTTTGATGTGTGCAGTCCAATGAGTGCTGAGGCATGCAGTGAATATCATTATGTTCTTACTTCACAGATGATTTGAGTAGATGTTGTATGTTCACTTGATGAAACACAAGTCTGAATTATTGAATGGTTCAAGTAATTTCAGAGTGAAGTTGAAGATCATCGTGACAAGAGGATAAAATGTCTATGATATGATCATAGACATGAGTATCTGAGTTACGAGATTTGGCACGCAATTAAGACATTGTGGAAATTGTTTCACAATTAATACCGCCTGGAACACCATAGTGTGATGGTGTATCCGAACATCATAGTTGCACCCTATTGGATATGGTGCGTACCATGATGTCTCTTATCGAATTACCACTATCATTCATGGGTTAGGCATTAGAGACAACCACACTCACTTTAATAAGGGCACCATGTAATTCCGTTGAGACGACACCGTTTGAACTATGGTTTGGAGAAACCTAAGTTGTCGTTTCTTAAAAAGTTTGGGGCTGCGACGCTTATGTGAAAAAGTTTCATTGTGATAAGCTCGAACCCAAAACGGATAAATACATCTTCATAGGATACCCAAAATGGTTGGGTATACCTACTATCTCAGATCCGGAAGCAAAAGTAATTGTTTCTGGAAACGAGTCCTTTCTCGAGGAAAAGTTTCTCTCGAAAGAATTGAGTGGGAGGATGGTAGAGACTTGATGAGGTTATTGAACCATCACTTCAACCAGTGTGTAGCAGGGCACAGGAAGTTGTTCATGTGGCACCTACACCAATTGAAGTTGAAGCTGATGATAGTGATCATGATGCTTCGGATCAAGTCACTACCGAACCTCGTAGGTTGACAAGGACGCGTACTACTTCAGAGTGGTACGCAATCCTGTCTTAGAGGTCATGTTGCTAGACAACAATGAACCTACGAGCTATGGAGAAGCGATGGTGGGCCCGGATTCTGATGAATGGCTCGAGGCCATAAAATCCGAGAGAGGATCCATGACTTTGGAAGAAATACTTGATGGTCGTAAGGCCGTTGGGTACAGATGGATTTTAAAAGGAAGACAGACAATGATGCTAAGTATCACCATTAAGAAAGCTTGACTTGTCGTTAAGATGTTTTCCGACAAGTTCAAGGAGTTGACTACGATGAGACTTTCTCACTCGTAGCGATGCTAAGAGTCTGTTGGAATTAAATTAGCAATTACTGCATGATTTATGAAATCTTGCAGATAGGATGTCAAAACATTGTTTCCTCGACGATATCCTTGAGGAAAGGTTGTATGTGATACAACCAGAAGGTTTTGTCAATCCTAAAGAACGCTAACAAATATGCAAAGCTCCGGTAATCCTTCTAAGGACTGGAGTAAGCATATCGGAGTTGGAATGTACGCTTTGATGAGATGATCAAAGATTTTGGGCTTATACAAAGTTTATGAGAAACTTGTATTTCCAAAGAAGTGAGTGGGAGCACTATAGAATTTCTGATGAGTATATGTTGTTGATATATTGTTGATCAGAAATGATGTAGAATTTCTGGAAAGCATATAGGGTTATTTGAAAAGTGTTTTTCAATAGAAAACCTGGAATAAGCTGCTTGAACATTGAACATCAAGATTTATGAGGATAGATCAAAAATGCTAAAAGGTACTTTCGAATGAGCACATACCTTGACATGATCTTGAAGGTGTTCAAGATGGATCAGTCAAAGAAGGAGTTCTTGCTTGAGTTGTAAGGTATGAAGTTAAGAGTTAAAGCTCGACCATGGCAGAAGAGAGAGAAAGGATGAAGGTCGTCCCTATGCTTCAGACGTAGGCTCTATAGTATGTTATGTTGTGTACCGCACCGGAAGTGTGCCTTGCCATGAGTCAGTCAAGGGGTACAAGAATGATCCAGGAATGGATCATTGGACAGCGGTCAAAATTGTCCTTGGAGTAAATAAAGGACATGTTTCTCGATTATGGAGGTGATAAAGAGTTCAGCGTAAAGGGTTACGTCGATGCAAGCTTTAACACCTATCCGAATGACTCTGAGTAGCAAACCGGATACGTATAGTGGAGCGACCATTTGGAATAGCTCCAAATGGAGCGTAGAAGCAGCATTTACAAAATGACCTAGAGATTTGCGAAATACATACGGATCTGAATGTTGCAGACCCGTTGACTAAAACCTCTCTCACAAGCAAAACATGATCAAACCCCAGAACTCATTGAGTCTTAATCACATGATGATGTGAACTAGTTTGGTGACACTAGTAAACTCTTTGGATGATGGTCACATGGCGATGTGACCTATCAGTGTTAATCACATGGCGATGTGAACTAGATTATTGACTCTAGTGCAAGTGGGAGACTGTTGGAAATATGCCCTAGAGGCAATAATAATTTAGTTATTATTATTATATTTCCTTGTTCATGATAATCGTTTATTATCCATGCTATAATTGTATTGATAGGAAACTCAGATACATGTGTGGGTACATAGACAACACCATGTCCCTAGTAAGACTCTAATTGACTAGCTCGTTGATCAATAGATGGTTACGGTTTCCTGACCATGGACATTGGATGTCGTTGATAACGGGATCACATCATTAGGAGAATGATGTGATGGACAAAACCCAATCCTAAGCCTAGCACAAAGATCGTGTAGTTCGTATGCTAAAGCTTTTCTAATGTCAAGTATCATTTCCTTAGACCATGAGATCGTGCAACTCCCGGATACCGTAGGAATTCTTTGGGTGTACCAAACGTCACAACGTAACTGGGTGGCTATAAAGGTGCACTACGGGTATCTCCGAAAGTGTCTGTTGGGTTGGCACGAAGCGAGACTGGGTTTTGTCACTCCGGTTGACGGAGAGGTATCTCTGGGCCCACTCGGTAGGACATCATCATAATGTGCACAATGTGACCAAGGGATTGATCACGGGATGATGTGTTACGGAACGAGTAAAGAGACTTGCCGGTAACGAGATTGAACAAGGTATCGGCATACCGACGATCGAATCTCGGGCAAGTACAATACCGCTAGACAAAAGGAATTGTATACGGGATTGATTAGGTCCTTGACATCGTAGTTCATCCGATGAGATCATCGTGGAACATGTGGGAGCCAACATGGGTATCCAGATCCCGCTGTTGGTTATTGGCCGGAGAGTTGTCTCGGTCATGTCTGCATGGTTCCCGAACCCGTAGGGTCTACACACTTAAGGTTCGATGACGCTAGGGTTATAGGGAATAGATATACGTGGTTACCGAATGTTGTTCGGAGTCCCGGATGAGATCCCGGATGTCACGAGGAGTTCCGGAATGGTCCGGAGGTAAAGATTTATATATGGGAAGTCATCATACGGTCACCAGAATAATTCAGGGGTTTACCGGTATTGTACCGGGGCCACCAAAGGGGTTTCGGGGTCCACCTGCCCCGGAGGGCCCTATGGGCTGTTTGTGGAGAGGGTCCAACCCCTTAGTGGGCTGTGCGCCTCCCCCCTTAGGGCCCATGCGCCTAGGGTTTTTGGGGAAACCCTAAAGGGGGGCGCCCCCTTGCCTTGGGGGGCAAGGCAACCCCCCTGGCTGCCGCCCCCTCCTCAGATTGGATCTGAGGGGGCCGGTCCCCCTCTCCCTTGCCCCTATATATATGTGGGGGGTGGGAGGGTAGCCGCACCCAAGTTCTGGCGCAGCCCTCCCCCTCTCCCAAGTCCTCCTCCTCTCCCGCGGTGCTTGGTGAAGCCCTGCACGATTGCCACGCTCCTCCACCACCATGCCGTTGTGCTGCTGCTGCATGGAGTCTTCCTCAATCTCTCCCTCTCTCCTTGCTGGATCAAGGCATGGGATACGTCACCGGGCTGCACGTGTGTTGAACGCGGAGGTGCCGTCAGTTCGGCACTAGGATCTCCGGAGATTTGGATCACGACGAGTACGACTCCTTCAACCCCGTTCACTTGAACGCTTCCGCATAGCGATCTACAAGGGTATGTAGATGCACTCTCCTCTCTCTCGTTGCTAGTCTCTCCATAGATAGATCTTGGTGACTCGTAGGAAAATTTTGAATTTCTGCTACGTTCCCCAACACAAAATACATTGCATAGCCGAATGGGGAGATTCCAAATCTCAACCATTCATTTACTTACCTCCAAAGCCGTTCTCACACAAAGACCGTCTAAAAAACAAAAAGTTTACCTTCAATTCAAGGATGTGTGATAAAATATTTAATTTGTTGCTGAAAAATAATTACATAAGAATTCTTGACCACCATGTCAATCCATCAATTCAAGGACGAATGTATTGTAGGTTGCATTCGTTCAAACATAATTTTGAGGATTGCAATATGTTTCACAAAATAGTCAAATCGGCCATTGATAAGCGATGATTGAGAATTGTTGAAACACCAGAGGATGACCAATCTATTCCAATTGGTCTTGATGGCAAAAAGTTTTTGCATCGGCTTCTTCAAGCTGATTCATTAAATGATGAGAAGGTAAAAACTATAGGTGACGGGATCAAGCTTTCGAGTAAAGAAGTTGTTGGAGAGCATAATGAACATAAACTTGAGGGCGAGAATTCCGTCAAAGCGACAATGAAGACGCCAAGGACTGGGGGGCAGCAAGCAAATCCAATGATCAAGGAAATGAAACCAAAAGAAAACAGAGGTCGAAATAAGCGCAAGTGTAAGAGATCAAAAATCACCTTCACTAAACTATTGGATAAATATTAAAAGAAGAGTGATGAGAAGAATGCTTATCGGCCAAATCATGCAAAAAAACCAAGATCACCCCCAAGGTGCAAATATGACGATCAGTATTGGCAAAGTGAGAATCTTCATGCAACATATTCATATCCTTATTTTGGGCCACCAATACCAGTGTCGTGGATGCCTCCCTATGCTCATTTAGATCCATATCCATCATGGGACAGGTATGATACTTGGGCACATTGTCCATCATATTTTAGACCATCTTACCAATATTATGTTGCTCTAAGAAGATCGGCATTTGAACAATCACGCATCAAAGATCGTTTCAATCATAAGGAGTCGGTCCAGAGCTCAAGGAAGAAGAAAGAGGTGGTCAAGCGAGTTTACCGCGTGAGAAGAGATGGTCGTAAGAGTGCAACTTCAGATTTGATCTCAAAAGAAGAAGTGCCAATTAAAGTGTTAACATTGGTTACTGAAGGCAATGAGATGAAGCAATCAATTATTGAGAGTCAAAGTGTCAAATCTGAAGAAAAGAAATTAAGAGTGCACAAGGCCAAGAAAGAATTTCCATTGGTCAAAACAGAATTATCGCCGAGATGCCCACTCGGCTTACCGTATTGGCAAAATAAGGAATTACAAAATCTTAGTGCACAAGAGCTGAGAAAGAAAAACATGGCATGGGTTCCCAAGAGGATCAATTAAAACAAAAATGATGTGCATGCTTCTATTGCAACAAGTACAATAAAAGTGAAGAAAGAGGAGGATGGAAGCAACAAACAATTAAGCCGAATGTGTGCATCACAATATCAAAATCTTCGTTAGCACATCATCCATTTTCTTCAACCATGTCATTGATGCCTTTGCCATGGAATTCATCCCTAGGTATGATCAATTACCCTCCATGGATTTATTTTGATCCATGGATGCAACATAATTTTCTATATCATGAGAGGGTATTACCAAATCACTATACATTTGGTTAGTTACATTTTTGTTGCTAATACAAAGGGGGACAAAATATTTTATTGCTATTTCATTTGTTTATTTCGGCTATACATACTTTGGTGGGTGAATTCTACATGGACCTCATGGTAATGGCTGATATTTATCTATCGCCCTAAGAATATGTCAAAGCATGGTCGGTGTAGTATCCTAACGTCGTCCTTAGTTCAATTGGAGAATGAAACAAGGTACATGTCATTGATATTACCCTTGTCTTTCTAGTACTATGGAGAATATTTTCAATGGTTAAATTCATAAAAATGGCCAAGGTGTTGGTGTTGTTTATGTATCTCCTTACGGTGCTATTTTGTGAAGCCCCAGGCTGCTTAAAAATATTTTTTGCACAATAATCAAAGTTGAATATGCAATGTTATTCGGTTTGGAGCTTTTTGTTGCCATAGGTGCTACACATACTGATGCTTTCGGTGATTCATTATGAGTAGTGCAACAAATATCCAGGGTTTATCAATGTTTTGACAAATCATTTATAGTTTATCTTGGGGTATGTCTAGATGCAAAAATTACCTTGGGTTGCTTTAATATTCTTCATATATCTAGACATGACAATTGGAGAGAGTTGGCATAGCAAGCATCCGGCTATCATGTCCATCATGGTGTATTGCACATCTATCAATAACCGATGCTTATTCTTGCCAACATAGGTAAGGCCGAATTGGAGCTCAGCACCTCGGCCACTAATGAAACTTTTATGTAGGCAAATCAAGGATTGGAGGAAGTTCATGATGACCCAAAAGTATAGGGGATCTATCGTAGTCCTTTCGATAAGTAAGAGTGTCGAACCCAACGAGGAGCAGAAGGAAATGACAAGCGGTTTTCAGTAAGGTATTCTCTGCAAGCGCTGAAATTGTAGGTAATAGATAGTTTTGTGATAAGATAAATTGTAACGGGTAACAATCAATGAAAGTAAATAAAGTGCAGCAAGGTGGCCCAATCCTTTTTGTAGCAAAGGACAAGCCTCGAAAATTTCTTATAATGAGAAAAGCGCTCCCGAGGACACATGAAAATTATCGTCAAGCTAGTTTTCATCACGCTCATATGATTCGCGTTCGGTACTTTGATAGTTTGATATGTGGGTGGACCAGTGCTTGGGTACTGCCCTTACTTGGACAAGCATCCCACTTATGATTAACCCCTATTGCAAGCATCTGCAACTACAAAAGAAGTATTAAGGTAAACCTAACCATAGCATGAAACATATGCATCCAAATCAGCCCCTTACGAAGCAACACATAAACTAGGGTTTAAGCTTTTGTCACTCTAGCAACCCATCATCTACTTATTACTTCCCAATGCCTTCCTTTAGGCCCAAATAATGGTGAAATGTCATGTAGTCGAGTTTCACATAACACCACTAGAGGAGAGACAACATACATGTCATCAAAATATCGAACGAATACCAAATTCACATGACTACTAATAGCAAGACTTCACCCATGTTCTCAGGAACAAACGGAACTACTCACAAAGCATATTAATGTTCATAATCAGAGGGGTATTAATATGCATTAAGGATCTGAACATATGATCTTCCACCAAGTAAACCAATTAGCATCAACTACAAGGAGTAATCAACACTACTAGCAACCCACAGGTACCAATTTATGGTTTTGATACAAGATTGGATACAAGAGATGAACTAGGGTTTGGAGAGGAGATGGTGCTGGTGAAGATGTTGATGGAGATTGACCCCCTCCCGATGAGAGGATCGTTGGTGATGATGATGGTGATGATTTCCCCCTCCCGGAGGGAAGTGACCCCGGCAGAACAACTCCGCCGGAGCCCTAGATTGGTTCCACCAAGGTTCCGCCTCGTGGCGGCGGAGTTTCGTTCCGTGAGCTTCCTTCTGATTTTTTCCAGGATAAAAGACCTCATATAGGAGAAGATGGGCACCAGAGGGCCACCAGGGGGCCCAGTAGATAGGGGGCGCGCCCTGTAGGGGGGGCACCCTCCTGGCCAAGGTGTGGGCCCCCTCGGGTATTTTCTTTGCTCATAAATTCTTCTTAAATCCAAAAATGACTTTTGTGGAGTTGCGGGACTTTTGGAGCTGTGCAGAATAGGTTTCCAATATTTGCTCCTTTTCCAGCCAGAATCCCAGCTGCCGGCATTCTTCCTCTTCATGATAAACCTTGTAAAATAAGAGAGAATAGCCATAAGTATTGTGACATAACGTGTAGTAACAGCCCATAATGCAATAAGTATTGATATAAAAGCATGATGCAAAATGGACGTATCAGTTCATTTTTGATTATCTGCAAAATCCTAGCGAAAGGGTGAATAATATGGTTCGGAGGATGGCTTTGAGATACATATCTATGGAACCTTATCATCGGATTGTTATATAAGTTGAGAAGTTTTCACCCAAGTTGCATCAAGAGGTTCAAACAAGAAATGGCCGATATATACTTATCATCCTAAGCACATACAAATGGCCAATGGGGTGTTGACATCGTGCTTAGAACAAACTCCATGAAAGTTATTTTTTGGCACAAAAGTTTTGTCGAAAAACAGGGGGGCATGTGTTCACACTCAATTTTGGCATGGTCAAGAACTTAATTAAAAGGACCTCAAATGGAGAAGTGGTCTACACGAAAAAGTTCCGTCTTGTTGACGTGAACATATTTGAAGTTTCGACCATCGCTATCCGATCTCATCTCGAGGGCTGAAACTATACTCGAAGTATTCAGATTTTATATTCAGAATATTATTCGGCCAATTAAGCCTTCAAGATGACCTTAGTTGAAAAACCTTTCTACACGAATTGTCTTTATCTCATCGAAACAGTCGATTTTGATGTAAAAATCGTCCCAATCAAAGTTTGTATGCAAAACTTAGAGCCATCCGAATACAACCCTATCACGAGCCAAAAGTGGCGCGCCCCATCAGCCACTATGTGATGGGTAGCGCGAATAGTAGCCTATTTTGCACGAGCGATTTGACCCTCGAGATGACCTCTGATCACAAAACGTTCAACATGAAAGTTGTTCGTCTCGTTGAAATGGTAAAGATTATTTTTGGGCTCGCTTCCATCCTTGGTCGTTTACCATCTCAAAAAAGACCGGCAAGATGCAGCCAGTTTTAGACTGAACAATTTTGGAAAGTTCGGACAAAACCAATCTGAATTTGACTAGGGTTTTGAACGTGAATACAAACATCTTCCTTGCACGGGAAGTCCAGCCGCCTCTTATATACCTAAGGGGCGACGGCCGATAGAACAACACACAATCGATCAATTCATCTACCACTTTTTTCTTTTATTTGTTCTTCTTAACCCTAGTTCTTCTTCTTCCTCGTTCTTCGTCTGTTCTTCTTGTTGCAGGGCGGCAAACCTCGAGGCCCTAGGGGCGATCAGGTTGACCTAGGGAAGACCATAGCCACCGCGCGCCCTGATGGGGTCCCTCCCGGGCGTGTGGGGTTTTGGGTCTACAAAAGCATCCCGCGGTTGTCCTGCGTATTGCGCTGCCGGTTGGGTTTCCTTCGACGCGAGCTGCGGTATATGACCCCCGGAGTCGAGGGTACACGGCGGCGTGTTCGTGTGCGAACAACTAGCAAAGCCTTCTGGCTTAGGAACGTTTAGGGGATCCTAAAAAAATCAAAAGGAACATTTAAGGTTTCGTTTAGGGCTGCAGTAGCCACCGCCAATGGAGAATTTTGGTCCCATCGTCTTCAGCTTTCATCTTGGTGCTGAATAGTTGGGAGACCTCACATCTTCAAGAGTTCTTTTTTCTTACTCATCGATCATTGTTTTTGTGAGAATAAAGTTACTCTCGTTCTTTTGACAGCGCCATGAGGTTAGAGAGTTTTCTGTCCTCATAGATCTGATTATTCGGATATGATGAGTTTATGTTGGTGTGTTAAACTTTTTTTTGTTTGTTTGATTCTTTGTGTAGTTGAAATCTTTAACCGAAATCATGGTGAAGATATTGTGATCCGACGACCTGCACTTCTAGGAGGTCCAAGTACGTTCATCGATCAAGCCTTCTCATCATTTTGGATCGGCGACTCAAGGCGTTATAAAAAATCATTATTGGTAATGTTCATGCAGGTGAAAAAGAGACAACATCGTTGCTCCAGTTCAATTGCAGGCCCTTTACCGAAGTCTTTGGAGTATTTCTTCTAGCAGAGTTCGATACCGTGAAGGTGTTTAAAAGAGATTTCGTTGTAATTCTTAGTTATATAAGTTACTTTATATTTTCTTGGATTTTAGAGTCAAATTAGTGTACCTGTAATTGTTATGAATATAAATAAAATCACAGGTGATTATAAAAAAGGAACATCCACGACACTAATGCTCTTGATAACTAAAAGAAGGGAACATTCACGAAGATTTGTCCTGTTTCTTTAACCGAGTTTTTCCTGTTTGTTTCTTTTCTGATTGTTTTCGGTTTTCGTCCATTTTCTCCATTTCTTTCTCTTTCTTTTTTTAGTTTTTTCTGCTTCTTTTTTTGCTTTCATTTTTCATTTTGTAAAACATTCCACGGTTTTAATGAAGTTTGTGACTTCACAAAAAGTTTTCAAATTTTCTAAATATATTCATAAATTTGAAAAAGTTCCTCTCATTTTCAAATGTTGTTTTGAATTTAAGAAATTATTAAAAAATATTCACATATTCAAAAAATGTTCGCTTTATCAAATTTTGTTCAGAGTTTCAAAAATTAGTTGAGTTATTTTTTGAAAAAAAAATACAAATTCGAATAATGTATGTGCTTCGTTCTTAACTGAAGGTCAGTAACGTTAATGAGCCCGTTGTCTATCAACGTGCATCCACGACGGGAGGTCTCTTGTTCTATCATCTCTATTGTATTGTACTCTCTTTGTAATTTAATATAAGACATTTGACACTAGGCCTTATCTAGGCGCGGTCTGATCCGTAATTATCGCCCAGCCGCTCCCACGAGCGGGCCGAGGGGGGGACCTGTCATGCGCCGCCAGAGTCTACCTCCTCGCCTCCACCCCCCTCGCAACCGCCGGAGCGGGACACCGGGGGCAGGGCCCTCTCCTCCCTTCCCGCCGGGTTGGCTGGCGTGGGACAACAGCCTCGGGCGGAGGAGGGCGTGGCGGCGTAAGGCCGGCAGCGGCCTCGGTGGCGACCAGAGCTAGCATTGGCGTGAGGTGCTTCTTGGGGGCGTGTTCCTAGTGGGTGGCACGCTCATGAGGCAGTGATGATCTGGTTGGAGTCGTCAGATCTGTGGCCTCCTCCTGGACTGGCCAGTCTGGCCTCTGAGTGGCGCGGGCTATGATGGCAAAGGCGGGTGGTAGCTGCCCTAACTCCCAGCAGTAGTGGCGTGCCAGGTGCTTGGACCTATGACAATGGAGGCCGGTTGGTGCTCAGGCAAGGGCCATCTGGTGGTGGGATGGGTTGAGGTGGGGCTCCCGTCCATGGTGGTGGCCTGCCCCGATCTGGTTATGGGGCGGATCTTGGCCCTAACACTCTTCTTCCGCCAAGCCATCTCTCCGCTGGATGTTAACCTCTTGGATCTGACCGCTGGCGAGTTCCGGTCTTCCATGTCCAAGATATAAATGGATTGACATATGATGGCCATGGATATCTAGATCAAAAAGGCTCCGGTCGCGTGCGTTCATATTATCCGCCAACATGGCCTTAAGAGGGAGCAGCGCGAAGCTTGGCTTTCTTATCCGTTTCATGGGACATGTCTAAGACAAGATTTCCAAGACATTGACAGAGGTGGGGAAAGTCATGGCGGGTGCGTTTGGATGTCTTGAGCTCAGGTGGAAGGGTGTATTGGATGTGATGAAGATTTTGTGCCATGTGTATGGTGACTAGTAACAACGGCCTCGGTAAGCAGAGGCCGTAACACTGAGGACTACATTTTTGGTCGTGCTCCTTGAGTACCAAGTCTTGATCCCAGGGTGAAAACCCAAGGTGTGACCTTTATTTGTTGTACCTAGCAATCACCTTGTTGAAGGCATTGTTTTGGGTGAACTCGGACTTTTTTTTGGAAATGGCGGCATGCCCCCGGCCTCTGCATCATGATGCATGCAACCATCTTATTAACAATCCACAAAGTATCATCACAAAAGTCTTACAGATCGCAAACGGAGCAGAATAAAGTAAAAAAAAAAGAAACTCGGACTTTCTCCGGAGTGAAAATCCAAGATCTTCGATCAGGCAACGTCAATACTTGTACATTGTTTCCTTCTTGTAGGCGTTGCTTTTGGAGAACCTCTTTTGTATTCCAGGTGTTGTTCTTTAGGGTGGTTAGAGTGTGTTGGCCGTGGCGGGGCCTTTTTTTTTTCTTTTTTTTCTTTTCTTTTACTGGTTGTGTGTATCCTTAATGTATTTGGACATTTTGTTGATACAGAGGTGGGTGCAATTGGTATTGTCGTGATATTAATATTTTGTCTTTGTCGAAAAAGTTACGTAGGTAGTAGTTTTTTGGGATTTTTCACTGTGTCGTGCTACAGTATACTCGCATTCGCATCCATGGATAGGCCTGTGCTGTCGTTTAGTCTTTCTCTATTTTTGTATGGTAGAAAAGACTCCATCCTACTCATGGCCATAAACTAGTTTAACGTGATACGTACCTTTGTACTATCCCGTTCACAATTATAAGATGTTTTTAATATTTTAATATAGACAACATACGAACTGAAATGAATGAACAAATATACTAAAACATTTCTCTATATATTTGATTCGGAAAAAAGTTAAAACATTTTATATTTACATGCTTATAGAACATAATCGACGGGCAGATCACATAAACTTCAAATTGTTTATATTTACATGCTTCTAGAACATAATCGACAGGCAGATCACATAAACTTCAAATTGTGCAGCAATACTAACCATAACAGGAAACCGTGTTGCAATGGAACGACACGACAGCGAGGCGTTTGTGGCATTGGAAAGGCAATAGAAATCACTACAAAAGTTGGCCTGATGAATCCCGGCGGTCGATCATAGGGATGAAGGCTAAAGCGGCAAGTTACAGATCGTGAACGTGCGGGCTATGACTGGATCGGCACGACTGATGACTAAGCATGATCTTCCGTAACTAACAAAGGCCAGCAGCTTGCCATGCATGCAGTTACTGGTGAGCACGAGACGGCGGTGCAATGTTCTCAAGCAGAACAGAACACCAGCAGAGGGCCACACGCGACGGAGAATGTAGGTGTACATAAGTATGGGTCTTGTGTATTCCTTACTTGTGCACGGACAGTCGCAGCCACACCCGCGGCAAGGCTTGACAGGGCAGTAGAAGGGAAGATACAAGACTACCAAGATAGCATTCAAGCCAGTAAACAGAAAACAGAAGACAAGATAGACCTCCCCCGGCGAGATCCTTACTGGGGCGGATTGCGTAGCCCCGGCAAGAGCCTTGCCGGGGCGGCTTGCGAAGCACCAGCAAGGCCACCACCCTTGAAGCTGAGAGCTCTGACACCATCGACAAACGTCAAGGCCAAGACCCGGGGGCGCATGCGTAGTAGCATGCAGATCTTTGTGAAGACTGGTGGCATGCAGGTCTACGTGGAGACCAGAAGACGAAGACCCCTGGCAAGGCCCTTGCCGGGGACGACTGCGAGGCCCCGGAAAGACCCTTGCCGGGGACAATTGCGGGGCCACGGCTGGGCCCGCACCCGACAAGGTTTCGCCACCCCTCGGTCGTTCCAGCGCGGAGACCAGCTTGCCAACTAAGCAAGCACCTGTGTGGTGGCTGATACGTCTCCGTCGTATCTATAATTTTTTATTGTCAAGCCAATATTATTCAACTTTCGTATACTTTTGGCAACTTTTTATACTATTTTTGGGACTAACATATTGATCCAGTGCCCAGTGCCAGTTCGTGCCTGTTGCATGTTTTAGGTTTCGCAGAAAACCCATATCAAACGGAGTCCAAACGGGATAAAAACGAATGGAGAATATTTTTGGAATATTTATGATTTTTGGGAAGAAGAATCAACGCGAGACGGTGCCCGAGGGGGCCACGAGGCAGGGGGCGCGACCCTGACCCTCGTGGGCACCCCGTAAGGCGGTTGCTGCTCTTCTTGTGCCGCAAGAAAGCTAATTTCTGGGGGGGGGGAATCGTGGTGAAGGTTTCAATCCAATCGGAGTTACGGATCTCCAGATATATAAGAAACGGTGAAAGGGCAGAATCTAGGAACGCAGAAACAGAGAGACATATCCAATCTCGGAGGGGCTCTCGCCCCTCCCATGCCATGGAGACATGGACCAGAGAGGAAACCCTTCTCCCATCTAGGGAGAAGGTCAAGGAAGAAGAAGAAGGGGGGCTCTCTCCCCCTCTCTCCCGGTGGCGGCGGAACGCCGTCGGGCCATCATCATCACTGCGATCTACACCAACACCGCCATCATCTTCACCAACATCTCCATCACGTTCCCCCATCTATATTCAGCGGTCCACTCTCCCGCAACCCGTTGTACCCTCTACTTGAACATGGTGCTTTATGCTTCATATTATTATCCAGTGATGTGTTGCCATCCTATGATGTCTGAGTTTATTTTCGTTGTCCTATGGGTAATTGGTGAATTGCTATGATTGGTTTAATTTGCTTGTGGTTATGTTGCTGTCCTATGGTGCTCTCCTTGTCGCGCAAGCGTGAGGGATTCCCGCTGTAGGGTGTTGCAATACATTCATGATTCGCTTATAGTGGGTTTCTTGAGTGACAGAAGCATAAACCTGAGTAAGGGGGTTGTAGCGTATGGGATTAAGGGGACTTGATATGTTAATGCTATGGTTGGGTTTTACCTTAATGATCTTTAGTAGTTGTCGATGCTTGCTAGAGTTCCAATCATAAGTGCATATGATCCAAGAAGAGAAAGTATGTTAGCTTATGCCTCTCCCACATAAAACCCGCTATCGGTCTAGTAAAGTAGTCAATTGCTTAGGGACAATTTCACAATTCCTACCACCACTTTTCCACACTCGCTATGTTTACTTTATTGCTTCTTTATCTAAACAGCCCCTATTATATTTACGTGCTCTTTATATTCTTGCAAACCTATCCAACAACAACTACAAACTACTTCTAGTTTCATACTTGTTCTAGGTAAAGCGAACGTCAATCGTGCGTAAAGTTGTATTGGTGGTCGATAGAACTTGAGGGAATATTTGTTCTACCTTTAGCTCCTCGTTGGGTTCGACACTCTTACTTATCGAAAGAGGCTACAATTGATCCCCTATACTTGTGGGTTATCAAGACCTTTTTCTGGCGTCGTTGCTGGGGAGTTATAGCGTGGGGTGAATATTCTCGTGTGTGCTTGTTTGCTTTATCACTAAGTAATTTTTATTTGTTGTTCTAAATTGTTCTCTATCTTTAGTTATGGATATGGAACACGAAATACCAAAAAAAATTAGGTGTACTTGCTACTCATGGAGATGGGGAACCTCCTAAAACCCTCGATGCTCATTATGTGAAAGATATTATGTACTACTTTGATAATCCCGAGAAAACCCCATTCAATTATGTTATGGGAGACACGTTGGATCAATGTGAATACTTTAGGGATTATCGCTTGACACAAAAGGGAAACTATTATGGGATCAAATTTATATGTTGCATTCGTATGCTCGGCAACTATGCTTGAGATATGATTATACTTGTTGATATAGGATGAAGGCTCCACACCTTCTTTTTCATGCAAATTTAATGACAATGAAACCTTAGCTTCTTATGCTAATGGTATATATGATTACTATGATGTGGAACAAATAGAAGAATTCGTTGCTTTTATGGGTAATTATGAGATTGAATCTTTGTTTAAAGAGTGAAAATCTTGATGATGCTGTTTACAGACCTGAAAATTTTGATATACTTAAATATTGCTATGAGAACTATGAATTCAATTCCGATATTGATGCATTTATTGAGGAAGTCTCCGCTGTCCAAGAAGAGATTAATATTTTGTAGGAGTCTATGGAAGAAGAAATTGATGAAATTGTGAGCTCATTGGATGAAAAAGATGATGAGGAGAGAGAAGAACAAAAGGAGGAAGAGCGGATTAGCTACCCATGCCCACCTTCTAATGAGAGTAACTCTTCAATGTGAAAACTGAAGGAAGGGTAGATTGGATCGGCGCACCCAATACGGTGGCCTGAGGGGGTTTATATATACGTGCGCTAGGGCACAATGGCATAGCCGGATATACATGAGTTTTTACAGGAGATATAAAGATACTAACTACTTCCTAGATCACAACTACATGTTTAACATCCCCTCTCAATCTTAACTTCGTACTAGAAGATTAAGATTGCATCTAGTTGATACAAAAGAGCCTCAGCCAGTGGCTTAGTAAATATATATGCAACCTATTCTTTCGATGAGATGAATCGAACATCAAGAGCCTTTGCTGCAACTCTCTCTCGAACAAAGTGGAAATCCACTTCTATGTGTTTTGTTCTGGCATGAAACACCGGATTCGCAGACAGGTAGGTAGCACCCAGATTATCACACCACAAAACTAGAGGCTGAGACATAAATACTCTAAGCTCTCCAAGAACATACTGTATCCATATTACCTCCACTGTTCCATTCGCCAAGGCCTTGTATTCAGATTCAATACTTGATCATGAGATAGTGGCTTGCTTCCTTGAACTCCAAGAAACCAGGTTGGGTCCAAGAAACACAGCAAAGCCTCCTGTGGACCTGTGATCGTCACTACATCCTGCCCAGTCTGCATCTGAGAAGCAACTCAGCAACATGGAGGGAGACTTCCATATAGACAGTCCCATACCTCGTGTATACTTCAGATATCGCAGAATGCGTTTGGCTGCTAAAAAATGTACCGTGGTTGGTGCATGCAAGAATTGACAGACTCGATTTACCGCAAAGGAGATGTCTGGCCTCATGAGTGTTAGATATTGAAGAGCTCCAACCAAACTGCGATAATTTGTGTTGTCATCCTGTCCAAGAGGTGTGCCACTCTCCTTGCTGATTTTCTCACTTGAGGACATAGGCATGGTAGAGATCTTTCAATTTTCCATGTTCGCACGGTGAAGAATATCACCAATGTATTTCTGTTGAGACAGAACAAGCCCCCCTGGCGATGACGTCACCTCGACTCCAAGAAAACAATGCAAAGGACCAAGATCTTTAAGAGCAAACGAAGCCTGAAGATCAGCAAGCAGCTTGGTCGTAGCAATGGGAGAGGAACTGGCCACAATGATATCATCAACGTACACAAGCATAAACATGGTGACCCCTCTTCGATTGAAGACAAAGAGGGATGTGTCAGCCTTGGATGGCAGAAAACCAAGTTGTTGAAGACGAGTGCTCAACCGAGAGTACCAAGCCCGAGGAGCTTGTTTAAGACCATAGAGGGCTTTCTGAAACTTGCATAAGTACCGAGGAGCAGAAGGCACTTCAAAACCAGGGGGCTGACGCATGCACACCATTTCTTGCAGAATGCCATGAAGGAAAGCATTTTGGACGTCTAACTGCTGCAAGCACCACCCATGGGAAACTGCAATAGAAAGCACCAGACGCACAGTGACAGGTTTGACAACCGGACTGAACATGTCATCATAGTCCAGACCATACTGTTGCTTGAACCCCTTCGCAACAAGATGAGCTTTGAGGCGATTAACCGAGCCATCTGCCTTCTGCTTGACCTTAAAAACCCATTTGCAGTCAATGATGTTGACGTTGGGTGCCGGAGCAACAAGGTCCAAGTGCCATTTTGACGAAGCGCATCAAGTTCAGCTTGCATGGCTTGGTACCAGCCTGGGGACCGAAGCTCCTCACAGTAATTAGCAGGCTCACGTACAGTCAGGAAAGCACGCTTGGACGGGTCATAGACGATGGTGCCATCGGTGTGTTGCTTGACATGGCGCGTGTGGTCGCGGGTCCGGGTGACCATGGCATGTCCCAACTGAGTAGAGGAGCCGGAAGCTGTAGAAGATCCAGCGGGCGCAGCAGCAGGCGGATCCACCTGGCATCCCGTGGGCTGCGCGGCAAGCGGATCAACCTGGGATCTCGCGCGCGACGCGGCGGGGAAGGATTCCACGCCTGCGACCGGGGACGGCCCCACACCAGGTCCTCCTGCATCAGGCACGGGTACCACACGGACAGCTGAAGTAGGCATGTCGGGTGCGGCGGGAACCGGCCCAGTGGTGGGCCCCACTATGGGTGGCGACGTGCGTCGCACAGGGGCGGGTGGGGCAGGCGGCCCACCCGTGCCACACACCTGGTCCAATGGAGAGGCGGGCGCATCGCTGTCACGCGTGGAGGGAGAGAGCGCTCATCTGTCATCTGCATGCACAGGATCCAAGAACAGATCAGGGTCGGGATCAGCGCCCGAATCTGCATGGGATCTTGGGGCATCTCCTCCTGGGATTTTCTGTGGCATACGGGATCCTGCATCCAGATTAGCATCAGAAACAAAAGTGCAATATTTCATGTGGTCATGCGGAAAAAGGAGGATGGCATGTTCGGCAACACGAGGTGGCACGGGAGTTGTTTGGGTTCGAGCAAACGGAAAAGTTTTGTCATCAAACACAACATCGCGTGAAATATAGATGCGAGCCATGGGCACATGAAGGCATTTGTAGCCTTTGCGACGGATGCTATATCCTAGAAACACACATTGTTGAGAGCGAAAGGCGAGTTTGTGTGTGTTATATGGGCGCAAGTTTGGCCAACATGCGCACCCAAAAGTTCTAAGAGATGCATAGTCTGGTTTTTGTTGAAACAACTTTTCCATGGGACTAAGTTTACGTCGGCGCTCAAAGGCGATGGCATGAGAGTAGAACTCCCCGAGCGTCATGACGTCGAGGCGGGTTGTGGCGGAGGTGATGAGGGGCTGATACTCGTTGTCGAGACCAGTGATGACAGCGGTGATGATGTCCTCATCGCGCATGGCACGGTCGACGGCAGCAAGCTGGTCGGCGTTGGCGCGGATCTTGGCGAAGTACTCCGCCATGGAGAGGTTTTCCTTCCTGAAGATCGCCATGTCCAGCTTGATCTGCACAATACTGGCACGACAATGGGTCTGGTACATCTCCTTGAGATGCTCCCAGATAGCACGGGAGGTGTCAAACCTGATCACCTGTTGAAGAACTTCGTCGGTGAGGGAGGCAAGGAGGTAGCTGAGGACGATCTGGTCCTGGCGGAACCAGGTGGCGTACTCCATATTGGGAGCACGAACCCCCTTGTCATCGGCAGGAAGCAGCCGATCGGGAGCTTGTTCGGTGCCATCAACGTAACCGGTGGCGTTGGCGATGCGAAGGGGTGGAAGGATCTGAGCTTTCCATGAGAGAAAGTTGGAGGATGTGAGCTTGGCTGTGATCAGGCTAGCAGAAGGGGTAGGCACGGTGGAAGCAGGCGGGCCGCCGAAGGAGGCCGGCAGCAAGAGGGTGGTTAGGGCGGCAGAGGAGGAGGCAGAAGCTGTTAAGCGAGAGGGCCTGATACCATGTGAAAACTGAAGGAAGGGTAGATTGGATCGGCGCACCCAATACGGTGGCCTGAGGGGGTTTATATATACGTGCGCTAGGGCACAACGGCATAGCCGGATATACATGAGTTGTTACAGGAGATATACAGATACTAACTACTTCCTAGATCACAACTACATGTTTAACATTCAACTCATACATTGTTTAATTTTCCTTCGTGCTTACCGAAGGATGAATGCTATAATGATTGTTATGATCCCGTTGATTCTCTTGAAATATCCCTTTTTGATGATGCTTGTGGCCAAGATGCCAATATGAATTATGCTTATGGAGATGAGCTTGCTATAGTTCCTTATGTTAAACATGAAATTTTTGCTATTGCACCCATACATAATAGTCCAATTATCTATTTGAATTCTCCAAACTACACTATATCGGAGAAGTTTGTTTTTATTAAGGATTATGTTGATGGTTTGCATTTTACCGTTGCACATGATGATTTTGATAGATATAATATGCATGTGCTTGCTGCTCCTACTTGCAATTATTATGAGAGAGGAACTACATGTCCGCCTCTTTATGTTTCCAATATGATAAAATTGCAAGAAACTGTTTATACTATGCATTGGCCTTTACTATGTGTGCATGAATTGTTCTTTTATGACATGCCGACGCATAGGAAGAGAGTTAGACTTCGTCATTACATGATATATTGTACTTTATGCTCACTACTAAATTACAAATCATTGTTAATTAAAATTTGCTTTGATATACCTTGGGATCCGGGTGGATCCATTACTTGAGCACTTTATGCCTAGCTTAATGGCTTTAAAGAAAGCGCTGCTAGGGACACAACCCAGAAGTTTTAGAGAGTCATTTATTTCTGTTGACTGCTTTTATATAGTCTAAAAACAAAAAATAAATAAAGAGGGGAACCCAAAACTTTTTCAAAAAGAAAAGCGAAAGTGAGAAAGACGAGCATTGTTAAAGTGGGAGCTAGCCTTAAACTTTGTTCATGCTCACGAAAACTTTGTGAATCTTGATTACAGAAACTTTTCAACAAAAATAATTATCCCCTTGTACAATTCCATTGAATTATAAAAATAATGTGCCAAGGTTTGCCTTTAGGATGTTTAGATTGCATGTTGGTTTGTACGGTGCAGGACAGAAACTTTGGTTGTAGTGCGTGATTTTACATTTTTTACTGGAAGATCAAATGCTTCTGAAACTTTTTGCACTGTCTTTCTATACAAATTGTTTATTTTTCCTAATTTTGGTAGAAGTTTTGGGGTAACATAAGTATGGTGAATGTTCAGATTGCTACAGACTGTTATGTTTTTGAAAGATTCTGTTTTTGATGCATAGTTTGCTTGTTTTGATGAAACTATCAATTTCTATCAGTGGATTAAGCCTTGGAAAAGTTATATTACAGTAGATATAATGCAAAAACAAAATATGAATTGGTTTGCAACAGTACTTAGAGTAGTGATTTGCTTTATTATACTAATGGATCTTACCAAGTTTTCTGTTAAAGTTTTGTGTGGATGAAGTGTTCGATGATCGAGAAGGTCTCGATATGAGGAAAAGGAGGAGAGGCAAGAGCTCAAGCTTGGGGATGCCCAAGGCACCCCAAGTAAATATTCAAGGAAACTCAAGCGTCTAAGCTTGGGGATGCCCCGGAAGGCACCCCCTCTTTCTTCAACAAGTATCGGTATGTTTTTGGATTCGTTTCGTTCATGCGATATGTGCAAATCTTGGAGCGTCTTTTGCATTTAGCTTTCACTTTTCTTTTATGCACCATGTTGTTGTGAGATAGTCCTTGGTTTATTTATAGAATGCTCTTTACACTTCACTTAAATCTTTTGAGTATGGCTTTATAGAATGCTTCATGTGCTTCACTTATATCATTTGAAGTTTGGGTTGCATGTTTCTCTTCACATAGAAAACCACCATTTGTAGAATGCTCTTTTGCTTCACTTATATTTCTTAGAGCGTGGGCATATCTTTTGTAGAAAGAATTGAACTCTCTTGCTTCACTTATATCCATTTAGAGAGATGACAGGAATTGGTCATTCACATGGTTAGTCATAAAATCCTACATAAGACTTGTAGATCACTCAGTATGATATGTTTGATCCCTTGCAATAGTTTTGCGATATAGAGATGATAATATGTGGAAGGTTCTAGTAGATGGTTGTGTTTAGTAAGGATATTGGTGTTAAGGTTTGTGATTCCCGAAGCATGCACGTATGTTCTCCTAACTATGTAACCAAATTGGCGCGCATTGTATTTTGATTGTTTATCTTTGTGTGAAGGTCGGGGGAGCGCGATGGTTAACTCCTACCAACCTCCCCCCTAGGGCATGCGTTGTAGTACTTTGATTTGAGGGCTAATAAACTTTTGCAATAAGTATATGAGTTCTTTATGACTAATGTGAGTCCATGGATTATACACACTCTCACCCTTCCATCATTGCTAGCCTCTTCCGTACCGTGCATTGCCCTTTCTCACCTCGAGAGTTGGTGCAAACTTCGCCGGTGCATCCAAACCCCGTGATATGATACGCTCTTATATCTTCCTCAAAACAGCCACCATACCTACCTATCATGACATTTCCATAGCCATTCCGAGATATGTTGCCATGCAACTTCCATCATCATCATATACCTGACTTGAGCATTCATTGTCATATTGCTTTGCATGATCGTAAGATGATGACCCACAAGTATAGGGGATCTATCGTAGTCCTTTCGATAAGTAAGAGTGTCGAACCCAACGAGGAGCAGAAGGAAATGACAAGCGGTTTTCAGTAAGGTATTCTCTGCAAGCACTGAAATTGTAGGTAACAGATAATTTTGTGATAAGATAATTTGTAATGAGTAACAAGCAACAATAGTAAATAAAGTGCAGCAAGGTGGCCCAATCCTTTTTGTAGCAAAGGACAAGCCTGGACAATTTCTTATAATGAGAAAAGCGGTCCTGAGGACACATGGGAATTATCGTCAAGCTAGTTTTCATCACGCTCATATGATTCGCGTTCGGTACTTTGATAGTTTGATATGTGGGCGGACCGGTGCTTTGGTACTGCCCTTACTTGGACAAGCATCCCACTTATGATTAAACCCTATTGCAAGCATACTCAACTACAAAAGAAGTATTAAGGTAAACCTAACCATAGCATGAAACATATGGATCCAAACCAGCCCCTTACGAAGCAACGCATAAACTAGGGTTTAAGCTTCTGTCACTCTAGCAACCCATCATCTACTTATTACTTCCCAATGCCTTCCTCTAGGCCCAAATAATGGTGAAGTGTCATGTAGTCGACGTTCACATAACACCACTAGAGGAGAGACAACATACATCTCATCAAAATATCGAACGAGTACCAAATTCACATAACTACTAATTGCAAGACTTCACCCATGTCCTCAGGAACAAACGTAACTACTCACAAAGCATATTCATGTTCATAATCAGAGGGTATTAATATGCATTAAGGATCTGAACATATGATCTTCCACCAAGTAAACCAATTAGCATCAACTACAAGGAGTAATCAACACTACTAGCAATCCACAGGTACCAATTTGTGGATTGATACAAGATTGGATACAAGAGCTGAACTAGGGTTTTGAGAGGAGATGGTTCTAGTGAAGATGTTGATGGAGATTGACCCCCTCCCGATGAGAGGATCGTTGGTGATGACTATGGTGATGATTTCCCCCTCCCGGAGGGAAGTTTCCCCAGCAGAACAGCTCCACCGGAGCCCTAGATTGATTCCGCCAAGGTTCCGCCTCGTGGCGGTGGAGTTTCGTCCCGTAAGCTTGCTTATGATTTTTTCCAGGGTAAAAGACCTCATATAGCTGAAGATGGGCACCAGAGGGCCACCAGGGGGCCCAGGAGACAGGGCGCGTCCAGTAGGGGGGCGCCCCCCTCCCACCCTCCTGGCCAGGGTGTGGGCCCCCTACGGTACTTTCTTTGCTCAATAATTCTTATTAAATCCAAAAATGATTTTCTTGGAGTTGCAGGTCTTTTGGAGCTGTGCAGAATAGGTGTCCAATATTTGCTCCTTTTCCAGCCAGAATCCCAACTGCCGGCATCCTCCCTCTTCATGATAAACCTTGTAAAATAAGAGAGAATAGCCATAAGTATTGTGACATAACGTGTAATAACAGCCCATAATGCAACAAATATCGATATAAAAGCATGATGCAAAATGGACGTATCAACTCCCCCAAGCTTAGACCTCGCTTGTCCTCAAGCGGAAGCCGAAATCAAAAAATATGTCCACATGTTTAGAGATAGAGGTGTCGATAAAAATAAAATACAGACATTAGGGCATCATGATCATTCTTATAACAACAACATATATAGATTTTGTCATATGATTTCTTACTCTCAAGTAACAATCTATTCACAATGTCAAGTATGGTCCAGAAAATTCATTGAAAACTAACAAACTATAATCTCAGTCATTGAAGCAATTGTAATTTATCATAACGTCAGAAAGAGTCAAGAATAGAGCTTTTCAGCAAGTGCACATACTCAACTATCATATAGTTTTCTACAATTGCTAACACTCACGCAATACTTATGGTTATGGAGTTTTAATCAGACACTGAGAAAGATAGGGGCTTATAGTGTTGCCTCCCAACGTATTCACCTTTGGGTGATGTCAACAATAATAGTTCATGCTAACGAACATCCAGTTGGATATATGTATCAGGATCATTCCACACGAGGTGCTTGCCAAAGGATAAAAATGAAAAAGGGAAAGGTGGAGATCACCTTGACTCTTGCATAAAGTAAAAGACATAAAGTAAAAGATAGGCTCTTCGCAGAGGGAAGCAGAGGTTGTCATGCGCTTTTATGGTTGGGTGCACAAAATTTTAATGCAAAAGAATGTCACTTTATATTGCCACTTGTATATGGACCTTTATTATGCAGTTTGTCGCTTTTATTGCTTACATAACAAGATCGTATAAAGCTTATTTTCTCTGCACTAATAAGTCATGCATATTTAGAGAGCAATTTTTATTGCTTGCACCGATGACAACTCACTTGAAGGATCTTACTCAATCCATAGGTAGATATGGTGGACTCTCATGGCAAAACTAGGTTTAAGGATATTTGGAAGCACAAGTAGTATCTCTACTTGGTGCGAGGAATTTGGCTAGCATGAGGGGGAAAGGCAAGCTCAACATGTTGGACGATCCATGACAATATACTTTAACTGAGATGTGAGAAAACATAAACCATTACGGTGTCTTCCTTGTCCAACATCAACTCTTTAGCATGTCATACTTTAATGAGTGCTCACAATTATAAAAGATGTCCAAGATAGTATACTTATATGTGAAAACCTCTCTTTCCTTATTATTTCCTATTAATTGCAACGATGATCAAAACTATGTTTGTCAACTCTCAACAACTTTTAAGCCTCATACTTTCTATATGTGAAGTCATTACTATCCATAAGATCAATATGAACTCCTTTATTCTTTTTATTTTCTTAAGATCATGGCAAGATAGCAAAGCCCTTGACTCAACACTAATCTTTATTATAGATAGCTCACGGACTCGATTACATAGAAGGATCACAAAGCAAAACTCAAAACTAATTCATACCAAAACTTTATTCTACTAGATCTAGATATTACCAAAAGGATCGAACTAAATAGAACGGTAAAGATAGGAGTGTGATGGTGATACGATACCGGGTCACCTCCCCCAAGCTTGGCAGTTGCCAAGGGGAGTGCCCATACCCATGTGATTATGTCCTCGGAGGTGATGAAGGCGGTGATGATGATGGTGGATAATCACACATTGGGCGTAAAAGCTCCTCCAATTTGCGAATAATGCCCTTGAGTGTGACGATATGATCCTTCAATAAAATATTCTCCTGTGTGAGATGCTTGTTTTGTATACGAGCTAACTCAATCATCTTGAAAGCTTCAATCTCAGTTGGGGTAAAGAGGTTAGGTAAAGGTTGAGGGATGTTTTCTTCTTTCGCCACCGGAGTTTGATCCTCCATGTCCTTCTTGATCCCTTCATCCTTGTTGATCTCCTCCGGTTCTTCTCTTTTCAGCTCTATCTTCAATAGCCAAGCATCCTTGTCTTCATTGTTGGAGGAGGGTGACGTCATGATGCTCTAGATCTGTCAGAAAAACAACTCGAAACAAAGACAGAAGATTTTTGCGTGATATGTTGGTCAAAACTTTCGGCAAATTATATAGTGAATTTTTACCGACCAAGGTACGTAATGTGCAAGAAAACGGAGTCCGGGAGGCACACGAAGTGCCCACGAGACAGGGGGGCATGCCTAGTAAGGGTGGGCGTGCCCTCCACCCTCGTGGAGGCCTCGTGTCCTTCCCGGATTACTTCTTTCTTTCCAAAATTCTTAAATATTCCAAAACAAAGAGAAATTGCCATTAGAATTGTTTTGGAGTCGGTTTTCTTACCGTACCACATACCTATTCCTTTTCGGAGTCTGAAACGTTCTAGAAAGTGTCCCTTATGTATTCCTTCGGGGTTACGGTCTCAATAATATTAGTTTCAACATTGATAGGATTACGTGAGATATAATGTTTGATTCTTTGACCGCTCACCACCCTTGGACTTGTGCCTTCGAAGTTGTTGATTTTTATGGCACCGGAATGATAGACTTCCTCGATAACGTAAGGACCTTCCCATTTAGAGAGAAGTTTTCCTGCAAAAAATCTTAAACGAGAATTGAATAGCAGCACATAATCACCTACGTTAAACTCACGCTTTTGTATCCTTTTGTCATGCCATCTTTTAATCTTTTCTTTAAACAGCTTGCCATTTTCATAGGCTTGGGTTCTCCATTCATCAAGTGAGCTAATGTCAAATAACCTCTTCTTACCGGCAAGTTTGAAATCATAGTTGATCTCTTTAATGGCCCAATATGCCTTATGTTCAAGTTCAAGAGGTAAGTGACACGCTTTTCCATAAACCATCTTATATGGAGACATACCCATAGGATTTTTATATGCAGTTCTATAGGCCCATAATGCATCATCAAGTTTCTTGGACCAATTCTTTCTAGATCTATTAACAGTCTTTTGCAAAATTAATTTGAGCTCTCTATTGCTCAATTCTACTTGACCACTAGATTGTGGGTGATAAGGAGATGCAATTCTATGATTAACATCATACTTAGCAAGCATTTTACAGAAAGCACCATGAATAAAATGTGAACCACCATCAGTCATAAGATATCTAGGGACTCCAAACCTCAGAAAAATAACTTCTTTAAGCATCTTAATAGAGGTGTTATGATCAGCACTACTAGTTGGAATAGCTTCTACCCACTTAGTAACATAATCAACAGCAACTAAAATGTGTGTGTATCCATTAGAGGCAGGAAAAGGTCCCATATAATCAAAGCCACAAACATCAAATGGTTCAATAACAAGAGAATAGTTTATAGGCATTCCTTGACGGCTACTAATATTACCAATTCTTTGACATTCATCACAAGACAAGACAACCTTACGGGCATCTTTGAAGAGAGTAGGCCAATAAAAACCAGATTGTAATATCTTGTGTGCAGTTCTGTCTCCAGCGTGGTGTCCTCCATATGGTTCGGAGTGACACTTGCGTAGGATTTGTTCCTGTTCATGCTCAGGTACACAACATCTAATAACACCATCTACTCCTTCTTTATAAAGGTGTGGGTCATCCCAGAAGTAATGTCTTAAATCATAAAAGAACTATTTCTTTTGCTGGTATGTGAAACTAGGTGGTATAAATTTAGCAAAAATGTAATTAGCATAATCAGCATACCATGGAGCAGTACGAGAAGCATTAATGACCGCTAATTGTTCATCAGGAAAGCTATCATCAATAGGTAGTGGGTCATCAAGAACATTCTCTAGCCTAGACAAGTTGTCTGCAACAGGGTTCTCAGCTCCCTTTCTATCAATAATATGCAAATCAAATTCTTGAAGCAAGAGAACCCATCTAATAAGTCTAGGTTTAGCATCTTTCTTTTCCATAAGATATTTAATAGCAGCATGATCAGTGTGAATAGTAACTTTAGAATCAACAATGTAAGGTCTGGACTTATCACAAGCAAAAACAACCGCTAAGAATACTTTATCAGTAGTAGCATAATTTCTCTGGGCAGTATCAAGAGTCTTACTAGCATATTGAATAACATCTAATTTCTTATCAACTCTTTTCCCTAGAATAGCACCTACAGCATAATCACTAGCATCACACATAATTTCAAAGGGTAAATTCCAATCAGGTGGCTGAACAATAGGTGCAGTGATCAAAGCTTTCTTAAGTATTTCAAATGCTTCTACACAATCATCATCAAAGACAAACGAAATATCTTTTTGCAATAAATTAGTCAGAGGCCTAGAGATTTTAGAAAAGTCCTTAATGAACCTCCTATAAAAACTGGCATGACCAAGGAAACTTCTTATACCTTTAATGTCCTTGGGACATGGCATATTTTCAATAGCATCAACTTTAGCTTTATCAACTTCAATACCTCTTTCAGAAATTTTATGCCCCAAGACAATGCCTTCATTAACCATAAAGTGACACTTTTCCCAATTCAGGACGAGACTAGTGTCTTCACATCTCTGCAAAACTCGATCAAGATTGCTCAAGCAATCATCAAAAGAAGATCCATAGACGGAGAATCATTCATTAATACCTCACAAATCTTTTCACAAAAGTCAGAGAATATAGCCATCATGCATCTTTGAAAGGTAGCAGGTGCATTACATAAACCGAAAGGCATACGTCTATAAGCAAAAGTACCGAAAGGGCAAGTAAAAGTAGTTTTTGATTGATCTTCCGCTGACACAGGTATTTGAGAGAAACCAGAATAACCATCTAGAAAGCAGAAATGTGTATGTTTGGACAGTCTTTCTAGCATTTGATCAATAAAAGGTAAAGGGTAATGATCTTTCTTAGTAGCTTTATTTAACTTACGGAAATCAATTACCATCCTATAACCTATAATAATTCTTTGCGGAATCAATTCATCTTTATCATTAGGAACAACAGTATTACCTCCCTTTTTAGGGACGCAATGGACAGGGCTTACCCATTCACTATCAGCAACGGGATAAATTATACCTGCCTCAAGGAGCTTTAGTATCTCCTTTCTTACAAATTCTTTCATCTTAGGATTTAAGCGTCGTTGAGGATCTCTAACTGGTTTGGTATCTTTCTGCACTTTTATTTTGTGTTGGCATAGAGTGGGAGTAATGCCCTTAAGATCATCCAGAGTGTATCCAATAGCAGCACGGTGCTTCTTCAGAGTTTTCAATAATCTTTCATCTTCCTGCTCTAAAAGGTTAGCACTAATAATAACAAGATATATCTTCTTTTCATCAAGATAAGCATATTTAAGATGATCAGGTAATGGTTTTAGCTCAAACACGGGATCACCCTTGGGTGCAGGAGGATCCCCTAGGATTTCAACAGGTAAGTTGTGTTTCAGAATAGGACCCTGTTGAAGGAATACTTCATCTATTTCCCTTCTTTCATTCATAAACATATCATTTTCATGGTCTAGCAAATATTGTTCTAACGGATCAGTAGGAGGTACCGCAATAGAAGCAAGACCAATTATTTCATCTTTACTAGGTAATTCTTTATCATGGGCTTGTCTATGAAACTTAGCAAAATTAAACTCATGAGTCATATCATCCAAGCCAATCGTAACAACATCCTTTTCACAATCAATCCTAGCATTAATAGTATTCAAGAAGGGTCTGCCAAATATAATGGGATAAAAGTCATCTTGTGGGGAACCAAGAACAAGAAAATCAGCAGGGTATTTTACCTTCCACACAAGACTTCAACATCTCTAACAATCCCAAATGGTGAAATAGTATCCCTATTGGCAAGCTTAATTGTAACATCAATATCTTCTAACTCAGCGGGTGCAATATCATGCATAATTTCTCCATATAAGGAAAAAGGTATTGCACTAGCACTAGCACCCATATCACATAAGCCATGATAACAATGATCTCCTATTTTAGCATAAATAACAGGCATGCCTACAACGGGTCTATGTATCTTAGCATCGGGTCTAGCAATATTAGCAGCTTCATCATAGAAATAAATAACATGCCCATCTATATTGTCATCCAAGAGATCTTTAACCATAGCAATACTAGGTTCAACTTTAATTTTCTCAGGAGGTGTATATGTTCTAGTATTACTCTTACGAAGAACAGTTGAAGCTTTAGCATGATCCCTCATTCTAATAGGAAAATGTGGTTTCTCAACATAAGTAGTAGGATCAATAGGATCATTGTAAGTGATAGTATTTTCTTCAACTGTAATAGGTGCAACTACTTTTACTTCAATGAGAGGATTATATTTAAACCACTTCTCCTTAGGGAGATCAACGTGAGTAGCAAAAGATTCATAGAAAGAAGCTACTATCTCAGAGTCAAGTCCATATTTAGCGTTAAATCCACGAAAAGCATCAGTATCCATAAAAGATTTAACACAATGAAACTTAGGTGTTATACCTGACTCCTTACCATCGCCAGAACCCCAATCTTCTGAGTTGCGTTTAATTCTTTCCAATAAGTCTCACTTGAATTCAGTAGTCTTCAGCATATAAGAACCAGCACAGGAAGTATCGAGCATGGTGCGATCATTGAGAGAAAGCCGAGCATAAAATTTTTGAATAATCATTTCTCTTGAGAGCTCATGATTGGGGCATGAATGTAACATTGACTTAAGCCTCTCCCAAGCTTGAGCGATGCTTTCTCCTTCGCGAGGCCAGAAATTATATATGTAATTGCGATCACGGTGAACAAGATGCATAGGATAGAACTTCTGGTGACATTCCAACTTCAATCGTTTACAGTTCCAAGATCCCGTATCATCACATAGCCTATACCATGTCAATGTGTATCCCTTTAAATATAAAGGGAAAACCTTCCTATAAACAACATCATCGGGAATACCTGCAAGCTTAAATAATCCACAAACTTCATCCACAAAGATAAAGTGTAAATCGGGATGCAATGTTCCATTTTCTGCAAAGGGATTAGCTAGCAGTTTCTCTACCATACCCGAAGGAATTTCAAATTAAACATTTTCAGTAGGTTTAGTAGGTGGAGGAGCAACTCTTTGCTCTTATGGTCGGGGCGAAGATACCCCGAACAAGCCCCTCAAAGGATAAGTTTCCATAGTAACAAATGACAGAAAATTTCAGCATACTATATAAATATTTCCTTACCAAGTTCCACTCACCAAAGACGCTTCACTCCCCGGCAACGGCATCAGAATAGAGTCTTGATGACCCACAAGTATAGGGGATCTATCTTAGTCCTTTTGATAAGTAAGAGTGTCAAAGCCAACAAGGAGCAGAAGGAAATGACAAGCGGTTTTCAGTAAGGTATTCTCTGCAAGCACTGAAATTGTAGGTAACACATAGTTTTGTGATAAGATAATTTGTAACGAGTAACAAGCAATAAAAGTAAATAAAGTGCAGAAAGGTGGCCCAATCCTTTTTGTAGCAAATAACAAGCCTAGAAAATTTCTTATAATGAGAAAAGCGCTCCTGAAAATTATCGTCAAGCTAGTTTTCATCACGCTCATATGATTCGCGTTCGGTACTTTGATAGTTTGATATGTGGGTGGACCGGTGCTTGGGTACTGCCCTTACTTGGACAAGCATCCCACTTATGATTAACCCCTATTGCAAGCATCTGCAACTACAAAAGAAGTATTAAGGTAAACCTAACCATAGCATGAAACATATGCATCCAAATCAGCCCCTTACGAAGCAACACATAAACTAGGGTTTAAGCTTTTGTCACTCTAGCAACCCATCATCTACTTATTACTTCCCAATGCCTTCCTCTAGGCCCAAATAATGGTGAAGCTTCATGTAGTCGACATTCACATAACACCACTAGAGGAGAGACAACATACATCTCATCAAAATATCAAACGAATACCAAATTCACATAACTACTAATAGCAAGACTTCACCCATGTCCTCAGGAACAAACGTAACTACTCACAAAGCATATTCATGTTCATAATCAGAGGGGTATTAATATGCATTAAGGATCTGAACATATGATCTTCCACCAAGTAAACCAATTAGCATCAACTACAAGGAGTAATCAACACTACTAGCAACCTACAAGTACCAATTTGTGGTTTTGATACAAGATTGGATACAAGAGATGAACTAGGGTTTTGAGAGGAGATGGTGCTGGTGAAGATGTTGATGGAGATTGACCCCCTCCATATGAGAGGATCATTGGTGATGACGATGGTGATGATTTCCCCCTCCTGGAGGGAAGTTTCCCTGGCAGAACAGCTCCGCCAGAGCCCTAGATTGATTCCGCCAAGGTTCCGCCTCGTGGCGGCGAAGTTTCATCCTGTAAGCTTGCTTATGATTTTTTTTCTAGGGTAAAAGACCTCATATAGCAGAAGCTGGGCACCGGAGGGCCACCAGGGGGACCAGGAGACAAGGGGCGCGCCTAGAAGGGGGGCGCGCCCCCACCCTCCTGGACAGGGTGTGGGCCCCCTACGGTACTTTCTTTGCTCAATAGTTCTTATTAAATCCAAAAATGACTTTCGTGGAGTTGCAGGTCTTTTGGAGCTGTGCAGAATATGTTTCCAATATTTGCTCCTTTTCCCGCCAGAATCTCAGCTGTCGGCATCCTCCCTCTTCATGATAAACCTTGTAAAATAAGGGAGAATAGCCATAAGTATTGTGACATAACGTGTAATAACAGCCCATAATGCAATAAATATCGATATAAAAGCATGATGCAAAATGGACGTATCATAAGATAGCTAGCATGATGTTTTCATGGCTTGTCCGTTTTTTTGATGTCATTGCTACACTAGATCGTTTCACACCCCGGTACACCACCGAAGGCATTCATATAGAATCATATTTTTGTTCTAGTATCGAGTTGTAATATTGAGTTGTAAGTACATAAAAGTGTGATGATCATCATTATTAGAGCATTGCCCCAGTGAGAAAAGGATGATGGAGACTATGATTCCCCCACAAGACGGGATGAGTCTCCGGACTTTATAAAAAATAAAAGAGGCCAAAGAAGCCCACCCAAAAAAAAAGAAAATAAAAAAATGAGAGAAAAAGAGAGAAGGGGCAATGTTACTATCCTTTTACCACACTTGTGCTTCAAAGTAGCACCGTGTTCTTCCTATAGAGAGTCTCTTGAGTTATCACTTTCATATACTAGTGGGAATTTTCATTATAGAACTTGGCTTGTATATTCCGATGATGGGCTTCCTCAAATCCCTGAGGTCTTCATGAGCAAGCAAGTTGGATGCACACCCACTTAGTTTCAGTTTGAGCTTTCATACACTTATAGCTCCAGTGCATTCGTTGCATGGCAATCCCTACTCCTTGCATTGGCATCAATTGATGGGCATCTCCATAGCCCGTTGATTAGCCGCGTCGATGTGAGACTTTCTCCCTTTTTGTCTTCTCCACAAAACCTCCACCATCATATTCTATTCCACCTGCAGTGCTATATCCATGGCTTGCACTCATGTATTGCATGAGGGTTGAAAAGGCTGAAGCGCATTAAAAAGTATGAACCAATTGCTTGGCTGACACCGGGATGAGCATGAGGGGTACCTTGTGTTAAGAAAAGGGAGTATAAAATACTATATGATTTTGTAGGGATAACGTTCTGTAAGCATTGATATTTTGAAAGGCATGATTGTTTGTTGGGATGCCTGAAGTATTATTGTTTTTATGTCAAATGATAGACTATTGCCTTGAATCACTCATGTCTTAATATTCATGCCATGATTAGATTACATGATCAAGATTATGCTAGGTAGCATTCCACATCAAAAACTATCTTTTTTATCGTTTACCTACTCGAGGACGAGCAGGAATTAAGCTTGGGGATGCTGATACGTCTCCGTCATATCTATATTTTTTGATTGTTCCATGCCAATATTATTAAACTTTCATATACTTTGGCAACTTTTTATACTATTTTTGGGACTAACATATTGATTCGGTGCCCAGTGCCAGTTCCTGTCTATTGCATGTTTTATATTTCGCAGAAAACCCATATCAAACGGAGTCCAAATGGGATAAAAACGGACGAAGAATATTTTTGGGAAGAAGAATCAACGCGAGACGGTGCCCGAGGGGGCCACGAGGCAGGGGGCGCGCCCCAGGGGGTGGGCGCGCCCCTGACCCTCGTGGGCACCCCGTAAGGCGGTTGTTGCTCTTCTTTGGCCGCAAGAAAGCTAATTTCCGGGAAAAAAATCGTGGCGAAGGTTTCAATCCAATCAGAGTTACGGATCTCCGGATATATAAGAAACGATGAAAGGGCAGAATCTGGGAACACAGAAACATAGAGAGACAGAGAGACAGGTCCAATCTCGGAGGGGCTCTCGCCCCTCCCACGCCATGGAGACCATGGATCAGAGAGGAAACCCTTCTCCCATCTAGGGAGAAGGTCAAGGAAGAAGAAGAAGAAGGGGGGCTCTCTCTCCCCTCTCTCCCGGTGGCGCCAGAACGCCGTTGGGGCCATCATCATCATCACGATCTACACCAACACCGCCGGCATCTTCACCAACAACTCCATCACCTTTCCCCATCTATATTCAGTGGTCAACTCTCCCGCAACCCGCTGTACCCTCTACTTGAACATGGTGCTTTATGCTTCATATTATTATCCAGTGATGTGTTGCCATCCTATGATGCCTGAGTAGATTTTCGTTGTCCTATCGGTAATTGGTGAATTGCTATGATTGGTTTAATTTGCTTGTGGTTATGTTGTTGTCCTATGGTACTCTCCGTGTCACGCAAGCGTGAGGGATTCCCGTTGTAGGGTGTTGCAATACGTTCATGATTCGCTATAGTGGGTTGCTTGAGTGACAGAAGCATAAACCCGAGTAAGGGGGTTGTGGCGTATGGGATAAAGGGGACTTGATATGTTAATGCTATGGTTGGGTTTTACCTTAATGATCTTTAATAGTTGCGGATGCTTGCTAGAGTTCCAATCATAAGTGCATATGATCCAAGAAGAGAAAGTATGTTAGCTTATGCCTCTCCCACATAAAACCCGCTATCGGTCTAGTAAAGTAGTCAACTGCTTAGGGACAATTTCACAACTCCTACCACCACTTTTCCACTCTCGCTATATTTACTTTATTGCTTATTTATCTAAACAGCCCCGAGTTTATATACGTGCTCTTTATATTCTTGCCAACCTATCCAACAACTACAAAGTACTTCTAGTTTCATACTTGTTCTAGATAAAGCGAACATCAAGCGTGCGTAGAGTTGTATCGGTGGTCGATAGAACTTGAGGGAATATTTGTTCTACCTTTAGCTCATCGTCGGGTTCGACACTCTTACTTATCGTAAGAGGCTACAATTGATCCTCTATACTTGTGGGTTATTAGTGGCATCCAGATCTTCGTGAAGATCATGTCACCGCGCCAGCGCAGCGGCTAGCTAGTCAGCTTGGTGTTGCATGCCTTGTCAGCCTGGACGTGTGTCAAGGCAGGGTAAGGCGATGACGGACGGGATAGGTTATTAACGTCCTCGATAAAGTTGGAGGGCACGTAACTAGCGCATTTAGTGCGCTTGTCCTACAACGTCAGTGATAAGTTTGTACACTGTAGCTACTTTACACCTCCTGTGTGCCACTGTGGCGACCCCTTTGACGTATAAAAGGAGGCCCTAGGCGTGCTGGAGAAGGATTTGAACTTTTGGACCAGGCACGCATAGCAGCTAGCTAAGGTTCAAGAACACCAAATATACACACAAAGCAGGACTAGGGTTTAACGCTCCTCAGCGGCCCGAACCTAGGTAAAAATCCCTCGTGCTGATCACCAGACCTGCTCTTTGTGCAACCCTCTCTCCCCGCCAACCGTAGAAGGGATCTTCGTGATCCCATAGGTGTTGTTTCCCCGACAAAGAACCAACTATAGACTATGCATGTGTGATGCATCTTTACAATGCTCAACAGAGTAAGGAAATTAACAGGTTCATATTTGGTCATGTAGATGGAGAAGGGAGCACGCCGACGCCATGGCCGGACGATTTCTCCTCTCCTGGTATAAGCCATGCTAGCTCTACCATAATACTGAGTACCTCCATGTGCTTGTTGTTGTACACCGTGGAACAGAAGACGTGCACTACTGCACTTGAAGTAATTAATCTCAGCCCTTGTCTTTGTCAATTGCATGTGGTTTGTCCCTCTCGATCGCCTTCTCGTGCTACCTCGTTGCGTCGTACAGTACTTAACTGCTCCCATCAATCCATCATTACCCACTACCAAAGCTGATTGAGCGGTCGAACCTTCCGCCTACCGCTACTCCTATATATTCTCTCGTCTGGTGGCTTCAGTACAGAAGCCAGCATCCGTCAAGTACGTGTTTGGTTGCAGTAGTGAACAGTAGTTGCATTGCATATACATCTCAATTCAGTTTGGTTGAGCAAAAACAGCCACAAATATGTCATCTGTAAGTTGTTTGGTTGTCTGCATCTAGGGTCGCTGCATTAGGTAATACGCAAGTGCATTTTGTTTGGTTGCCTGCATTGGCCCAAGCGGCACATGAACATGGTGTTTGGTTGCACGCATGAGATATGATTAAGAGCTAGCACTTGCACTTAGCACATAGGGTTAAGAGCTAGCAGAGGGAGGGGGAGAAGAAATGCAGTGTGCGTAGGATAATGACGACTGCGGTGGATAATGGTCGTGGCGTCGTGTCCGACATGACGAACATGGAGTCGTGGACGAGCGACCCCGTCGGCGGCACGGCGAGCGACACCGTCGGTGAACTAGTTGTGGTGTTCGCGCAAAGACAGTCGACATAGGAGGAGAATGCAGTGCTCGCGCCATGGTATCGTCAGTGTAGTGGACGAGATAGGAGGCCGAGATGATCGACGCTGGAAACGACTCCAATGTAGTAGGGCGAGAGAGAGAAGGGCAAGACGATCGACCCCGGCGGCGGCGCGGCGAACTGCAGTGTGCACGGAGGCAGAGAACACAAGAAAGCAGTGTGCGCGTCATTGCAGCGTTAGTGCAGTACGAGGACGACAGAGAGTAGGCCGAGATGAGCGACACCGGAAACAACTCTAGTGTAGTAGGACGTGGGCAAGGAGATCAAGGGGAAGGGCGTCGGCGTCGAGAGTGACGAATATGAGGGCTCTGAGCAGAGGACAGAGGAGCTCGACATGGCGGCGGCCATGTAATAGGCTGCTGTTCAAAGAGAGATGAAGCTACGATCGCCGAAACCAAAAATTTACAACACAAATGTTGTGCGGAACTGTGAGATTAGACTGCTGATCAAAGGAAATTTCAAACGATCGATCGTGCGCGACAAATCTGACAAAATTCGTCCAGAATAGCTTCAAACGGGAAGACGAAATTAAGAACTTACGGCGACAAAACTATGAACCGGTCGTCAGAATGGAACCGTAGCATCGAGGTGCATCTTCTTCGTGTAGAGCTTACCTCGAATCGAAGCACCGTTGTGTAGATCGGAAGGGGCTAGAAAGAATAGAATTAGAGAGAAGGTTACTGGAGGTAGGAGAAGATAAGCATGCACAGGCTACATACCAGCTCGTATTCCTCCCTCAACCAGACTCGCTAGAAACTGCCGATCTGAGCGTTTCCAGCGAGCCAGCCCCAGGTGTGCTTTAAGTTTCGTGCTGTGGAGGCCCAACAGTAAATGCAACCAACCAAACGGACTCAATCTTTCCCGCACGGATCACGCTGGGTCTAATGCAGGCAACCAAACACGTCCAAGTCTCTCCTTCCTTTTGCCAATATGCATGAGCTCCGCGCGCCCCACGATGTGTGGCGCAACTGCGCTCTTGATGGCTCTCTTGCTAGTGCCGGTGATTCCCGTGGCAGAAGCTGCTCGAGTTAAGGTGCAGGCGGGCGGTACCTACAATGGCAGCGGCACCGTCGGCCGAAAGCAAGAAACCATGGGGGGCGGTGGAGGCGGGGGAGTAGCGGCGGCAGTTCTTGGGGATACGGCTGGGGGTGGGGGTGGGGGTGGGGATGGGGCACTGAGGGCGGTGGTGGTGGAGGAGGAGGTGGTGGAGGAGGTGGCAACAGTGGCAGTGGCACCAAGTCGGAGTGGCACGGAAAAGAAGCAGACCGGGGGCACCGCGCGGGAGGAGAACGCGGCACCGGCCCAGAAATAAAATGCAGGGTGTGCACATTTCAAAAAATCAACGTATATTTTCATTGGCTTGAATGGGCCTTAAAAATCAACTAATTATTACATGGTAGAAGAACATTTTCCAAAATTCTAGATGTGCCATGGCACACCTGGCACACCTCCTAGGTATGCCACTCGGTGCCGGGGCATGAAGCTGCTGTGCCCAATGCAGTGCGTGGTAGAAGAACATTTTCCAAAATTTTGAATGTGCCATGGCACACCTGGCACACCTCCTAGGTATGCCACTCGGTGCCGGGGCATGAAGCTGCTGTGCCCGATGCAGTGCGAGTGTGCGACGGCCCTTACTTCTACGACTGCGATGCCAATTGCAAGGCGCACTGCCGATTCTAAGCTCCCATGCATGTATGTACCTAAGCGCTGGCCGTTGCTAGCTCTCTGGTGTACTACTCGCGCGCGGTTTGTTAATTGGATCAGTTTTTCTAAGTCTTAGATTCGTTTGATCTTGCATGGAGATCTGTGCAATTTTTTTTCTTTTTTTCTTTTTATAAACTATGTCACTTGATTAAGACTTTTTTTTTACGGAAAAACTTCTAATCTATTCATCTTCAATCATGGCAGTACAACGAATAACAGAAATAAAAATTACATCCAGATTTGTAGACTACCTAGCGACGACTATAAGCACCGAAGCGAGCCGAAGGCGCGCCGCCGTCATCGCCTCTTCATCGCCGGAGCCGGGCACAACTTGTAGTAGACAGTCGGGAAGTCGTCGTGCTAAGGCCCCATAGGACCAACACCCCAAAACAGCAACAGCCGCCGATGAAAAATAACATAGATCGGAAGGATCCAAACCGAAGACACACGAACGTAGACGAACAACGACGAGATCCGAGCAAATCCACCAAGATAGATCTGCCGGAGGCACACCTCCACACGCCCACCAACGATGCTAGACGCACCGCCGGAACGGGGACTAGGCGGGAAGAGCTTTATTCCATCTTCAGAGAGCTGCCGCCATCTCGCCTTCCTGAGTAGGACACAAACCCTAACAAGATTGAAAAGAACGACTAAAAACGGAGCCCTCCCGCCGGCCCTTGCCAGGATCCACCGCGCCTCCATGGCCCTAGGGCCACCGGAGACGAGGCAGACCTGCGCCGGCGCCGGCGAGAGGCACAAACTCTAACTTTCTTTTTTGGAGGAGGAGGTGGAGAAGTATGAAGCTCGGCCCCTCATCCTCCACTTGACTAAGACTTAGCCACAGCTTAATTGGATCGGAGAGGATGAATGTTGCTCCATGGCTGCGATGTAGCGTGACGTGTTTTTATGATTTGTCAGTGTGGTTGCTCCGTTGCTGCCACCCTCTCAGCTTTGTTTTTCTTTTCGTCCTTCGGTTATGTAGTGTGTTTACTTTGCACTTGGCTTGTGTTTTCTTAACAGAAATACTGGCTCAAAAAATGCGTATTTTTTAGGCCTGATCGGCCGGTTTGTTCACGCCTGTAAGGAATTTTATATGAGGGTGACTAAGTCTTAGTCAGCTGAGATTTAACTATGTCTGACATAACATGCAAGAAAGAAAAAGGAAATAACAGAAGAAGAAACATCGCACAAATACAATGTAAGATCTCACGGATAGTATCGACTGAGACTTCACGTAGTCTCAGTCGACTGAGACCCAGCAAGATTGATCTTATATAGGAGTGATCCACACTCTTCATATTTATCTCAACATGCAGTTGTCACTATTGGAAAATTGACGTTTGGCGAGTGATGTGGTCTTTTGCCAAGCTCCATATCATGGGTTCTTGGCAAATCGACACTTTGCCAATGACCACACCTATCAAACATGGGCACTCGGTAGAGCGTTCAGCTTGCCGAGAGCTAGCAGAAAAATGCTTGGCAAACACAAAACACTCGACCAATACGTCCTTTGCTTAGAGCCAGGGACAAAACACTCAGCAAACAGGAGCCACGTGGCACGACCTTCCGTGGTTGACGGCTCTGTATATACTCCCCGTTTCAAAATAAGTTCCATGGAGGGAGTATATATATACACAAACATATCGGCAGGCATCACCATATACATCGCATATGTCCATACAAGCTATCAATTTGTCAAGTACCGCAACAATTACTTGTCCATATCCAACAAATCACAGAAAAAGAAGTTCAAAAAGCATACAAAGTTCCTTAGGTTTGACACCCCGTATGTCTCATTAAGGCGCGATATTATGTGCAAGGTGATGTTTCCGTACAGCGAGGTATATGTTGTGACTTGTAAATTTTGCTCGGCAATTCTGGTCTTCAATAATCATTGTGCGTGCGTGTGTGCACGTATACATGTTATACTCTGTAGATGTTGAAGTATTTTCACAACAAATCTACATGTGCAGCTTCAGCGCGTACGTTTGTAAGTAGATATTTTGTATACGTACACAACACGGTACATAAGCAAATTGGTCGATTCAATATAACAGGACGTAATCGATCAATGAACACGATAATTAATTCAAGGATGCACGGAGATAGACAATCTCTAATACTCAGTTCATAAAACCACGACGAGTAATTTGGAACGGAAGGAGTACTTTGTTAGCTGATCTTGGTTGCCAAGTGGTTCCACACATTCTCGATCATACGTACTCAAGGCCACGGATAAATGTCAATGCCCCGTTCTGGCCTTCTGGGTGGCAGTAGCTAATCAAGTCTGACAACGAGATATACCAATGCTCGGCCCGGTTCGATCATATCCTAGCTAACAGCCAACCGTAGCGTTAGATGGAGTTATTGAAGGTTGAAACTTTCGCCCCCGTCTATTAACTCGACGAGATAGGTGTAGACGTGCATGCAAGCCTTTCCTCGTCTATAAATACGGCAATTCTAGCAGCGATATCATCTCATCCTAAGCTAGGTATTATAACCCGATCAATCTGGTCGTCAGCAATGGCGGTCAAGTCTCTAGTTCTTCTCGGTGTCGTAATAGCCTCGCTCCTGCTTCTCTCCCAGGATGTAGCACATGCTAGAGAGCTCATTGATGCTAAAGGTTTGTCAAACATGTTCTCTCTCTCTCTCTCTCTCTCTCTCTCTCTCTCTCTCTCTCTCTCTCTCTCTCTCATACCCCTCCGTCCGAAAATACTTGTCATCAAAATGAATAAAAGGAGATGTATCTAGAACTATGACAAGTATTTTCGAACGGATGGTGTATTTCATAACAAAGTAGGCACAAATTAAGTCACTTCCATGGACATAGTACAGTACCTCAAGCAATGTTCAGTAAGTGATTGTATGTATGCAGAGTCCAAGGAGAAGAATGTAAAACATGCAGGAGGGCCGGGCTTGAAGGACGAGAAATGGGGAGGTGGAAGCAAGCATTATGGAGGGTATGGGAATGGTGGGGGGTACGGTAACGGTGGAGGGTATGGAAACGGTGGTGGATATGGAAACAATGGGGGAGGCTATGGAAATGGAGGGTACGGAAACAATGGTGGAGGATATGGGAGTGGAGGTGGATACCAACATGGTGGAGGATACGGAAACAATGGTGGTGGGTATGGTGGAGGATATGGAAATTCTAGGCATGGTGGCGGTTATGGCGGTGGAGGTTATGGACCCGGATATGGCGGCGGTTATGGTTATCCAGGCAACGGTGGTGGATTTGGCGGGGGCTCTAGTGGAGGATACGGTGGTGGCGGCGGATACGGTGGAGGTGGAGGATACGGTGGTGGCGGCGGATACGGTGGAGGTGGAGGATATGGTGGCGGTGGCGGGTATGGTGGAGGTGGCGGTTATGGCGGAGGATCAGGTGGTGCCGGCTATCCTTGAGACGGCTATGGTGGAAGAGGTCACAATGAATGAGCAGATATGTATATTTATTTTACTAAACATTTGTGTTGATATGTGATGTGCTTGAATAAAAGATTTGTCCTTATGCTCGCATATAGGTGTAATGTTGAGAAATCGAGCAAGCAAGCCAGGCTTGCCTTGTCTCCTATGTATGAAAGAGAATATAACTTTTGAATTGATAGTGTTTGGCTTCCTAGATGGGCTTTGGTTACTAATGATAAGATTAAGAGACTAATATGTGCACCAGCTGTAGTCTTGGTTTAGTCCTAAAACTAGTTTTAGAACCGGCATTGATGACATCAGATTTGGATTTGAATCCTTCTGGACATCCCCACATGTGTTTACATGATGTGGTCCCAGAGTCAATATTCCTTGTCTGACCATATTTTAGGCACAAAATATTTTATGTAGACTCTATATACACTACTAAAAAATTGGTATTTGCCAACTGTCTCGGTCTCTGCGAAGTTCCATATCACGGGCTCTCGGTAAACCAAACCTTTCTCGAGCACCACACTTGGCAAACATGGGCACTCGATAGAGGCTTCAGTTCACTGATAACTATCAGAGAAATACTCAGGAATGGCAAAACACTCAGACCAATACACACTTTGCCGAGAGCTAGTGACATGGCACTCAACAACCAGGAGCCACGTGGCACAACGTCTGTGGTTGACGACATTTCTTCTTCTTCATGTACCATTATTTTGATCCAAAGAGTATTCGGAAAGACACATTGAAATGGAAGCTCTCAAACCTATTCGTTTCTGCACTCCTAGATGGAGTGTTTAGGGACATGTTTGCAGAATGCCCCAAGCAAGCGACTCGGCAAATATTTTCAAAATTCATTTTTTTACAAACAGAAAACGTTTGACCAGTTCTCTCACAAGGAACATGGTATAGTTTAAAGGTGTTCCCAGGTTCAGACATGTGACCCGCTTTGTCGAATGCCGGGACGCTTGGCAAATAACTATACTAATGTTTTAGCAATGAAAAATCTTTGCTGAGTACCTTTACTAGGAGCTCGCGAGATTACCTATTGGAGTTGACAAAGACAGTCAGGCGCCACTACTACCGAGTATGGTACTCGGTACAGAGACCTTTCTGAGTTCACCGATCGGTAAAAGGTATTTTTCTAATAAAATAATTTTTGTAAAGCCATTAAAAACATAGCCAGCACCACATATACATCACATATAATCCATGCAAGCTAGCAACTTGTCGATTACCATGGCAATCACAACTAGTCCATATACCAACGAGTCACGTAACAATATAAAAAGCATATGAAGTTCACAAGCATCGTACAAGTCACACATAAAATAAGAAACATTGGAAATTAGAAAGTAGTTCATCGACATGACCTCTCGGAAACATCAACTCCGTGGACACGGGCTTTGTGATTGTGGAGGAGGAGGGGTATGATTCATAGCCTCTACACTTTCATGAAGTGCCTACAGTTATCTTTGTTAGCCTTGTATCATAGTGGATGATCAGTAAATATTGGTGGCTATTATGGGAAAGTAGTAACCTTGAACTCTACCTGGAGCATCTCTCTTGTAGCCACTTCTTCTGTGGCCGTGCCACATGTGCAGCCCCGTCCTCCTCCTTTTTCATCCTTTCTTCTTCCAGCTTTTTGGCCCAAATATAGGTTGCAATTCAGGAATGTAAAGACATGGGTATGACAGTTGCAAATCTAGAGTCATGCAATCTCACACGAATGAGTCGTCAGGTGACTCATGCAGGGACTTGAGCTTGTGCTCCGTGCCTGGATCTGAAATAGTTTGGGATGTGAGGAGGTGGCGGTCGCACCTTTGAAAATAAGGTGGCAATCACCCTTCTTCACACCTCCTACCCTCATGACCAACTCTGGACAGGGTGGCTACTACAGAGGATCAACCACGGACCCATGTTTCTCCCGGTACACAGTTGTGTACGCATCCATCTTCTCCTTGGTTGAGTCATTGTAATACCCTAGGCCTCCTTCCCCTATGGCCATGTGCCCATGCCCGCAAGATGTTGACGTGGCACCCAGGTTGTTGTCTCGCTTGCAAGAGAAAGCATCATGATTAATAGACATATATGTACCTAGAGACAAAATTGACCTTGGAGTTGCACATACCATCTTTTGGTGGCGAATTGTTGGGTTGAGGTCATCCAAGACGTGTGACGGGCCCTTCATCCACGGTTGCTCCTCCCTTTTCGTAATGTGTCGCACCTACCATGCAGGGCGCACCACATATCCATGAGTGCCACCCAACAATCAGCTGGGATCCATGGCTCCGTCACCTAGCTACTCAGACAAAATACATCATATGATGAATAGAAGAAACAAGCGGCTACTGATGTAAGTAGTACCAAGCAGTGATGTTACTTACCAATAAGTACTCATCTTCCTCCCCTCGTTCTCCAGGGGGCGACATCTCATCTCAATCATGTATCACACAATGTGCTTCATGCCAGAGTTCTTGGAAGCTCTCTCTGCCATCAGGCGCGCCTCAACCAGGTGCCCATCCTAGCAGGTAAAGTGTTCCAACAACAATGCAAATAGCAGTTAAAAAATATTTACCAAGCATCGAATATAGACCAATGTAGTGTGAAATGTACTAACCCACATATCTCGGTAGATCCGGTCAGACTTGTTGTCACACTCAGTCATCCCGGGCGGCGTTGTACTTCTTCCAAGTGAATCATGGGGACTATTACACCTTGCATTCAGCTTCACCATGTCGGGGAAGTCCTCCTTCAGAAGAGCACCAACGATGTGGTTCACCTGCAGGTGGTGTGAAGCTGCTTGAACGAGTTCCCACTGACTACACAATGAAAATGATATGTCAGCGTTCAAATATTATATGCCAAGAACTTGTAAGGACATCATTTACTTGTCTCAGTAGGGTCAAACGATAGGCTAGTTCTCGGGAGGCATGGGCTTAGGTACCTTCGACTGACCACACCCAGAGTGCTTCTTCATGTCTGTAGAGCTAGAGGCAGACCCCTCCTCGTCCTCACGCACCATCTCGTGCACCTCCTCCTCCTAGTCAGGAGTGTAGATATCGTGGTCCTCCATGGCAGCGAGTATAGAACCACTTGAGGAAGAGTAGCCACGATCACCACTACCAGAAAGCTTCATTGATTTTACGAGTCACTTGATGCTTGACGAAGCACCTTCTACAAGAAAGACATTACCAAAAGAACACATATTAATATCATAATCACAGTAACATGCAAAAATTCAAGAAAATACTCCCATCCCTAGTGTCGTTGAAATAAAAAATTCAAATAAGAAGAAACATGGAAAACGAGTTGTCGTGGCACATATCACATATGCAAGCACATATCATATGCACAAGCACTGATAAATACTTCATTGCATAAGTAGAGCATGGTACCACATTAACATCATACACATCTTAATTAAATAGTACATTCACTAATGCACTCCATTACCTACTATATCAACACTACATCTATATCAAGCTATCTGGCTAGACTACTCCAATAATGGAGCTCTACTGCAGATCAAAGTCGGAGAAGCCGGGCAATGAGTAGTCAGAGTTAGAGGGAACATGTAGTGCCCCCCTTCCCTTCACGTCGTTATCATTGGCGGTGGACCGGATCCATGGCAACGGGTCATCGCTCTCCTTCGGCTCGTTGACGAACTTGTCGAGCTCGGCGAAATACTTATGTTTCTCGACATGACGGTGAGCCATCTCCTAGCGATTGGCCTCGACCTCCCATTCATCCTAGATGCGCTCGAGGAGAGTGTGGTTCTCATCAGAGAAATGCGGGTCCACCTGAACAAGTGACGCCAAGTAGTCCTCACTGGCACGCTCGACGGTGAGCTGCACATGGGCCATATAGTTCTCTTCATCCTCATCCGGTGAGACAACCGTAAAGGGAGCATAGTCGTCTATTTTAGAAATTATTGAGATCAATCTCATTGAACTAATGAAAAGGTCACAATATGTAGTTATGAAGAAGATGAATTACTTAGCTAATTAAATTAGTTCATTAGAGTACCAAAAGCACAGAGTATAAGCATTTTCACGTCAAAGCTATGGGTGCCACTTTAGTGTGTATGTGTAAGCAGATAATTTTATATTTTTATATAAGGACATCTCCAATGCGGACTCTTAAAATGGACATGCTATTTGTTTGTGGACGGGTCCATGGATAGTGATACGGGAGCCGGCTATCCAACCCTAGACATCAAACGTCTGGACACATTTCAAAGGAAATTGGAACAAACTGGGCAAATTTCATGCAAATCAGACAATTTTCATTTAAACAGAACCGAATTCATTACATTTTTGACATATTTCAACTAAACAGAAGTGCACGGCACTTTTTTAACCTTGTCTAAATGTTCGCGGCCATGGCGGCGGCCGTGTCCCATGTCCTATCTTCCCCATGTTCGGCAAGCTCACCGTCCGTGAGCTCTAGGAAGTGAAGCTGTGAGTGGGAAAGAATAAGACGTGGGGGCACAACCCACATGGGACACCAAGCGTTCTCATATCCCATGTCCTACTCTTTCTCGACAGAGTTCTTCATGTCTTTGACACCGTCTGTAGACAGGCCGACCTCATGGTCGTTGCGGCGGGAAGAAAATCGCGTGGGCGGTGCGTCTGCTAGGGAGCTGGCAACGTCAATGGTCATTTATGCCTCCTCTTTATCTGCCTCCACGCCGATCTCCGTGAATAGAGTCTCTCTATTCGCCTATAGGACAACAGCCGCTATCGCTTGCGGTGGATGTCGCAGGCACTGTGCATGAACTGGTACAACGCCCACTTCTCATCAAGGAAGCCCAGATCCTTCGTGACCATGGCCACGACGGCATCGTCGTTTGCCTGCTTTATGACCCACAGGTATAGAGGATCTATCGTAGTCCTTTCAATAAGTAAGATTGTCGAACCCAATAAAGAGCAGAAGGAAATAACAAGCGGTTTTCAACAAGGTATTTTCTGCAAGCACTGAAATTATCGGTAACAAGTAGTCTAATTGCAAGATAATTTATAACGGGCAATAAGCAGTAACGGTAACAAAAGTGCAGCAAGGTAGTCCAATCCTTTTTGTAGCAAAGGACAGGCCGGAACTGTCTCTTACAATAAGCAAAGTGTTCTTGAGGACACACAAGAATTTCATCTAGTCACTTTCGTCATGTTTGTTTAATTTTCATCATGTTTGTTTGATTCGCATTCGCTACTATGATAATTTGATATGTGGGTGGACCGGTGCTTGGGTGTTGTTACTTGAACAAGCCTCTCACTTATGATTAATCCCTCTTGCAAGTGTCCACAACTACGAAATAAGAATTAAGATAAATCTAACCATAGCATGAAACATATGGATCTAAATCAGGCCCTTACGAATAGCGCATAAACTAAGGTTTAAGCTTCTGTTATTCTAGCAACGCATCATCTAATTACTACTCCACAATGCCTTCCCTTAGGCCCAAGGATGGTGAAATTCCATGTAGTCGATGTTCACATGACACCACTAAAGGAAGCAACAACAAACATATCATCAACATATCGAACAAATACCAAATTCACGTGATTACTTATGACAAGACTTCTCCCGTGTCCTCAAGAATAAAAGTAACTACTCACAAATCATATTCATGCTCAAGATCAGAGGGGTATTGAATAGCATCAAGGATCTGAAAATTTAATCTTTCACCAAATAGACCAACTAGCATCAACTACAAGATGTAATCAACACTACTAGCAACCCACAGATACCAATCTGAGGTTTTGAGACAAAGATTGAATACAAGAGACGAACTAGGATTTGAGATGAGATGGTGTTGTTGAAGATGTTGATGGAGATTGGTCCTCCCACGATGAGAGAGTTATTGGTGATATTGATGGCTTTGATTTACCCCTCCCAGAGGGAAGTATCCCCGGTGGAATCGCTCCCTTGGAGAGAAAAGGTGCTCCTACACAGGCTTCGCCTCGAGACAGCGTCGCTTTGTCCCAAAAGTCCTTCCTTTATTTTATTTTATTGGGCAAATGGGCTTATATACCAGAAGATGGGCACCGGAGGCTGGCCAGGGGCCCCACAAGCCACCAGGGTGTGCCCTGGTGCCTTGTGGGCACCTAGGTGGCCCCCTTCGGTATTTCTTTTTTCCAATATTTTTTATTTATTTAAAAATAATTCTCCGTAAAGTTTCAGTTCATTTGAAGATGTGCATAATAGGTATCTCTGACATAACTTTTACAGGTCCAGAATTCCAACTGTCGACAATCTCCCTCTTAATCTTGCAAATTAAGAGAGAAAAGGCATTGGAATTGCTCTACAAAGTATTATTTTGATAAAAAAACATTATAAATAATAGTAGGAAACGTGATGCAAAATGGACGTATCACTGCTTGCCGGCAAATTGCCCCTCCGTGAGTCGGTGCCCGTCGAGGAGCCGGAGGTTGTAGCGTTGGTCCTCCTACGTCTGCCGGAATGCCCACGCAGGCAGAGCCGACTGCTTTTTCACCATGACGGTGTTGAAGTGCGTCTACACGGGCGGGGGCGCTGGCTTGTCATCGGATGCCTACTCCGTCATCTCGTCGCTGACCTCCGGTGTGCTTGCCCGCAAGCCAGCCTCAGTCCGTCGCACACGATGGGCCTGCCAGTCGGTCGCAATGCCGGCCAACTCCTGCTTTTGCTTTGTCTAGAGGCTCTTCCACATCGCTCTAGAGCTCGCGATCATGGCGGATGTGTTGTGGAGCGGGTCATGCTGGGCAATGAGGCGGTGTTTGGGTTTCGGCCAGGCCAAGCGGCGGGCTGTATGAATGCGGGCGCCAGAGAGGATTTCTCGGCCGTCGCGCTTGTTTAGTGCCGGCAAGCGAACGGATGGGAGCCGGTTCGAATGCTCCGTCGAGAGTCTGTCCTACATTGCTCTATCATGTCCGGTCATGCATCTCTGCATTAGAACATGCACGGAGGCTGGGTGTCCCTCTTGCCCGGTGTTGAGTATTGTGATTATTAGGAAAGATGAGATAGACTAGGATTTGTTCTGGCTTGTCTTGTACTCCAAGTAGATCATTGTACTTCTATATATATGCCTACGAGGCTCAAGAAATACAACAAATAATTCCACCAGATCCCTCTCTCCCTTCTAACATGGTATCAGTTTCCGGGTTCTAAACCCTAGCCGTCCGTCGCTTCCGCTCCGTGCGCCGCCCCCAGGGCGGGCGGTCTCCATGATCGTCGCCAGGGTCCGTGCCGCCCGTACCTAGGGTTCGTCCGCCAGTCGTGTTGACCGGCTGCCCTAGAGAGTCTTTTTTCGATCCTTTGATTCGAGTTTTTCTCTTTTTCTCGCCGGTCGCTCTGATCAGCGTGTTTTCCTTTATGGTTTCCTGATCTATACTTGATTGGTTTGCGTCGCCCGCCGCCGCCGTCGACACCCCGCGCCTCTACTCCGACACCGGCGCGACCGGCCGGCTACTTCACCGACCCGGCGGCCTCGCGCGACAGGCGGCCCCTCATGGCCGCCGTTCGCGCGCCAACCGTCACCGCCCTGCTCCGACCGGGACACCTGCATCGCCTACACTCGGCGGCCTCATGCCATGTGGCGGCCAATCATAGCCACCGCTCGCGCGTCAGCCTGCCAATCGATCCATGCCACCCGCCTCCGCCGCGTTTGCACGGCGGCCCCGCGGGTTGCCTCACCGGCCTCGTCCCCGGCTGCATCGAGCCGGCTGTGTCAGGCCCGTCGGTTGCCTTGAGCTCGGACGTCGCTGGTCCGTTGGTCGCTCGGGCCTCGCTGCCCGGCCGCCGGCGCTGCTTTGGTGGCCCGGGTGCCGGTGCTGACGCGCACGTCGTCCCACGCCGGCCATCGTCGCCGGCCTCACCTCGGACTCCGCCGCCACCCTGCCTCCACCGAGCGGCGTCCCCGACCTCGTGCGCGATCGGCTTGATCACCCGCTCGCTTTCGCGATCAGCCTCATCTACGCCACGCGACCGACCTGGCCCGTCGGTTACGCGTGCCTCCGCAAGTCCCATGAAGATCGTCCCCGAGTTCAGTGTGCCCCTCCATCGATCGAGCAACGGGCTGCCCTTGCATCGCCCTGTCGGGCCGCTGCACCACCGCCCCGTGGTTCTTCTCGCGGCTGCATCAACTCGCGCGTCGCCGTTGTGTTGGCCCTACGGGCCATTGTGCCGCGATATGCGGTGCCAGTCATCGCCCCGAGGCCGTCCCCACGGTTGCACCGACCCGCGCTCCGCAGCTGCACTGCCCCTTCGAGCGGTAACGCCACGGCCTACGGTCCCCGCCGCCGCCCCGAGGTCTTCCTGTCGTCGCCCCGACCTGCCCGCTGCCACTGTATTGCCCCTTCGGGTCATAGCACCGCGGCCCGCGGTCCATTCCGTCGTCACCGCGCATGGACCTCCCGTGGTATGTGTCGCACCGTCTCCCTTGGCCCGAGAACGCCATGGTTTGCACCGGTCTTTGTCACGTTGTCAAGGTTCTTCGCCTACTTCGAGCACCGCCGCCGCACTCCTAACCTAGCCGATGTCGCCGCCGCTAGCCCCGTAGTCGCCGCAGCCGCCCGTCCACCCCTTCGTCTTCGTCCAGCACCAGCCCATCGCCAGCGTTGCCGTCATCTACCCCGACCACTTTGTCTACTCCGACCACCGTTGGTGACATCGGCCCCGCGCCGATGGACGCCATAATTGTCATCGAGTTCTTCTCTGCTGGCCCCTCCAACTTCTTCGACATGGCGTATAGCTCGTGCAGGTCCCAATCTACGCATGCCCGGTGCTGACAACACCGTCGCGTGCCTTCACCATGACGTGTCCCCGGGCCTGGCAAGCCTAGTGCGGCGCTTCGTCAACTTCGTCTTCGTCCGTCTACGCATGCCCGGTGCTGGCAACACCGATGTGTGCCTTCGTCTACGATGTGTCCTCGGGGTTGGCAACCCCGGCTCGACGCGTCGTCAACATCATCTACTTCCCGGCGCACCACTACTTCGACACCACTGCGCCCATGCTAACTCAGTGCCCCCTTGCGCCCGCGGCTCCACGGTGACTTCCTCGACACCGGCTACCCTGACTCGACATCGACCACGGTATTCTTCACACGGCTACCTCAACCACGGCTCCACCACCCACGCTCTCGGCTACATTGACAACGACACAAAGGGCTACCTCCTTGCTTGAGCAACCTCGTCGGTTTCCACTCCATCCACGACTCCGCGATGCATCGACCATTACGACTGTGGGGAGTGTGTCCATTGGCTTGCCTTCAGATTCTTCTCCAGTCTCACCGTCTGCGTCGCTACCGTTGTGACTGCGGGGGATGTTGAGTATTGTGACTATTAGGAAAGACGAGATAGACTAGGATTTGTTCTGGCTTGTCTTGTACTCCAAGTAGATCACTGTATTCCTATATATATGCCCATGAGGCTCAAGCAATACAACAAACTATTCCACTAGATCCCTCTCTCCCTTCTAACACCCGGCATGCCACTTCAATGCCGGCTCCAGTGAGAGGTCGCTTCCGCTTTGAGCCAGCATTAATGCGAAGAAGGCGTTCTGGAGCTGTGCTGACCGGCATGAATGTGAAACAACTACTTCGTGCGGGAGAGACGGTGGCCGTGGGCTTGGTTTTTGAGTGGGTCTGGGTGTCGGACAGGTACATGACAGAGGTCCGGACGTCCGCAAAGACCCCCTAATTTGCGTCTGGTTTTTAGAATTTCGGATATCCCGACTGATCTACAGATTAATAGGGTACCGAGTTGGATGACACGCTGCATCAGGATGTATAGGAGCGTTTTAAGGGTCCGTGTTGAAGATGCCTTTACACTGTACGTTAGTATGATGGGTCGAATTAATAGCCATGATATAATCGATCAACAAATCCGATTGGTGAGAGGTACCTAGGGCTCCCAACAGTGGTGGGCGCTCCAAGGATGGGACTTTCAAGCATCTTACCGAATCCTCTAAGGGCAAGGTCTCAGGATGGAAAGGACAGGGTTTGTCAAAGGCGGCGAGAGAGATTCTTGTAAAATCTGTGCTACAGGCCACTCCAACTTACACCATGAGCTGTTTTCATCTCACAAAGAAGATGTGCCGGAAACTGACTTCGATCTCCTCAAAATTCTGGTGGGGTGCAGTAAATGGTGAAAAGAAAGTGCACTGGATAGCATGAGATAAGATGTGTATGGCAAAGCGGGATGGGGGCCTCGGGTTCAGAGATCCGGAGGCTTTTAATCAAGCCTTGCTAGCTAAACAAGCATGGAGGCTCTTGCAGGTTCCGACTTCTTTATGTGCGAGGGTGCTCAAAGCTCGATATTATAAAGATTCAAGCATCATGGTTGCGTCGTGTCCGTCCGGGGCTTCCTACACATTTAGGAGCATACTACATGGCCGTGACTTGCTGCGGGAAGGCATCATATGGCGCATAGGGGATGGACAGAAAATCAATATCCACCATGCTAATTGGATTCCTAGGGAAGGAAGCATGAGACCATTGGGTCAGACGTACATGCATGGGATCACTCGGGTCGCTGATTTGCTAACCCCATGCGGTAGGCAGTGGGACAACATGAAGCTACAGAGTATGTTTACCCAAAGTGATATTGAGGATATCAAACAAATCAAGGTGGGTGGACCAGGGATGGATGACTACCAAGCCTGGAACTATACGAAGTCAGGACAGTTTTCGGTGAGATCCGCTTACCACTTGAGGATGAGGCTTAGCAAGGGGGCAACTGGACGGCCGGGCCCCTCGTCCTCAGTTAAAGATCACCAGGGATGGATGGCGTTATGGAATACAAATGCGCCAAATAAGGCAAAAATTCATATGTGGCGAATCATGCGGAACGGACTAGCGGTGGGTGCTGAGCTATACCGAAGGAAAATAAAGGACGGTGTTTTTTGTGCGGCGTGTGGACGAGAAGAGACGCTCTATCATCGCTTCTGGGCGTGTCCACACTCTCAGCTGTTCTGGAAAATCCTTCGGACGGAGAGAGGAGTTGCGGTGGCGATCCCGCCATGTTCTATTAGCTCTTCTAGTGCTCTTGCATCTTGGCTACTAGGTTGGTTTGTGGCAGCCTCGGATGATGAACGAGCAGCTATGGTACATGCCACGTATGGGCTGTGGCTAGCACGGAATGAGGCAAAGGATGGGAAGAGGATCGCTGCAGCACATGAGATTGCCGCGTCGACTGCATCCTACATGGCGGAGTGGACAGCCACTCACAAGCAGAAGACAACTGCGGTGACTACGAGGGAGGTGCAGCGATGGGCGGCCCCGGAGCCAGGGTGGGTAAAAGCTAATGCTGATGGAGCAGTATCTAGACTTGGAGGAAAGGGCGGTGGCGGGGTCATCCTCAGAGGTGACCAAGGTGACTTCCGTGCGGCGGCGTGCACTTTCATTGATGGTCGCGTGGATGCCGAGATGGCGGAGCTCATGGCCTGCAGAAGGGCGGTCCAACTAGCACATGAGATTAATATTCAGAGATTACACCTCGAGACGGACAGCATGGGGGTGGCAAGCATGCTTGCAGACCCGAACAAGAACCTCTCGGCCTCAGGTCCATGTGTTGAGGAGATCAAGCAGATGATGCGTGGATTCAGCGACAGGAAGGTTTTGTGGGTAAGACGATCGGCAAACTCCGCTGCTCATAAGCTAGCTAAAGTAGGAGTAGGAGATGAACTCTGTAAGATTTGGCTTATGGTGCCACCAGACTTTGTGTTAGATGTGGTCTCTGAGGAGATCCCAAACTTTCATTAGATAAATAAAGCGGCGAGAGTTATCCTAAAAAAAAAAGCAAATCCGATAGTATTTAATACACGGATGCACAAAAGTGGACAATCTCTACTTTGTTAGCAAGTGGTTCTGCACTCTCGATCACACGTAAATCCACGGATAAATGTCAGTGCCCCGCTTGGGTAGCTAAACAAATGTGACAACGAGATATACCAAAGCTCGGTCCCGGTTTGATCATATCCTAGCTAACAGCCAACCATAGCGGTACATGGAATTATCAAAGGTTGAAACTTTTAAAATTGGAGATAGGCATAGGCGTGCATGCATACATGTCTTACCTCTTCTATAAGTATGGCGATTCTAGCAGCGATATCTTCTCATCCTAAGCTAGCTATTATAACTCGATCAAACTGATCATTGCCAATGGCGGTCAAGTCTCTAGTTCTTCTTGGTGTCGTACTAGCCTCGCTCCTGCTTCTCTCCGAGGATGTAGCGGATGCTAGAGAGCTTAGGGATGCTAAAGGTTTGTAAAACATGTGCTCTCTCTTATACTCCCTCCGTCCGAAAATACTTGTCATCAAAATGGATAAAAAGGAATGTATCTCTTTTTATCCATTTTGATGACAAGTATTTTCGGACGGAGGGAGTACGTATTTACGAACACAGTAGACTACACAACTCATACTTCATCCTGTATATGCACGGCTACCTGTCTATATCTCAAGCAATGTTCACTAAGGAATTTTGTTCATGCAGAGTCCAAGGAGAAGAATGTGAAACCTGCAGGAGGGTCGGGCCTGCCTAAGGAAGAGAAATGGGGAGGTGGAAACAAGCATGATGGAGAATACGGAAATGGTGGAGGGTATGGAAGCGGTGGTGGATACGGTAACGGTGGGGGATATGGAAAAAGTGGTGAAGGTTATGGAAACGGTGGATACGGGAACAATGGTGGAGGTTATGGCAATGGAGGTTATGGAAACAATGTTGGTGGGTATGGTGGAGGATACGGCAATTCTTGGCACGGTGGCGGTTATGGGCGTGGTTACAGCGGTGGAGGCTATGGACCTGGATATGGTGGCGGGTATGGCAATGGCGGTGGAAATGGTGGATTTGGCAGCGGCTTTGGTGGGGGATATGGTGGTGGCGGTGGATATGGTGGAGGTGGAGGATATGGTGGTGGTGGCGGGTATGGTGGAGGTTACGGTGGAGGATCTGGTGGCGGTGGCTATCCCTAATATGGATATGTGCAAGAGCCAAGAGGTAGCAATGGTTGGAACTATGAAAACAACAACTAGATATGTGTTTGTGTTTTAACTAAGCATCTTTGTTGAAATGTGATGTGGTTAAATAAAAAATGTTCCTTATGCTCGCGTAATAGGAGCAAGGTCTGTAAGGTTGAGAAGTCAGGCGAGCAAGCCAATCTTGTGTAGTTTCTTATCTTATGTATAAAAGAGAAGATGTCTTTTAAATTGTAAGTGGTCTTTGATTATTGATTCTTTTAGAACACGAGGAGATCTGTGTGCCTATATATTATGACAGAAAGCATCTATGATTTAGATGAGTAGCCCCATGGTGCCAACAAAGGTGGAAGCCCGAGCAGTCTACAACAAGAGACTTATGGTACTACTCTTCTTAAACTATTGTTTCCTACCGTTCGCCACTCACGACAATGATCAATTACTCTATCGACTACCACAAAAGGGAGCAAAGAGGTGTGCTTGAAGACATGCCGGCTCCTCTCAAGCCAAATGCAATGTAGCAAGGAAATCACCACCGACTTGGCCCTTGCGAAGCTTTGGCGGGATGGATAGTTGCCAAGAGGTCCACAATTGAAGGATAGAATCATTCATCGTTAGGGCAAGATGGACGAGAGCCCGAGAATGATCCAGCAAAGTACGCCATTTGACAAGTAAAAATAGTGGAAATCATAGTCATCTTCGATCAAAAGCATCTCACTTTTTTCCAAATCGGTCTTCACCCGAGCCATTGTTTCAAACGTGTTGCTTGAAATTACTAACATATTTATCATCTTTTAAGAACAATATGATATCATTAGCATCTCTACATATGACAACACCAATAGGTTTTAGGAATGATATAGCGGGTGACATAAAGAAAAGGAATGACAAGAGGCGCAACATGAATACATGACACGGTAGTTTGACAGGCAAAACGATTTTCAGGCCTGCCTATCTAATCCATTGAATCGACCTAAACTGTAATCTCCCTATCAAACTCAACCAAACGCATCATAATGATTTCTTTTTAATATCAAGGACTACTAACGCTACATCAAGAGTCCTTCGCGCATGCATGCTCATGCTCAGCCGCGGGTGTACAAGCACAGAGGCCTAAGTAGCGGCTGAAGAAGACAGAGAATTGACGCCCAACCATTTCATGATCAAATTCTCCAATTGTAAATCTTCGACTACCGGAAAATCATCAGCAACACATCATTCAAGGAACCGTGAGCAATTTGTGCAATCATCTGCTGATTAGCCACAAGTTGATGTGGCGCCATATGAATTCGATGGCGAGTTGGATAGCCTTTTTTACTTGTCAAGAAAATGATTTTTAATATGGTACAATCGAAGTCGCTCACATACATGAGCATACACTCACCCCTATAAACGCACGCATACCCTATCCCTATGAGCATCATCGAGAGACTGGGCGGCGTATCATCTTGAGATTTTACGAAGTCACCATAGGCGCCTCGTAGTCGACAAAAACGTCTCATCCCACTGAACGAACATCGATCGGAAGCCTGAAATAAATCCAGGACTTGAACTCTGGTGGGCTGAGGTCCTCTTAACCGTCCAACCACAGGTTGCTTCACAACTTGTCAAGCAAATGTTGTTGTCGTAATTCTTGCTTCAATACAAATGTGGTATTTAAATAGATCGAACGACTATTACCCAAGGAGACATGGGGTCGGTTTTTTGCTTTGAGTTCTTGAGGCTAGTTGTTACTAGACCATTGGGTTGGCTCGAGTTCCTCAATACAGTAAAGAGGCTATCAGGAAAGGGGGTTACATGAGGCTTTCATTTGACGCCTGTTGGCGTCTACGAGGGAAGACCCAAAATCACTAGCAAAGGGGTGACTCTTGCAAAGGTCACTCCCACCTTCTTTTTTTTGAAGCACCAACAGTAGAACAACTGTTCTACGGTAATTTTTCATTAATAAAGAGATATTTACAAAATAGAAAATCTATAAATCTAAGAAAAAGAAAAGGCTACATTTATCCGATTCCTTTTTTAAGGAACAGACTCTATGGCTGGTAAAAATGTAGTATTGCAAATATCACAGATGTGCAGTGATCCAGTCTTGAAGAATGGGATGGTTCTTTGTTTTGGTTCTTTATTGTAAAAGAAGAAGATCTTCTTTCAACCTATATTTCCCGTAGTTGACACTTGGCACTTCTTTTCTATAGAATTTTTCATTTCTTTGTGTCCAAAACTGCCAACATCCTTGAATGATGATATCCAACGCTATTTGCTTTGGCAGTAGATATTGGGTGAGCACAATGTCATCAAAGCAGGAGATCCCTCGATTTCTTGATGGAAACAGGTTGTTCCAACAGTCTTGTGAGAAATCACAATCCCAAAACAAATGCCTCGAAGTCTTCTCCTTCTCCTCGAAATCCCAAAATAAAAGTATGATCTGAACTAAAGAAATCTGTTTAGTTTTTGGGTTGGAAATACCACATATAAGCTTGGTCCATGTGAATTGGCACACTGTTTGGAACAAAATGAAACTTAGCAGTACAGTTTGGTAGTTAATCTACTCCTTACCTCAACATTCTGATAATTTGTAATAATGATATTGGCATTGGTCATGCAAGATCACTTGGAAATTGGTGGCTTGGTTCTGTTGTACTTCACAATTTGTGCCACTTCTGTTTATTTTACAGTTTTTTATTTACTGAAGATTTGCAAAACGAAAGTAACATAACTGAATTTCTATTTGTGTCGTTTACAGCAGAAACATAGTCTGATATGACAACTTCTGAATCAAAGACCTAGAAGGAAACAATTGACTGAAGGAGTTGGAATGAGTTGATCACATTTGCATGTCTTTGCAACAGGGGTAGTATACATTGTTTGAACCCAATATCCTGTGTTAGATAGCAAAACTCATTTCCTATTACTTACCTTGGAACATAATGGCAGCCCTTACACAAAAGTAAGTTGGGGGCACATACGGTGCACTAGCCACATGAGTTATACTGATGCACCATATGCCCCAAGAACAGGAGTAACACTGTGTCTCAAGCTAACTACTTTTAATACGATTCCCTCTCTTATCATGCATCCATTGATTCGTGCAACATTTTTACCGGATGCATGCAGGAATCGGATTTTGTAGACTATGGTAAAGTGTGTTTTATCGGGTTAGTGTATCTTACACATTAAACACTATTTCCCGACAGTAAGCATTCAAGCTCTCTTTCATATGTTTCTTCACCCTACTGTGGCTGCATAATAGCCTTTTCATACAGGAACACATTGAAAAAGATACTGAACATTGTTCCTAACCAGTGGAAAAAATTATTGTGCCTATTTCATCTCACATGTCTGCCTTACATCTATATGTGTGTATTCTGTGTTCCTTTTCTGTAGTGATCTTAATCCCTTTTGTTTCCATCCAGAATTGTTACATTTTAGTTTATCCTGCCATTTTGCTAGCTAGGGACACAAAAATCTTTGATGGAGCAAGTCATATGGAAAATATATAATTTTGTTGTTGTTGTTAGGTGGCGATCATTCACTGGATTGTTTCTTACTGATAATGACATGCTAATTCATCTTATATTTCTGTTTCAAGTAACTACATCTACATACTAGCATACATGTTATTTAAAAACAAGGGGTTTGCCAAGATACATCAGATATCTGAGTAATTTTATCTACTCTACTTAGTCTTTTGATTAAAACATGAATATTTTCCTCATAAACATATTTTTTCATAGTCACCAGACACAATGAAGAAACTTCAACTCGATGAAAAATGCAAGAAAGAGAAGGATAGGAACTCATCTGTGTAACATATGGTCACATTCATCATGTGGATAAGCCAGTTGAAGCCGCAACTCATGTTCTTGCTTTTCAGCATTTAAAGTTGGGCCTCTTGTGTGTCGTTAAGACCCAGGTTGTGACTAGGGTGTAAAAATGCAGAATTTCTTCTATTGGTTTACTGAAAGCCTCCCGATGCTCCGCCGTACAACACTCAATGTACATGATTACTACTGAATCGGCAGCAACAGCAGCAGCAGATAATAATAATGCTAGGAGTATTGTGCACTACAGCAGATCAATCGTCAACAAAGATCAGAACACAGTTTCAGGGCAATGATAATTGCAGCATGCTAAGCATATACTGTATTAAATTACAATATGAGTGTAATTTGCCCCTTCACCTTGTGGCCTTCAGCAGCCAGGTTCTCCTCTACTGAATGTGCCTCTGGTGAGATAGTAATACTCTCCTGTGCCTGCACACCTTCAGCTCCATAGCTCCCACCAATTGCAGTTGTTGTGTAGTAGTCTGATGCCATTATCCTGTCCAGCTTAACCCTCACCGCACCATCTACAGCCAAAAGCCACATGTGTCAGTCAACAATCATTTCCAATCAAACAAGATAACATATCTACTATATCAATAACACTCACAAGTAAAAGAGGAGCCAGGGTGGATCGGCTCATCGGCACGGGCGAGCCATAAGCGGGCATGCTGGCCACAGGCCTGGAGCGCGTCGCGGTGGGACACGCTCACTACGGAAGTAGGGAGAGCGGCGCGCATGGAGGTGCTTGAGCTTGCCGATGATGGCGGTGAAGCTGGGCTTGGAGCTGCTGGGCTTGGAGCGCATCACCTCCTTCTGCTCCTGGTTAAGCCTCTGGCCGACGCGGCCGCCTCATCATCTACATGATGTGGTTCTTCTTCTTGTGCACATACCGCAAGAGGTCACGGCCATGGCGACTGTGCGCCGCCAAGGTCGACGACCACAGCCAGGGCAGCATGGGACCAAAGCCAGGATGTGGCGGTCGGGGCAGTGCATAGACGACGCTGGGGAGACCATGCTGAGGCGTGGGTCGGTGGGAGTGTTGAATCCACTTGGTAGAGGAGGTAGTGTGAGCTGGTATGTGCATGAGGGGTGCTGGAAAGCGACGGTTCTCACCGTCGGCGGCTGGAATCGACCGGCGGCCGTGAGGTGGAGAAGGGGGTCGAGGACAGCTTCAGTGAGAGAGTTCGGGAGGGGGGAGAAAACGGGACAGATGGAGGAGAGAACACAGAGACACAGGGGGCCGCCCGACGCGTGGCACCGTGAGCTGGCAGGGCCGGCTGGGCCGACCGGCCCCAATAAGGTAGAAAAAGAGCCTGTTTATTACTCCATGCTACTTTATCTATATTCTTTTACCCCTCAAAAAAATCTATATCTTGTTTTTGCCAAAATACTTGACTTTATCTATATCTATTATATTGTATACTTACTAATAATACAATGTTCACTTAGAGGTGGATAGCAAGGCTGTGGCGATGATGCTCAAAGGTTGGCAGGGTTAGAAAATCCAGAAAATAATGTGGCTAACATAGCACGAGAAGTTCAGGACCCATCGAATTGTATTCTCGAAATTGTATCAGACAAGTTTCCTAATGCTTTTTTTTTTAAGAAATGAAGTGGCTTATTGATCCTAAAAATGAAGTGCATCTCTGAGGAAGCCGCTGATCGATCGGGCTCTACTCCTTAGCATGTCCAATTAGCCGCAGGTCGTGTCCTGAAATGCTGAGGTACATTTAAATACATACTGCTTTCGGCGCTCGACAAAACCATTGTTGTTGAAATTCCAATACAAGGCCTGCTTCCTGCTGCGCAGGGGATTTTGCTATGTCCATGTTGAGTTGTCGGTGAAGCTAAGAATGTCAATGAAAAAAATAAATAGACTTTGTTTTAAACAAGAAATGTGGGGAGCCAAAACACTATTTTAGTACAATATTTTCAATATAAAAAATATTCAAATAGATCACTTTCGTTGAATGTGAATGTTCATCCACATGAAGAAGCCCAAAAATATAATAGTTGCTGCGAAGTTATGCTATCTCTCTCCGAATTTAGTGAGCGGTATTGGCTAAACTTTATCAAGTTCCTAATTTCTTTTAAGAATGAGTTCCTAAAAAAAATCATAGAAAAAAATATGTTGATGTAGGTAAAGAAATATATTCTATAAGATTAGCATGTCCTATTTCAATAATTTGGGATCTTGAAAAAAATTGACTAAAATTTGCATGAACAATGAATGTATTTTTGCACATATTATTTTAAATAAACTTGAAAATAAACTATTTTTCCCCGTTGCAACGCACGGGCATTTGTGCTAGTAATGTTTATAGGGAACAAAAAACCAAAAGAAACCGGAAAACCGATAAAAGAATCAAAAGTGGATGGTGTAGTACCTACGAAATCTACACAAATAGGCCCGCTCTGCCGCTCGCCCTGTGCGAAGCGCCCGCAGTTTGCCGCAATATGTGGCAAATAGGGAATTCCAACCTGCACCTCAATTTACTCTTATATTATTAACCTGAAGCGCTGAAAGGGGTGTTTTGACACATCTACTATAAAAATTGTTCTCCCTCACACTACAACAAGCGAATTGTAATTTCTTCCACTTGCTATCATCGTGGACGCATACATTCAGTGTAGGATCGCATCAATGATCAATGATTAAAATGAATGCAATGTGGCGGTGCCATGCAGGGGCTTCAGAGTTTTTCAGGCCTCGTTGAACTTGAAGACACAATCATAAAGCCTTCCACCCAAAAACTGTGCCACTTTAGGATGCTTGACCTGGAACAGATCAATAGGACGGTAGTTTCTGAACTTCAGTAACCAGTTTGTGTTAAATCATACAGTCTGCAGCTAATCTGGATAATCTTTGATATAAATAAATTACATAACCATAATGGACATAAAACAACGCACCATTCCAAGTTGTACATGTACACCAACACAAGCACACACGTAAGCACGGACACATTTTCAGCTTAATTAAGAAGTCATGGATAGACTTCAATGTGAACCATTTTCCATAGATAATTTATTGTATTTAATTACTTAAAAGTTGAATAGGACCGATACATTACTACGTTTCTCTAAGATGGCACATTTCATTCATCACAACAAGATAGACGATGCTTCACATGTTGTAAATCTTTTTTGTAGAGAAATCTTGTGATTGCATGGAGTGACCAAGACGATTGTGTGAGACTGTGACGTTAAGTTTCTAAGCTACTTTCGGAAAACACTATGCGTCAAGCTTGGAATCAAGCTACTATTCTCCTCGGCATATCATCCACAAACCGACGGCCAAACAAAGGTCACAGACCGGACGCTATCCACACTTCTCCGCGTGTTGATCAAGAAAAACATCAAGAAGTGGGAAGAGTGCTTGCCTATCGCCGAGTACGCCTGCAATCGAGCATGACACGCTACAACCGGAAAGTCCCCCTTCGAGGTAATCTATGGCTTCAACCCATTGTCCCCATTGGATATTCTCCCGCTACCACTACAAGAAAGAACTAACATGGACACGAGAGCAAGGGCAAGTTACCACAAGAAGGTGCATGAAAATATAAGGCACACGATCAAGCTCCAAGTACAATGACTCGCCCACAAGCTCAACATCAACAAGCACCCCATGGTGTTCAACCCTGGAGATCTTTTGTGGATACACCTACGCAAAGAACGCTTCCCCAACGAGCACAAGTCAAAACTTCTACCTCGCGCTGATTGACCATTCAAGGTGTTAGCACGCTACAACAACAATGCATACAAGGTCGACATACCACGTGACAAGTACAACATGAGCGACATCTTCAACGTCAAGGACCTATCTCCCTTCCATGGTGATGAGGTTGTCGATCTGAGAGCGGATATTTCCCAAGGGGGAGATAATACGAAGAATCCCACGGTCATCCCCATGTACACACTGTCACCTCGCCAAGTTCCAAGTGGACTGATGACAAGAGCACGTGCAAGAGCTATCGAGATCGATGTGAGATCTCTCTTCAACGAACTACCATATGAACCACATGAAACATGGCTACTACATCAAAGGGAAGTGTTGTGTGTGCTTAGGTATCAAGAGCATGACCTCGGAGACACTCGGAATGAAGACAAAGTGGTCACGAATGCTTACGAGGAAACACGACAAGAGAAAGTGTCAACGAGCTACAGTGACCGGACATTCGGCCCTAGTCCAGATATCCGGCGCCCCTAGGACAACAGCAGAACTGTGCTGCAAAAGCTACAGGATCCTGACATCCGGCCCTGCCCCGGACATCCGACCTCCACCCGGATAACCAGTCCAAGGACACCCGAAGCATATAGAAACTGGACCAGCCCTAGGCCGGACATCCAACGTCCCCTGAAGCCCCGGACATCCGTCCCCCAGCCTAAACATCCGGCACCTGTGAGTGCACAACCGGGCTAGAGGCCCATGTAACCCCTCCCCTCCTCTATTATTCTGTCCAAGACTATATATAGGTCCCCTTCTCCTCCTAGCTAAGGTAAGCAAAGGTTTAGCTCACATCAGATATAGTTTTTCAAATCGACTATCCCTCTCCCATGGAGATCAAGGCCTCCATGTGAGAAGATCCCCTAGTGGATTCAAGACCCCTTCTAGGGAAGATCCTCTTGTATACCAAGACCTCAACTCCTCCAAGAATTGGAATGAACTAGTTCCTCTTTTGGCTTCTTGTGTTTGATTTGGATCTTTATATCCCTATATGTGTATGTGGATTTAGCACATGTGTGATTGGATTTTGATCAATTAAGTGTTCTTCTTGTGTTTCTCTCTTGATTTTCACATTTACCCACCTCCGGGTGTGAAAAGATCATGAACTAGGGTTCCACCCTACATCAAGATGTCCCCGGCGTCCTCCTGGAGCCACAAGAGGAGAGGAGGAAGGGGCCCCTCCTTCGTCCTTGGCCCTCCGTGGAAAGAGGGAGCTCTCCCCTAGATTGGAACTCTCTGTTGTCTTCTATTTCTCGTGACTGTTCTCGGAGCCCTTTGTCGTTTCTTATATTCCTGGAGATCCGAAACTCTGATTGGGCTGAACTTTTTACATGATTTTTCACCAAAAATTGGTTTTCTTGCTGCGAAACAAGGGCTCCAACCGACCTAAGGGATGCCCACAAGGCACCCCGACGCGCCCAGGGGGTAGGGTGTGGTGGCCTGCCTTGTGGAGCCCTCGGGTACCATTTTGTGTTGATTCTTCCTCCCAAAAATCACATATTCCATAAAAAATCTTCATAAATATTTATCGCGTTTGGACTTCATTTGGTATGGAAAAACAGGAACTAGCACTGGGCACTAGATTTATATGTAGTCCAAAAAAATAATATAAAAGTGCACCAAAACCATATAAAATTGTTGTAAACATGGCGTGAATATTTCATAAATTAGAGATACATTGGAGACGTATCATGCAACCACTAGGGTCAATACATTGAATGTATTGGTAAGTCCACGGTTCATTGGAAACTTGTTCACCCACGTGCACTTTGGCTGGTGGGGTTCAAGGCTCTTTGCATAAATATAGTTTTACCTATTTATTTAGTAGTGGTCTACTCTAACAGCTGGACATACAATATTGATACATCCATTTTGCATCATGTTTACCTACTATTATTTATGTTGTTTTATTGCATAATAATGCTTTTGGAGTAATTTGAATGCCTTTTTTTATAATATGCAAGGTATGCACAAAGGGGGAGAATTTTGGCAGCTGAAACCTGAAAAAGCTACGTCACGCTACCTATTCTGCACAACTCCAAATGAGCTAAAACTTTACGAGGATTTTCTATGGAATAAATGAGGATTTTTGGAGCCAATAAGTAACAGAGGGGGCACACCAGGTGGGCACAACCCACCTGGTCACGCCAGGGAGCCCAGGCACGCCCTGGTGGGTTGTGCTCACCCAGGCCCACCTCCGGTGCCCCTCTTCTGGTACATAAGTCATTTTGACCTAGAAAAATAAGGGGAGGACTTTCGGGACGAAGCTCCACCGTCTCGAGGCGGAACTTGGGCAGGAGCACTTTTGCCCTCTGGCGGAGCGATTCCACCGGGGGAACCTCCCTCCCGGAGGGGGAAATCATCATCATCATCATCATCACCAACAACTCTCCCATCTCGGGGAAGGCTATCTCCATCAACATCTTCAACATCACCAACTCCTCTCAAACCCTAGTTCATCTCTTGTGTTCAATCTTTGTACTGGAACTATAGATTGGTGCTTGTGGGTGACTAGTAGTGTTGATTACATTTTGTAGTTGATTACTATATGGTTTATTTGGTGGAAGATTATATGTTCAGATCCATTATGCTATTTAATACCCCTCTAATCTTGAGCATGATTATCATTTATGAGTAGTTACTTTTGTTCTTGAGGTCACGGGAGAAATCATGTTGCAAGTAATCATGCGAACTTGATATGTGTTCGATATTTTGATGATATGTATGTTGTGACTCCCTTAGTGGTGCCATGTGAACGTAGAACACATGACATTTCACCATATTTGGGCCTAAGGGAATGCATTGTGGAGTAGTTATTAGATGATGGGTTGCGAGAGTGACAGAAGCTTAAACCCTAGTTTATGCGCTATTCCGTAAGGGACCGATTGGATCCAAAAGTTTAATGTTATGGTTAGAATTTATTCTTAATACTTTTCTCGTAGTTGCGGATGCTTGCGAGGGGGTTAATCATAAGTAGGAGGTTTGTTCAAGTAATAAAAACACTTAAGCACCGGTCCACCCACATACCAAATTATCAAAGTAGCGAACACGAACCGAACCAGCATGATGAAAGTGACTAGATGAAATTCCCGTGTACCCTCAAGAACACTTTGCTTATCATAAGAGACCGTTTTGGCCTGTCCTTTGCCTCAAAAAGATTGGGCTACCTTGCTGCACTTTTGTTACTACTACCATTACCTGCTCGTTACAAATTACCTTGCTATCAAACTACTATGTTACTTACAATTTTAGCACTTGCAGACATTACCTTGCTGAAAATCACTTGTCATTTCCTTCTGCTCCTCGTTGGGTTTGACACTCTTACTTATCGAAAAGGCTACACTTGACCTGATATACTTGTGGGTCATCAAGGCCATTTTCTAGCGCCATTGCCGGGGAGTGCAGCGCTATTGGTAAGTGTAAATTGGTAAGGAAAAAATATTACTACGTGCTGAAATTTATTGTCGCTTGTTACTATGGAAAATAATCCTTTGAGGGGTTTGTTCGGGGTATCTTCACCTCGACCGGAACCACAATTAGTTTCCCCTCAACCTACTGCACCTACTGAAAATATTGAATATGAAATTCCTTCGGGTATGGAAGAACAATTGTTGGCTAATCCTTATGCAGGAGATGGAACCGAACATCCTGATATGCACTTAATATATGTGGATGAAATTTGTGGATTGTTTAAGCTTGCAGGTTTGCCCGGAGATGAAGCTAAGAAGAAGGTTTTCCATTTATCTTTGAAGGGAAAGGCATTGACTTGGTATAGGCTATGCAATGATATTGGATCTTGGAACTGGAATCGATTGAAATTGGAATTCCATCAAGAAAATTATCCTATGCATCTAGTTCATCATGACCGGAATTATATATATAATGTTTGGCCTCTTGAAGGAGAAAGTATCGCTCTAGCTTGGGGGGGTCTTAAGTCAATGTTATATTCATGCCCCAATCATGATCTCTCGAGAGAAATTATTATTCAGAATTTTTATGCTCGGCTTTCTCGTAATGATCAATCCATGCTTGATACTTCTTCTACTGGTTCTTTTATGAAGAAGACTATTGAATTCCGGTGGGATCTTTTAGAAAGAATTAAACTCAACTCTGAAGATCGGGAACTTGACGAAGGTAAAGAGTCGGTTATTGAGCCTAAGTTTGATTGTGTTAAATCTTTTATGAATAGCGATGCTTTTCAAAAGTTTAGCACTAAATATGGACTTGACTCTAAGATAGTAGCTTCCTTTTGTGAATCTTTTGCTACTCATGTTGATCTCCCTAAGGAGAAGTGGTTCAAATATCACCCACCAATTAAAGAAGAAATTAATGAACCGGTAAAAGCTAAACAAGAAACTATCATTTATAATGTTGACCCAGTTGTTCCCACTGCTTATATTGAAAAACCACCTTTCCCTATTAGGATGAAGGAACATGCTAAAGTTTCAACTATGGTTAACAAAAGTTATATTAGAACACCTAAACCGGCTAAAAATCAAAGTTGGACCTAGTGTTGCTATGGTTAAGGATCTCTTGGTCGATAATATTGATGGGCATGTTATTTACTTCTGTGTTGAAGCTAGTAGAATTGCCAAACCTGGTGAAAAAGATAAACATAGACCAGTTGTTGGCATGCCTGTTGTCTCGGTTAAGATAGGAGATCATTGTTATCATGGTTTATGTGACTTAGGTGCTAGCGTGCGTGCTATTCCTTTTTCCTTATATGAAGAAATTATGAATGATATAGCACCAGCTGAAATAGAAGACATAGATGTTACTATTAAACTTGCCAATAGAGATACTATATCACCAATTGGGATTGTTAGAGATGTTGAAGTCTTGTGTGGGATAATTAAAGACCCTACTAATTTTCTTGTTCTTGGTTCCCCACAAGATGACTTTTGTCCCATTATCTTTGGTAGACCTTTCTTGAACACTGTCAATGCTAAAATAGATTGTGAGAAACAAATTGTCGGTGTTAGCTTTGGGGATGAATCTCATGAATTTAATTTTTCCAAGTTTAGTAGAAAACCTCATAAGAAATATTTGCCTAGTAAGGATGAAATTATTGGTCTTTCTTCTATTGTTGTACCTCCTACTAATCCTTTAGAACAATATTTGCTAGACCATGAAAATGATTTGCATATGTATGAAAGAAATGAAATTGATAGAATCTTGTTTGAACAACAACCTCTGCTTAAACACAGTCTTCCTATTGAAACTCTAGGAGGTCCTCCTCCACCTAAAGGTGATCCTGTGTTTGAATTAAAACAATTGCCAGACACTTTGAAATATGCTTATCTTGATGAGAAAAAGATGTATCCTGTTATTATTAGTGCTAACCTTTCAGAACATGAAGAAGAAAGATTATTGAAAGTTCTAAGGAAGCACCGAGCTTTTATTGGATATACTCTTGATGATCTTAAGGGCATTAGTCCCACTCTATGTCAGCACAAGATTACTGGAACCCGATGCTAAACCCATTGTTGATCACCAACGTCCGTTAAATCTGAAGATGAAAGAAGTGGTAAGAACGGAAATATTGGAATTTTTGGAAGTAGTTATAATCTATCCTATAGCTGATAGTAGATGGGTAAGTCATGTTCATTGTGTCCCTAAGAAGGGAGGTATAACTGTTGTTCCTAATGATAAGAATGAACTTATTCCACAAAGAATCATCACAGGCTACAGAATGGTAATTTATTTTAGAAAATTAAATAAAACAACTAGAAAAGATCATTACCCTCTGCCTTTTATTGACCAAATGCTAGAAAGATTATCTAAGCACGCACATTTTTGCTTCCCTGATGGATATTATGGTTTTTCACAAATACCTGTTTCTCAACCTGATCAAGAAAAGACCACTTTTACTTGTCCCTTTGGAACTTATGCTTATAGACGTATGCCCTTTGGTTTATGCAATGCACCTGCTACCTTTCAAAGATGTATGACTGCTATATTCTCTGATTTTTGTGAAAAGATTGTTGAGGTTTTCCTGGATAACTTTTTTGTTTATGGGAAGTCTTTTGATGATTTTTTAAGCAATCTTGATCGAGTTTTGCAGAGATGTGAGCAAACAAATTTTGTCTTGAATTGGGAGAAGTGCCACTTTATGGTTAGCGAAGGTATTGTTTTGGGCCATAAAATTTCTGAAAGAGGCATTGAGGTGGACAAATCCAAGGTTGATGCAATTGAGAAAATGCCATGTCCTAAAGATATCAAAGGTTTTCATAGTTTCCTTGGTCATGCTGGTTTCTATAGGAGATTTATCAAAGACTTTTCTAAAATTTCTAGGCCACTTAAAAATCTTTTGCAAAAGGATATTCCTTTTGTTTTTGATGATGATTGTTTGGAAGCCTTCGAAACACCCAAGAAAGCCTTGATTTCTGCACCTGTTGTTCAACCACCTGATTGGAACTTGCCTTTTGAGATTATGTGTGATGCTAGTGATTATGCTGTTGGTGCTATTCTAGGACAAAGAGTTGATAAGAAACTAAATGTTATCCATTATGCTAGTAAAACTCTAGACAGTGCTCAACGAAATTATGCTACTACTAAAAAAGAATTCTTAGCAGTGGTGTTTGCTTGTGATAAATTTAGATCCTACATTGTTAATTCCAAAGTGACCGTTCACACTGATCATGCTGCTATAAAATATCTTATGAAAAAGAAAGATGCTAAACCTAGACTCATTAGGTGAGTTCTTCTACTACAAGAATTTGATTTGCATATCACTGATAGAAAAGGAGCAGAGAACCCCATAGCTGATAACTTGTCTAGGCTTGAAAATATTCTTAATGACCCACAACCTATTAATGATAGCTTTCCTGATGAACAGTTAGCTGCAATAAATGTTTCTAGTAGTACACCTTGGTATGCTGACTATGCTAATTATACTGTTGCTAAATACATACCACCTAGCTTTACATACCAACAAAATAAAAAATCTTCTATGATTTAAGACATTACTTTTGGGATGACCCACATCTTTATAAAGAAGGAGTAGATGGTATTATTGGGCGTTGTGTACATGAGCATGAACAGGAACAAATCCTACGGAATGTCACTCTGAGGCTTATGGAGGACATCAAGCGGGAGACAAAACCGCTCATAAGGTATTGCAATCTAGGTTTTATTTGCCTACTCTCTTCAAGGATGCCCATAAGTTCGTCTTATCTTGTGATGAATGTCAAAGAATAGGTAATATCAGTAAGCGTCAAGAAATGCCTATGAACTATTCACTTGCTATTGAACCATTCGATGTTTGGGGATTTGATTTCATGGGACCTTTTCCTTCCTCTAATGGGTATACTCATATTTTGGTTGTTGTTGATTATGTTACTAAGTGGGTAGAAGTTATTCCAACTAGTAGTGTCGATCACAACACCTCTATTAAAATGCTTAAGGAAGTTATTTTCCCAAGGTTTGGAGTCCCCAGGTATTGAATGACTGATGATGGTTCACATTTTATTCATGGTGCTTTCTGTAAAATGCTTGCTAAGTATGATGTTAACTATAGAATTGCATAACCCTATCATCCCCGGTCTAGTGGTCAAGTTGAACTTAGCAATAGAGAAATAAAACTAATTTTACAAAAGACTGTCAATAGGTGCCGAAAGAATTGGTCTAAGAAACTAGATGATGCACTTTGGGCTTATAGAACAACATATAAAAATCCTATCGGTATGTATCCTTATAAAATGGTTTATGGAAAAGCTTGTCATTTGCCTCTTGAGTTAGAACATAAAGCATATTGGGCAATTAAAGAAGTCAACTATGATTTCAAACTTGCTGGTGAAAAGAGGTTATTTGATATTAGCTCATTAGATGAATGGAGAACCCAATCTTATCAAAATGCAAAGTTATTCAAAGAAAAAGTTAAAAGATGGCATGACAAAAGAATCCAAAAGCGTGAGTTGAAAGTTGGAGAATATGTTCTTTTGTACAACTCTCATTTCAGATTCTTTGCAGGAAAACTCCTCTCCAAATGGGAAGGACCCTATGTTATCGAGGAGGTTTATCGATCTGGAGCTATCAAAATAAACAATGTCGAAGGTACTAACCCGAAGGCTGTTAATGGGCAATGAATAAAACATTATATATCAGGTACGCCCATTAATGTTGAAAGCAATATTATCCAAACTATGACACCGGAAGAACACATAAAAGAAACCTTCCGAAACACTCCAGAATCGTGAAAAAGAGGAGGTACGTGATACGATAAGTAAACGAACTCCGAAAAATCCGCAAAAATATTTTTTGTCAGTTTTGGAATATTTAAAAATTTAGGAAAATAAGAAACTACCAGGAAGGTGACCCTGGTGGGCATAAGACACCAGGGCGCGCCTGGCTGCCAGGTGTGCCTAGGTGGGTTGTGCCCACCTCAGGTACCTTCCGGACTCCATTTTCCTTGTTTGCCAAGATAAAAAATCTTTATATACTCCCCGAACCTGTTGACCTCTGTATCACGGAGAAATCTCCTATTTTCTTTTCTCGTTGTTTTTTGTCAGATCTGTTGAGCCAGGCATCATGTCTTCTTCTTCCTCTAACAATGTGGAAGAGGATGCTTGGTTAATGAAGATCAAGCTGAAGAGGGAAGAGCCCCTTGGAGCAACCAAGGAGGACAAGAGCAAGGAGGCCACCGGAGATCAAGTGTCACTGATCGAGCAAGCTCTGCCTGCCGAGGAGGAAGAGGAAGATATCCTTAAACCATACTATGCTCATCTTACCCCTGCTGACATTGCAGCCTTCAGGATCATTCAAACGGTCCATATACAAAATAAGTATCTCACTCGTGAAAATATTCTGCATCAAGAGCACATCACCTTCCTCCAGAGCGTCATTTGTATATTGGAGAATCTCTTGGTCCTTAAGGACAGGGTCACTACTACTTCATCACAAACACCTCCTTCTTCATCACCAAAAGAAAATTGAGTATCGGGTATGGGCACTCCCCTTGGCTTTCGCCAAGCTTGGGGGATGTGCCTCGGTATCGTAGCACCTCCACTATCTTTTGCCTTTACTTTTCTTAGTTTGATCCATTGTTATCTTTTTCTTTCGATGAATAAAAGTTTAGTTCGATCCTTTCTTTTTGAGAGTTTGCTTAGTGATCTATCTCTGTAATCGTGTGTGAGATATATAATGAAGTTTAGTTTGAGTTTTGCCTCTTTTACTTTCATTTTTCAATAAAAAGAAAGGAAATAAATGAAAAATATCATATGTTAATCTTATGGTAAGTGATGACATTACACAAGGAAAAGTACAAGTAGAAAATTTTATTGTAGATTGACAAACATAGCATTAGTCAATGATGCAACTCATGAAAGAATTAATAAGGGAAGAGAAGATTCACATGCAAATACACTATCTTGGAAATGTTTTGTGATTGTGAGCACCCATCAAAAGATTATATGCCAAAATTGTTGACATTGGACAAGGAAGAGAACATAATGATTTATGTTTGCTCATATTCACATAAAAGTTATATTGTCATAGATCCTTCAACATGTGGTGTTTGCCCCTACCTTTGCTAGCCAAAAATTCCACACTAAGTAGAGATCCTACTTATGCATCCAAAACCCTTAAACCCAAATCTTGTTTTGAGAGTCCACCATACCTACCTATGGATTGAGTAAGATCCTTCAAGTAAGTTTTCATCATTGCAAAAAGGCAATAAAAATTGCATCTAAAAGTGTTAGATCATTTAGTGTAAGAGAAAATTGAGCGTTGTACGAACTTATGATAGTGAAGAAAATAAAAGCAACAGACTGCATAATAAAGGTTGCCATCATAAGGTGCAATATAACGTGACATTCTCTTACACTAAGGGGTTGAGCATACAAAAAAAGCGCATGGCAACTTCTGCTTCCCTCTGCGAAGGGCCTATCTTTTACTTTTATGTATTTACTTTCATGCAAGAGTCAAAGTTCTTCTCTCTATTCCTTTTTATTTTGTCCTTTGGCAAGCATCATGTGGTGAGGAAAGATCTAGGCATATATATCCAGTTGAATATGGGTAGCATGAGTTATTATTGTTGACATCACCCTTGAGGTGAATACGTTGGGAGGCGAAACTATAAGCCCCTATCTTTCTATGTGTCCAGTTGAAACGTTTTGCTCATGTGTACGCGGTGAGTATTAGCAATCATAGAAGACTAAATGATGGTTGAGTATGTGGACTTGACTAAAGGCTCCGATACGTGACCCTTCCTGAAAAGATGATGAATTGTAGTTGCAAAGTTGACTGAGAACATCGTTTGTTGGTTTCCAATAGAGTTTATACTTTATACTTCGGTGTTCTGATGAATTGTTACTTATTCATGAGAAGTCTGTGATAAAAGTTCTATGATAAAAAATTTATGTTAAAGTTTTTAGTTCTTATAATAAGTTACATGATGCTGCTATGTCTGTATTTTTGTTTTTATCGACACCTCTCTCTCTCTCTGTAAGCATGACATGTTTTTCGATTTCGGTTTTCGCTTGAGGACAAGCGAAGTCTAAGCTTGGGGAAGTGGATACGTCCATTGTGCATCATGTTTACCTATTGTTATTTATGTTGTTTTATTGCATAATAATGCTTTTTGGAGTAACTCTAATGCCTTTTCTCTTAAAATATGCAAGGTATGCACAACGGGGGAGAATTCTAGCAACTGGAAATCTGGACCTGAAAAAGCTACGTCAGGCTACCTATTCTGCACAACTCCAAATGAGCTGAAACTTTACAAGGATTTTTTATGGAATAAATGAGGTTTTTTTGGACCCAATAAGTACCAGAGGGGGCCCACCAGGTGGGCACAACCCACCTGGGCGCGCCAGGGAGCCCAGGCGCGCCTTGGTGGGTTGTGCTCACCCAGGCCCACCTCCGGTGCCCCTCTTCTGGTACATAAGTCATTTTGACCGAGAAAAAATAAGGGGAGGACTTTTGGGACGAGGCTCCGCTGTCTCGAGGCGGAACTTGGGTAGGGGCACTTTTGCCCTCCTGTGGAGCGATTCTGCCAGGGGAACTTCCCTCCCGGAGGGGGAAATCATCATCATCATCATCACCAACAACTCTCCCATCTTGGGGAGGGCTATCTCCATCATCATCTTCAACAGCACCAACTCCTCTCAAACCATACTCCATCTCTTGTGGTCAATCTTTATACCATAACTATATATTGGTGCTTGTGGGTGACTAGCACTGTTGATTACATCTTGTAGTTGATTACTATATGGTTTATTTGGTGGAAGATTATATGTTTAGATCCATTATGCTATTTAAGACCCCTCTGATCTTGAGGATGATTATCATTTATGAGTAGTTACTTTTGTTCTTTAGGTCATGGGAGAAATCATTTTTCAAGTAATCATGTGAACTTGATATGTGTTCGATATTTTGATGATATGTATGTTGTGATTCCCTTAGTGGTGTCATGTGAATGTCGACTACATGACACTTCACCATATTTGGGCCTAAGGAAATGCATTGTGGAGTAGTTATTAGATGATGGGTTGCGAGAGTTATAGAAGCTTAAACCCTAGTTTATGCGCTATTTTGTAAGGGACCGATTGGATCCAAAAGTTTAATGCTATGGTTAGAATTTATTCTTAATACTTTTCTTATAGTTATGGATGCTTGCGAGGGGGTTAATCATAAGTAGGAGGTTTGTTCAAGTAAGAACATCACCAAAGCACTGGTCCACCCACATACCAAATTATCAAAGTAGCGAACACGAATCGAACCAACATGATGAAAGTGACAAGATGAAATTCCCGTGTACCCTCGAGAACACTTTGATTATCATAAGTGACAGCTTTGGCATGTCTTTTGACTCAAAAGTATTGGGCTACCTTGCTGCACTTTTGTTACTACTGCCGTTACTTGCTCGTTACAAATTATCTTGCCATCAAACTCTGTTACTTATAATTTTAGCACTTGCAGACATTACCTTGCTGAAAACCACTTGTCATTTCCTTCTGCTCCTCGTTGGGTTCGACACTCTTACTTATCGAAAAGGCTACAATTGACCCCATATACTTGTGGGTCATCAAATATCACACAACATTCCTAGACAAATTGTATCACGCGGCCATCCATAATGTTGTTTTAGTATGTGGGCTTCCGCATCGCACAGTTGCCCCGAGCCTTTCTCCAGAGACCCTGGTACCCCCAGTCCTTTGAGACCGGCTCCATACTCCCCTTTGGTTCAACCCATTGATTTTATTAGAAGAGGTGATAAGATCAAGATGACAATTCTCCGATGCATTGCTCAAAATTGTCTGTAACTAGAGACATGGCTAATCATGATCATTTTATACACTCTGCAGAGGTTTGTGTACTTTACCTGTGATTCACGGTCACACCTTCCTACTACTAAACTTCACATGTGAAATAGCTAGGTAGATCAAGATGAGACTTTTGGGAAGTAGTAGCCCTCTCGAAAATGGTAGACCCATTCCAACCTACACACCTACATCTGTGGGTCATGCCCAGGAGGGTTCACACAACTTACTTTGTCCAGACAGAGCCCATATTGTCTCACGGTTACACATGGAAGCTACTCAACTTTGAACCCATACAATCCCTTTGATACCTGGCTAGCATTCCCCACCAATGACTACACTCCGATGACCCAATCAAACACAGTCCACCCAGATTGATTCATTAGTTAAGTTGTAGTTAAGTAGTCAACCATGAGGTTGTATGGTGGAATAATTGATGTTTCCCAATCCACGGTATAGCAGTTATGAAACTACTCGATGGCTACTGATACGCCTCCAACGTATCTATAATTTTTATTGTACCATGTTATTATAGTATCAATCTTGGATGTTTTATATGCAATTATATATCATTTTTTCGGACTAACCTATTGACTTCGTGCCAAGTGTTGGTTGCTGTTTTTTGCATGTTTTTGGTTTTCCCAGAAACTAGTACCAAATGAAGTCCAAACACCACGGAACTTTTTGATGATTTTTTATGGACATAAGAGACAGTAGAAGCTTCAGGAGGATGTTAGAAGGTGAAGGAGGTAACCACGAGCCACCAGGGTGTGCCCAGGGGGTAGGAGCGCCCTGGTGCCTCATGGGCCCACCTTTGCTCTACTTGGCATAACTCATACTCTATAAATTCTCTAAAATCGGGAAACCAATAGAGAGGCACCCAAAACAATTTTTCCACTGCCGCAAGTTTCTGTTCTCACAAGATCCCATCTAAAGGCCTTTTCCGGCACTCTTCCGAAGGGGGAATCGATCACTGAGGGCTTCTACATCAACCTTGTTGCCCCTCCGATGATGTGTGAGTAGTTTATCACAGGCCTACTAGTCCATAGCTAGCTAGATGGCTTCTTCTCTCTCTCTTTGATCTTCAATATAATGTTCTCCTCAATGTTCTTGGGGATCTATTCAATGTAATCCTTTTTTGCGGTGTGTTTGTTGGGATCCGATGAATTGTGAGTTTAAGATTATCCATGAGTATTATTTGAGTCTTCTCTAAACTAAGATATGATTATCCATGAATATTATTTGAGTCTTCTCTAAACTATTTTATGCATGATTGTTATAGCTTTGTATTTCTCACCGACCTTTTGATTTGGTTTGGCCAACTAGATTGATTTATCTTGCAATGGGAGAGGTTCTTTGTGATGGATTCAATCTTGCGGTGGTCTATATCCCAGTGATAAAAGGGGACAAAACAATATGTGTATTGTTTCCATTAAGGATAAAATGATGGGGTTTATTCATATTGCTTGAGTTTACTTTGTCTACATCAGGTCATCTTGCTTAAGGTGTTACTCTATTCTTTATGAACTTAGTACTTAGATGCATGGTGGATGGTGGTCGATGTGTGGAATAATAGTAGTAGATGCAGGCAGGAGTTAGTCTACTTGTCTCCGACGTGATGCCTATATACATGATCATTGCCTTGGATATCGTCGTGATTATTTGCTTTTCTATCAATTGTCCAACAGTAATTTGTTCACCCACCTATGTTATTTTCAAGAGAGAAGCCTCTAGTGAAAACTATGGCCCATGGGTCTATTTTTATCATACATTAAAATCCAAAAAAACCTTGCTTCAATTTTATTTACTTTATTTTATTTTGTGTTTTTGTTTATCTATCTATCACTACGAGATTTGATCCTTGCAATTAACTACCAAGGGATTGACAACCCCTTATTTGTGTTGGGTGCAAGTATTTGTTATTTTTTGTGTTTGTTTATCTATCTATCACTACGAGATTTGGTCCTTGCAATTAACCGCCAAGGAATTGACAACCCCTTGTTTGCGTTGGGTGCAAGTATTTGTTATTTTGTGTGTAGGTGTTGCTAACGAGGTATTGCGTGGTTCTCCTACTGGATTGATAACCTTGGTTCTTAATTGATGGAAATACTTATCTCTACTGTATTTCATCATCCTCTCCTCTTCGAGGAAATCCCAACGCAGCTCACAAGTAGCAGTTACAAGGTCAGGGTATGATTGGACCTATGTTGTCAACTATGAGGTGGTATATTAGTTAGCATCCTAAACTCACACACTTATCATGGCAAAACGACAATGCAATAAAATACTAGGTACATGGTCAAAGTGGAACTTGCCTTGGTTGTTGTTGTTATCAGCGGTGCACTCCACACAGTCGCAGAGGTTGCACTCCTCGTAATCTAACATAGACAAAAAATAACACATAGTAATCATAAGCACACAATTCATGAAAAGGGAAAACTTGCATGAATACAAAGGTACAAATCACACATCACAAGGTGTTGGTTTGTTTGGTATGATTTCATTCAGTTTGGTCTTCCCAATTTGTGTTTCTAGTTTGATTGGTATTTGACTTCATCACACAATTCAACTAGGGTTAGTTGACTTGGTTCAAATTCCTAACAAGTTCAACTTGGCAAACCTAGTTCAATATTTAAGAACCCTAACTAAATTAAATCCCTCACTTGTTAATGCAATTAGATTTGAATTTGAGGTTTGACTTGCACTATTTGAATTTATTTGACCTAAGTTTCACTTTTAGTTTCAAGTCTATTTCTCCTGGGTCATCACCAATGAATTATTAGTTTTAATTAACTCATTAATATTCCACTAAATTTCATTTATAAAGTAACTAGTGTTTTATCATTATTACTTTGGATTCCCATTAATTCAAACCATGATTCAAATTTATTTTCATATCATTTTTATTTAATGCCCTATTATGTTTCAAACAAGTCTATGGTTTATACTAATTCAATTTGGTTTATTATACAAATTTTATTTCACTAATAGATTCAAATGAATGTGAAACTAGTGTTGCTAAGTTTCTGTCCAGAAATTAATTTACATTTTTTTTATATTTTAACTAACAGTGGACTAAATTGAACTACAATTCTCTATCTTCAAAATGCAAAAAGAATCACCTAGTTTGGTTCTATATTTTAAAAGTCATGCGATATTTAGTGTTTAAACTATTCTGTTTGAAATTAAAATTTTGAAATTTAAAATTTATTTTTTCTAGAATTATTCTTAAGGTTTTATTTAAAAAAGAATCACTCAATCTGGACATCTGGATAATTAGTTATGATAGTCTCAAGGTCTAGGGGCTTTTTTGCAAAACTATCTTTTCTTTTTAATTAACGAATTTGTTCTGGATAATGTTTCGGATATGGTTGGCTATGTGGCACTCTCTGATTGGTTGATACCATTTCGGAATTTAAATTAAAGCGTGATATATTCTACGTGTTGGATCAAGAGCGGACGGTCCAGAACAGATCGAGGCTCACCGTGGTGGCTAGGTCACCAGAGACTCACCGGAAAACTCAGGTGCGGCTCGGGTGTGGATGAACTCGATGCTCCAGTGCTCCCTGGCAGCTGCGAGGTGGTCAGACAGATGCAGACAATGACAGTAGGGCTCCTGGTGGCCTCGGTTGGTGCCGGGGTGGATGGAGGCGACGGTGTAGGGTTGCCGGAGTTGAGAACAACGATGAGGAGCTTTGGGTGGTGATTGTGAGCTTGATTCTGGGCGAAACAAGGTGAACCAAAAGCTCAGAGAGATCAACAAGAGCGCGGGGTGTCGTTTGCACAAGGTGCACCACCAAATGGATGGAGGAGCTCACCAAAAAGACGACGGTGGCGGCACTGAGATTCAGGCTCCGACAAAATCATCGATGTTGAGGGATCTGGGTGTGCAGAGGGTGTCTAGGTGGTTCTTCATGGAGCGATGGTTCTTGTGGTGCGGCTAGGTGGTCGCGAGGGGGTCGGGGCTCGTCGAAATCTTGTTAGCGATCTCTCTGCCGAGGCGTAGAGGACGACAGCGTTGCGAGCAGCCTAATGGCACTCGGGTGAAATAAGGTTGGGGATTCGGAAGAGGGGGTCCAGGGCTATTTATAGGACAGGTTAGGTGGCACTGGCGAGCATGGTGGCCACGCGGAGTGGAGGTCGTGGGTGCGTGCACGTTCAGGGTGTGGGCGCGAGTGGCAGTTGCGGGAGGTTGGAGGTGATGTAAACGCGCGGGGCCCGCTCATCAGTGGGGGAGAGAGAGAGGATGGGGGGCTAGGCCGGCTGGCTAGCTGGGCCGCGCTTGGCCCGGTTGGCTGGCTGGCCTCGCCCATTTTTTCTTTTTATTTTTCTATTTCTGGTTTCCTCTCTATTTTCACATCTGAATGTAAAATTGAATTTTCTTCAAAAAGAAAATTCTTCCTAAAATCCTTTGGAAATATTCCTAGCAGCTTTAAATTTTTCTCAAAGGATTTTGACAAACTATTTTTGTCATAATTAGTGGGCCTATTTGCAAAGTATTTCTTTTCTTTTTCCGTTTTCTGTTTTGTTTATCTTATCCAAGATTTAATCATAGTTTAATTTCCCAAATTAAACCATTTTCAAACCTTGGTTAACACAAAATAAATAGGGAAAATATTAATCTTAGGGAAAAAAATCCTTCCCTTATGCAAGTTTTTTGAAAATCATTTTTGGTGAAACTTTCATGACCTCCAAATAAACTCAAAATTGAATTTGAATTCAATGTTGGTCTCGCTAGTTTCAAAAACCAAATATGCAAGGTAAATCATGAGTGCATATGCTTCTATGTTCACATCCAAAATTTTAGGAAAAAATAGGTTGTAACAAAAATCTTCATCCCTAATGTCTTTGAATTAAACAAATCAAATAAGAAGAAACATGAAAAAGGAGTTGTCGTGGCACATATCACATACGCAAGCATATACCATATGCACAAGCACTGATAAATACTTCATTGCATAAGTAGAGCATGGTACCACATTAACATCGTACAAATCTTAATTAAATAGTACAGTCACTAATACAGTCCATTACCTACTACATCAACTCTATAGCGATATCAAACTATCTAGCTAGACTACTCTCATAATGAAGCTCTACTCGAGATCAAAGTCGGAGAAGCCAGGCAACGAGTAGTCAGAGTCGAAGGGG
>NC_041393.1:168415291-168597349 GCF_002162155.2 Triticum dicoccoides
GCTAGAGGGGCTTGTTGGGAAACATAGCATGCAATTTCAAAAAGTTCCTACGCTCACGCAAGATCTATCTAGGAGATGCATAGCAACGAGAGGGGGAGAGTGTGTCCACGTACCCTCGTAGACCGAAAGCGGAAGCATTTGCTCAATGCGGTTGATGTAGTCAAACGTTTTCTCGTTCCGACCGGTCGAGTACCGAACATACACTACTAGGGAAAACCCTGCAGTAGCGCGTGTTTAAAGCCTATCAGTAGCGCGGGGAGCCGCGCTACTAGTAAGGCGCTACAGCTAAAGGTTAGCAGTAGTGTGGGTTGGACCACGCTACTGCTATATCGACTTAGTAGCAACGCTTTCTACTATGAGCGCTACTGGTAATTAGTAGTAGCGCTTCTCCTAGCACGCGCTACTACTATTATTCCGTATTTCTTTTTTATTTCATGTTGTATTCATACACCTTTATACAAGTTTTCATACTGCATCAATTTAGAGAATGATTTTACATCATAATGAGTTATTACATCACTGGGAGAAAGAACCGTGGACTAGTTTCAAGTGGATGGACATCCACTTGAAACTAATCTACGGTTGTTTCACCCAATGATATAATAAATATCATCATAATCATCATATCATTAACAACTTATCATCATAATGCATCATTGTCATATAACACCTCCTCATGATCATCGTTTTCATCAATGAGACATCACATACAAGTTGGTCACTAGACATAATCACAACTACTCATCATCATCAACTCTCATAAACATATTGTACCTCATAGGACCTACTACATTCTCTTAGGACCTACTATATTATCTTAGGTAAAATAGCATAAAACAAGATAGCCCCTGACTCTCCATTATGGAGAATGGAGATTATCATGTCTCCAATTCTTGCCTTTCGCACAATGTTGCTTCCAAGAACCTCCTTACGACTGTCCATACATTTTTTTCCATTATTTGATTATCATGTGTTCACCTTTTTAGAAATCCGGTATGGACAGGTGAGATTCGTAGGACGACCTAGTTGTATGTTCAAAACATCAAGGCGACCATTCTGATACATCAAATGAGGCACACAATCCATCGGGATTTTCTGTTGAAAAACATAGTAATAACTTCGTAGTTAGCAATGTAGTTCAGTTTTAGAAGTATGCAAAAGATGCACGGATGTCGTAATAGTAAAAAATCTTACCAGCATATCTCCATGGAAGTTATCGTGGTTCAACACGTGCACTAGTGGCACGTATTGACCATAATTTGGAGGAGTTCGATAAAAGGCATTGTAATTCTCAATTTGAGTACAAGATGTGACCAGATGATTTTTCTCATGATAAGTTAACTTAGAGCCATCAGTGTAGTTGGTTCTGTCTACCATCTTCCATACACTCTTTGAAGAATGAAAGTAAGCTATCAATGGAAATAAGCTTTCAACTATTTTGAAATAAACAATATAAATTACTTAATAACTATGTTCGAGGAACTCACATAGCGGTAGAATTGGAAGCGTATCAACAAGGACCCAAATGTCCAAATTGTCTTGGTCGATGTGAGGATCACCAAGATCCATGGTGAAAAACATACCCTCTTGAAAATCATACATCTTGCAAAGTGCTTCCCAACCCGGGAAACCAAAACGGAATACGCTCTCAGAATTGTATAGATTTACCTGAAAATCCATACCATGATGGGTCCTTAGGTTAATTTTCTTTGTTTCATTCCTCTCCTGGTCTTCAAAACCCATCCTCTCCAAGACATAGCGTCTTGCATGGCATGAGATAAGCTAGTCGAATTGTAAAATACGAAAATTACACGTTGAAGTAGTAGAAGTCCAGATTAATTACGAAAAAACCTTTGCGTCGTACCGTACCTTTTCACAATCGAAGGCCTCCTCGAGCTTAATGCTGAAGCGCCGACCTTCGTCCAGGTGAGGCCTGTCGCAGAAACCCCGGTTGTCGCCGCACTAGGAGCACTCCCGGGGACCTTCTTTGTCCGACGACATTTCCTATGTTCAGAATTCAAAGATTAAACTTGTACAATTAAATATATGTACTACAAAAACTAAATTAGATCATTATTATTCATCACGGGTTGACTATCGGTCTTTCAAGTCTTTTCTTGAAAACTCTCATCTCACGTGTTGTATATATTCGACCGTCGGAGATGGTAGCTCCTCCTTTCGTTCCCGAGTGCATTACACCAAATTGTCTAGCACATGGAAATGAAGGAGAAGCTACCCCCACGACAACATTCGGGATTCTTCGTCCTCTCATATATGGTGGATACTCTCCCTCACCGATTCCTCTCTGACATTTGCGACCGTCAGTGATGGTCGTTACTCCTCCTTCCCCTAGTGCATAACAAAGGTCTAGCACCTGGAGAAGAAGGAGAAACGACCCCCACGACAATAGTCAGGATTCTTCGGCCTCGACAGTCTTAAAGTCAACCCGAAATATCGTTTAATTATCTTTCTAGAAAATCCAGGCCACTCGATATTTCCTACATATTCTAGCACAAGTCATCCCAAAATTAAAGGAAAATTCCGGCATGACCTTTGCCAAAACAGGACATATCGAGGGCCTGAAATTTGCCGGAATGGAAATTAATCAACACTCCGGCAAAACATAGGACACTCGGAGGTGTAACCTGCAAACATGACCGGCCACTTGGGCAACCACATATCCTATTTGAGCAACACAAGATATACATGTTTTTATCTACATCATGTCTTATAGGACTCATATTGACATGGAGATTTGGTTGGTCTCACCTTGAGGTCGGAGGGGGTCGGTGACGGGGACGACGGCGGGGATGATGGAGGGGCTCCTTGATTTCTGCAAAAACAAAAACCCTATAAGTTATCACTAATACATCTCGAATAGTATCATACATATAACATCACTAATACAACTAAAACCCTAGTGAACGACGGGTATCGATGACGAGGATGCGGGATAGGCATCATCGACGTCGATGCGGGAATAATTTCTTAAATTAAAAAAAATGTGACATGTTCAACTAGTTCTATTAATTCAACTAGTTCTTACTAAAAATAAACTTACTATAAATAGAAATAAACTAGTTCTTTCTAAAAATAAACTAGTTCAACTAGTTATATTAATTTTCTTACTAAAAATACATTAGTTCTATTAATTCAACTAGTTCTTACTAAAACTAAACTAGTTCAACTAGTTTATTAATTTACTTACTAATTATTTTAAACACTTACTAAAAACAGTAAAAAAAAGTACATTATACAATAGTAAAAAACTACAGTGAAAAGCAGAAAAAGAAAAGATGGAGGGAGGAGGAAGGAGAGAGGAGGAGGGGGAGGAGGCCGGTGGGATCGGAGGAGGGAAGGGCGGGGGAAGGAGGGTGTCAGTGTCAAAACCGGCGGATCTCAGGTAGGGGGTCCCGAACTGTGCGTCTAGGAGGATGGTAACAGGAGACAAGGGACACGATGTTTTTACCCAGGTTTGGGCCCTCTCCATGGAGGTAAAACCCTATTCCTGCTTGATTAATATTGATGATATGGGTAGTACAAGTGTAGATCTACCACGAGATCAGAGAGGCTAAACCCTAGAAGCTAGCCTATGGTATGATTGTTGTTCGTCCTACGGACTAAAACCCTCCGGTTTATATAGGCACCAGAGAGGGTTAGGGTTACACAGAGTCGGTTACAATGGGAGGAGATCTACATATCCGTATCGCCAAGCTTGCCTTCCACGCCAAGGAAAGTCCCATCCGGACACGGGACGAAGTCTTCAATCTTGTATCTTCATAGTCCGAGAGTCCGGCCAAAGGTCATAGTCCGGCCATCCGGACACCCCCTAATCCGGGACTCCCTCAGTAGCCCCTGAACCAGGCTTCAATGACGAAGAGTCCGGCGCGCAAATTGTCTTCGGCATTGCAAGGCGGGTTCCTCCTCCGAATACTTCATAGAAGATGTTGAACACAAGGATAGTGTCCGGCTCTGCAAAATAAGTTCCACATACCACCGTAGAGAGAATAATATTCGTACAAATCTAATCTGCGGACGTATTCCGCAGCATGACATCATGCCGCGGCCAAGCCTTTATTCGAATAGTTTTACTGTCCCACCTTAGCGCGTTTATCGAGGCGGTTTCCTTGGCACGTCTTGTCAAAGCAGAGATCATGTCCCCTTATTCCGGGATTCTCATCAATACGGGCGTGGGTAACCCAACCGCGCCATTAATTGTGGCGCTTGGGAGATAAGCGAGTTTTACTTGGCTGGTGGGGGCACATAATTTCGGCCGCCCATATAAGGGGATAAGGATTCACCCTTTCCATTTACGCCTTCTTCCTCCCTTGCTTATCCATTTCCGCGCACTCGAGCTCCAGTGCCCAAGTACGCACTTCCCACCTCAACCTTCTCCAACAATGTCCGGAGCGGGAGGCAGATGACCTCCTCCGTCACGGAGAGGCACATCAAAAAGTTGAGGAAGGTCGGATACTTGTCTTATGACATTGCACACCGGCTCCCAGATGAGGGGCAGCTCATCCCCATCCCCAGGCCCCATGAGAGGGTGGTGTTCCTCCCCCATTTCCTCCGTGGGCTGGGCTTCCCTCTCCACCCATTTGTCCGGGGACTCATGTTCTACTACGGCCTGGATTTCCACGATCTGGCCCCGAACTTCATCCTCAACATCTCAGCGTTTATTATTGTGTGCGAGGTCTTCCTCTGCATCAAACCCCACTTCGGCTTATGGATAAAGACCTTCAACGTCAAGCCAAAGGTCGTGGGCGGCCGGCAAGCAGAGTGCGGACGCCATGGTGGGAAAGATGGCCAACATCACATGGCTCGAGGGCGCCTTCGTGGAAACCATCAAAGGGTAGCAATCGGGGTGGTTCTACATCACTGAGCCGCGTGACCCTGAATGGGCAGCGGTCCCCGAATTCCGATCTGGCATCCCCACACGGCTCACCTCATGGAAAGAGATGGGCCTATCATGGGGTAATTCGGCAGAGGTGACCGGACTCCAAACCTGCGTCAAAGACCTGATCGACAGGAAGGTTAAACTTGTCACCGTAGTCCAGGTCATGCTCTTCCGCCGGATCCTCCCGTGTCAACGACGGGCTTTTAATTTGTGGGAATTCGACCCGGCCCAGCACCAAACTTTGTCCAGGCTCTTCGACACAACGCACGAAGATGCCTGGAAGGTGCTTTTCAAGAGCTCCAAGGTTCACCCTCCCATTACCAAGGATCGCAGATTCTGCGCGAAGCGCCAAGCCAGCATGGTAAGCTTAGTTTACCCATTACAGGGTAATTGTTTTTCATAGTTTGACTCTATGCAGGATCTAAACTCCCATTCCTTTAACAGGACTGGCAGAAGAAGGTCGGATAGATCGACTGTCCGGCTCCTTTGCCCGAAGGCCCAGCAGACGCCCACTTGGCAAAGCTGCTGGTTCCGGCACCCCACGTGGTGCCGGAGAAGAAGGCCAAGAAGAAGGCCACGGGAACTCGAAGGAGCTCCCGGCGCGGTGTTGGACTCATCGCCCGACGACCCCAAAACGCACTCCTCCTCCGAAGACGAGGAGGAGGAAGAAGAAGCCTCTCCCCCTCCAGCGGGGGGAGGAAAGAAAAGAAAGGCCGCCCCAACTAGGGAGGCTGGAGGGTCCAAGGAGGGGAAGACCCTTCTTTCGGACTACGCCTCCGACGCCGACGACGGCAGAGAGGAGTGGCCATCCAGGGCCAAGCCTCTGGCCAAATCGTAAGTATATGGATACCAGAATAGTTCATGGCGTTCCTTTATTTGCACAGTACCTTCTGACGCCGAATATAATCATGCAGTCCGCCCAAGGCTCAGCTCGACGATTCGTCGAGCGGCTCCCTGGATTCGTCGGATGTGAATAGTCTTTCACTCCCGACAGCTACCTCCCCCCTCCCTACGGACAAAGCCGAGGCGGAGTCCCGAAAGGGGCTGAGCCAGGAGGAGGTGGTCCTGGAGGCGTAGCAAGGCGACCTCCCGGACTCCAGGCCCGAAGGGGATAAAACCCTGGAGGGATCTAAGTCCGGCCCTGGGCCGGACACCGCACCGGAACCTTCAATGGTTCCGGAGTCCGGCAGGCGGCCCCTTCGCAAGAAGGGCAAGCCTACGACATTGGTGGCCTCCGTCCAACCGGAGGCGCCGGACAATTTGCTGGAGGTGCTGAACGGCGCCTCCATCAACGAGGAGCACTGCACTGTTATGAGTGTGGTGATCGAGAAGGTTCAGTCCGCCAAGAGCGGGCTGACAAAAGCCTGTGCCAGCCTTCTAACAGGCTTTGAGGTATGTATTTTAAAACATGTAAAAATGTTACCGCATAGACAGTAGCCCCTGATGCTCAGTTTGGTGTTCGGAAAGAAAAGCCGGACTGAGGATCTAAAAAGATATACGCAGGAGTCTAACAGAAATATGTCAATATGGGAATGCAGGTTGCGCTGCTTACCTCTACCGCACTGACTGCGGAGGTCGATGCATTGAAGCAGAGCCTCGAGCGGTCCGAGAACGAGCTCGGCCTTGCCAAGAAGCAGCTCGAGGACAAGGAAGGTAGGTAGTGCCTTATGTAAATATATATAAAAATACCTGGTTGCAAATAATGACAGGACCAACGTGAATGTTACAGGGGCCACAACCGAGGTGGCGACCCTGAAGGAAGCGTTGTCCAAGGCCGAAGACAATGCGGCCATGGAGCGCACCGAGCGAGAGAAACAAGAGGCGCGGGTGGCGGAGGTGCGGCAAGAGCTCGATGCTCTCGTGAAGAAACACGAGAGTCTAGAGCTTGACTGAAAGACGCGAGAGTCCAAGCTTGCCTCGGCACTTGAAAGCGCCAAGTCTGCCAGGGCCGAAGCCCAAAAAGCCCTCCAGGAGATTGAGGCGATGAAAAAGATAGTGGCGGGTAAGGCATTCTTTATGCAAAGCAAGCATGTGAAAGTGAATTACGTGTTACTTACCCGAATCAGGAGCTCTCCAGGAGCATTCGCAGATCTTCCCCGCAGTGTGTCCGACGCTGCCGCATTCTACCGAGCCAAAGAAGGGAGCTCGATGAAGAAGGTGTTCTGGTCCCAGTATGCTGGGGCCGAACGCCTGGTGCCCTTGAGCGACCAGTTGAAGCAGCTGGTCGAGCTCCATAAGGTGGCCGAACAGGCCATGAAGGGCCTTATAGGCCGGCTGTGGCCTGGGGAGGTCCTGCCTGAGAGCTACTTCGGGCTGGTGAGGCGGCTGGTGGATGCCTGTCCGCGGCTTGAAATCATCAAGCGCTCCGTATGCATCGAAGGCGCCCGTAGGGCTTTTACCCGTGCTAAAGTGCACTGGGGCAAGCTGGATGCTGAGAAGCTGGTGACAGAAGGGCCACCGGAGGGGAAGGAGCATCGCAGGCCCGAGACGTATTATGAGGGCGTCCTGAAGGGTGCCCGCCTTGTGGCGAATGAATGTACCAGGGATGTGATTTTTGAATAAACTCGCTCGTGTTTATCCTGTGCGCTGAAAACTTGTTCATATGCGCTAAGCAACGCTTTTTGAATTTAAAATATTACCTTCTGTGCGGCTGTCTATTAAATCTGAGAGATGCAAGTCGTCGGCTTCTACCCCCGTGCCACGAGTGCTGGGGTGTTCGGGATAAATCTGAGCGCTCTTGTTCCCATTCTTGGGTCCGTCGAGGGAGGCGCTCAGCACAACGAACAAGGCAATCGGACTTATAATGCTTTATCACTCTCACTTAGCCATAGAATTCTATAATTTTAAATTTCGGCGAAGCCCCTAGTATTCGGAAGACCGAGTTCGAGGCACTATCCACGCCTAGGCCGGACAAAGCCAGCTCCTCGCTCTAAGAGGCATAAGTTTTTAAGGACTCGAAAAACCTCGCGAACAGTGACCGGCTCTCGCCCTATCATGACGGTCAGTTTTAGCTTTCTCTACTGAGGTGTTAACCCAGCTCAACTGGGGCACAATCGCAGTAGTTCTCCCAGCGCTACCTTAGCCGATATAGCGGAACGTAAGGTACCAAAACATGGGAGCCGGGCAAACCCAACTATTGACCCAAGACATGATTCGGAGCCGATGCATATAATGCTATAAGTTCAGGGTGCCACACTCAGGAGAGTGTTCGGTCTTCTCACACCGTATTTTGGGGAACTTAAGCCCCTGGTGTATTGGTCGTACCAAAGTGTACGGTTGCATAATGTCATAGTTGAACATATGTACATAAAAAATGAATGCAATAATAGACAAGAGCTATGTATTGTTTATTAGAGGGCTGCTATGAAAGCAGAATGATACAAATAGTGCGATAGGCAAGAGATGGGATTATTTGACATGTCCCCCTCCAGGGCAAGCTGTGAGACTTTAAGTAAGACACGTATTTAGCTCGTTATAGAGACCACCTAGACGTTCGACGTGGCTTGCTGTCTCCCTGGCTGTTGCATCGTGTGTCCGGCGATTGTATTGCCGGACAGGTCTTCCGAATAGTGGAGTCCTGAAAGTAAAAAAAGAAAAATCGCAAAAATCGGGAGCCCCTAGTGCGGTTGAGCCGCATTCTGGGCATGCCGTGGTTGTGCTCCTCCCCTTATGCCCATGGTATTTCCAGAGCATAATTATGTACGCGTGGTACTGGTTTCGCAATCTCGCGAGGGCTGGGGTTGGGGCCGCACTGCTATGCTAGCTCGGAACGTGCCAGACAGTCTTGTTGTAGGCTACTCCGGGCGCGCTTGACGGTGTCCGGACGCTTAACAGACGGACTGGGGAATTGCCTTGAGAGGCTACTTTGTACTTCCGCCGCGAGGGCCGCCGTGTGCTCCTCTGTTCGGAGAGAGCATTCGGTGTTTCCATTGACCGTAATGACTCCACGAGGGCCTGGCATCTTGAGCTTGAGATATGCGTAGTGCGGCACCGCATTGAACTTTGCAAATGTGGTTCGTCCGAGCAGGGCGTGATAGCTGCTGCGGAACGGGACTATGTCGAAGATTAACTCCTCGCTTCGGAAATTATTCGGGGATCCGAAGACCACTTCGAGTGTAACTGAGCCTGTACAGCTGGCCTCTACACCTGGTATGACGCCTTTAAAGGTCGTCTTTGTGGGTTTAATCCTTGAGGGATCTATGCCCATTTTCCGCACTGTATCCTGATAAAGCAGGTTCAGGCTGCTGCCGCCGTCCATGAGGACTCTAGTGAGGTGAAATCCGTCAATGATTGGGTCTAGGACCAATGCGGCGAATCCGCCGTGACGAATGCTAGTGGGGTGGTCCCTTCGATCAAAAGTGATCGGGCAGGAGGACCATGGGTTGAACTTTGGGGCGACTGGCTCCAACACATATACGTCCCTGAGCGCACGCTTCCATTCCCTTTTGGGGATGTGGGTTGCGTATATCATGTTCACCGTCCGCACTTGTGGGGGAAAGCCCTTCTGTCCTCTGTTGTTCGGCGGTCGGGGCTCCTCCTCGTCATCGCTATGTAGCCCCTTGTCTCTGTTTTCAGCACTTAACTTGCCTACCTGCTTGAACACCCAACAATCCCTGTTGGTGTGATTAGCTGGTTGTTCGGGGGTGCCATGTATCTGGCACGAGCGATCGAGTATCCGGTCTAAACTTGACGGGCCCGGAGTATTTCTTTTGAATGGCTTTTTTTGCTGACCGGGTTTAGAGCCTCTGAATCCGGCATTAACTGTCGTATCCTCAGTGTTGTCGTTGTTAATCCAGCGTTTGTGCTTGTTGCGACGTGACCTGCCATTGTTTTCCTTGGTATCCAAATTACCAGGGCTCTTGGTCATGTTATTGCTACGAGCTAGCCAGTTGTCTTCTCCCGCGCAAAAGCGGGTCATGAGTGTCATGAGGGCTGCCATGGATTTCGGCTTTTCCTGTCCTAGGTGCCGGGCAAGCCATTCGTCTCGGATGTTATGCTTGAAGGTTGCGAGGGCCTCTGCGTCCAGACAGTCGACTATTTAATTTTTCTTGGTTAGGAACCGTGTCCAGAATTGTCTGGCCGATTCCTATGGCTGCTGAGTTATGTGGCTTAAGTCATCGGTGTCTGGTGGTCGCACATAGGTGCCCTAGAAATTGTCAAGGAATGCAGATTCCAGGTCCTCCCAACAACCAATTGACTCTGCTGGCAAGCTGTTAAGCCAATGCCGAGCCGGTCCTTTAAGCTTGAGTGCGAGGTATTTGATAGCGTGTAGATCATCACCACGGGCCATGTGGATATGAAGGAGATAATCCTCGATCCATACCGCAGGATCTGTTGTGCCATCGTATGATTCGATGTTTACGGGTTTAAAACCCTCGGGGATTTGATGATCCATTACTTCATCTGTGAAGCATAGTGGGTGTGTGGCGCCTCTGTACTGGGCTATATCACGACGTAGCTCGGATGAGCTTTGTCTATTGTGTTCGGCCTGGCCATATTTGCCATATCCGACGTGACGGTTATCGTCACATGTCATGGGGCGCCCACGCGATCCGTAGATCGATCTTGTTTGCCTTGCCTTGTCCTCCAATATGTCTCGTAGGTCTGGCGCGTTTCCCCGTGCCTTGGTACTTTTTGAGCGGCGCTGGGGTGCGGCTTGAGTTGAGGGCCGAAAGGCCTCTCTGTCGAGGCCACGGGGTGGCCGATCGGCCGCATCATACACTGGTGATGTAGGTTTAGTTGCTTCCTCCTCTAGTTGGGGTAGCAGTCTACGCTTTGGGTAGCTCTTGGAGGGGCATTCGAGTTTGTACTCTTCGGCAGCGAGGACTTCCGTCCATCTGTCGGATAGCAAGTCTTGGTCAGCTCTAAGTTGCTGATGTTTTCTCTTGAGGCTGCTTGTCGTGGCCATGAGCCTGCGTTTGAAACGCTCTTGTTCGACGGGGTCCTCAGGCACGACAAATTCGTCGTCGTCGAGGCTTGCTTCTTCTTCGGACGAAGGCATGTAATTATCGTCCTCGACCTCTTTGTCTGCCGCTCTCTCATGAGGGCTGGCTTCTCCATCCTCTTGCGCTGAATCCTGCTGGAGGGGGTTGTCTTCGGCACTGTCCGGGGTGTTATTGTCTCCGGTGCCGGACTCGCTGTTTTTGCTTTGGCGGGATTTAGAGCAGCGCCGCTGACGCCGGCGCTTAGGCTGTTTCTTGGAGGGGTCATCCTCCATTGTTCCATCGCCATCCCCTTATTTTGGGGTGTCCACCATGTATATGTCGTATGACGAGGTGGCTTTCTAGTGCCCTATAGGCGCTGGTTCATGGTCGTCTCCTTCATCGGCGTCCGTACCATCGATGTCTTTGGAGTCTAAGTCGAGCATGTCGGTTAAATCGTCGACAGTGGCTACAAAGTGGGTTGTGGGTGGGTTTCGAATTTCTTCGTCGTCCACATCCCAACCTTGCTGACCATAGTCCGACCAGGGCTCTCCTGATAAAGAGAGAGACTTTAGTGAATTCAGGATGTCGCCAAAGGGCGAGTGTTGAAAGATGTCCGCGGTGGTGAACTCCATGATCGGAGCCCAATTGGGTTCGATCGGGAGGGGTGCGGAATATTCGGAGTCCGGAAAGGAGTCCGGCACCTTGGAGTCACAAGCTCCGCGAAGGACAAGATTGGTGTTCGGCTCGATCGCCGTAGAGATTGCAGCCCCCGAGGCGGCTTTTATCCACCCGTCCTCGACCGGCGCAGTCGGCTTCGAGCTAAGGGTCGAAGCGAACACCTGAGCGACGCTCTGGGCACTGTCCGGCGGCAGAGCTAGATCATGCCCATCGTGACAGTGCGGCACGCTTGGTTGTGGCTCGAATTCGTTGAAGATCAAGTCTCCGCGGATTTCAGTCATGTAGTTTAAACTTCCAAATCTGACCTGATGGCCAGGGGCGTAGCTCTCGATCTACTCCAGATGGCCAAGTGAATTGGCCCGCAATGCAAAGCCGCCGAATACAAAGATCTGTCCGGGGAGAAAAGTCTCACCCTGGACCGCGTCGTGGTTGATGATCGAAGAAGCCATCGGGCCTAAAGGTGACGACACAGAGGAACTCTCAATGAAAGCACCAATGTCGGTGTTAAAACCGGCGGATCTCGGGTAGGGGGTCCCGAACTGTGCGTCTAGGCGGATGGTAACAGGAGACAAGGGACACAATGTTTTTACCCAGGTTCAGGCCCTCTCGATGGAGGTAAAACCCTACTCCTGCTTGATTAATATTGATGATATGGGTAGTACAAGAGTAGATCTACCACGAGATCAGAGAGGCTAAACCCTAGAAGCTAGCCTATGGTATGATTGTTGTTCGTCCTACGGACTAAAACCCTCCGGTTTATATAGGCACTAGAGAGGGTTAGGGTTACACAGAGTCGGGTACAATGGGAGGAGATCTACATATCCGTATCGCCAAGCTTGCCTTCCATGCCAAGGAAAGTCCCATCCGGACACGGGACGAAGTCTTCAATCTTGTATCTTCATAGTCCGAGAGTCCGGCCAAAGGTCATAGTCCGGCCATCCGGACACCCCCTAATCCGGGACTCCCTCAGAGGCGGAGGGGGCGGCCGGAGGAGGAGGGAGGGGGCGGCCAGAGGAGGAGGAGAGAGGAGGCGGCCGGAGAAGGAGGGAGGGGCAGGGGTGGAGGGGAAGGGGGCGGCCGGAGGAGGAGGAGGGAGGAGCGGCCAGAGGAGGAGGAGGAAGGGGCGGTGGGAGGAGGGAGGCCGAAGGAGGAGTGGGGAGGAGGGAGGGGAGGAGGGAGTACCTCGGCGAGGAGCAGCGCAGCGGCGTCGGATGACGGGTTCGGCGCGGGCGAGAGCGAGTGAGAGGGAGAGTGAGTGAGAGAGTGAACTGTTCCAGGATAAGGGAAGCAAGTAGTAGCGCGTTTCAGAGATACACGCTACTGCTACGGGACGTAGCAGTAGTGCTGGTCACGCATACGCGCTACTGTTAAGTGGGGCTAGCCATCTGCGCCTAGTACAAATATAGCAACAGTGCGCTTTAGCAGAACGCACTACTTCTAAAGTAGTAGCAGCAGCGCGGTCTATTTAAACACGCTACTACTAAGTAGCAGTAGTGCCCTATTTTGTCCAGCGGTACTGCTAAGATGCTGTGTATAAGGTTTTCCCTAGTAGTGGTACGGCACCTCCGAGTTCTGCACACGTTCAACATGATGTCGTCCCTCAAGCTCTTGATCCAGCAGAGCGTCGAAGGAGTAGATGAGTTCCATCAGCACGACGGCATGGTGACGGTGATGGTGATGTGATCCGCGCAGGGCTTCGCCTAAGCATAGCGAGAATATGGCCGGAGGCATAAACTGTGGAGGAGGGCGCCGCACACGGTTAAGAGCAATTGTTGTGTCTCATAGGGGCGCCCTATAACACCCCGGATGTAACTTTCCATATTTGTAACTCCAACTCTTGCCATTTCCGGCTATGTGATATATTATTTTCTCCGTGGTTGGGTTTTTGTCTTCCGTTTTGCATTTTGTTCATGTCATGCATCTTATCTCATAGCATCATGTGCATTGCATTTGCATGTTTTCATAGAGCTTGCATCCGCTCACAGTTACCGTTCTTCCTCGTCTTTGTGGACCTTTGTAGGGACCCTTTGTCTTTGTCGACCTCCCTCAGATCTCCTCTCGAGCGCGTCCGAAACTACCCCAAACCTGACCCACTCAGTCATCACCGTTGGATTCGGATCATCCCCAAACATCTATAGAACATCTCCATTTTCTTAGTTGGACTTCCCTAGCCATATTTTTTGTCTGCCCGATCCCGATCCGATGATCCAAATCTTCCCTCCTTTTACCTACCTACTATATAAGCAGTCTAACCCTAGCCCTAGTTGTCCCATCCATCAAATCCTCCACGCCGTCGCCACCCACTGACCATCTCCCTCAGGATCCCTCACGATCCACCCACCTGGTCTCCCCCTTCCTCGGGTCTTGCTCAATCCATCCAAACGATCCAGCCAACCACCACCTCCTCTCCTTTGAATTCCCCATCGAGCTAACCGGTGCCCGCGGCCGTCTCGCCTTCAGCCACCCACCAACCAGAGCAGCTCTAGCCCCGCCTCATCACCGTCCAGAGCCACCTCGTCCCCGCACTCCCGAGCTCCCTCACATGGCGGACTCGCGTCACGAGAGTCAAGTCGCCGGCTGCCTGAGTCCCATGCGCCCCTGCCTCGAGGGCCTCCTTGAGGGAGTCCTGAATTAAGGGGTCCTCGGACAGCCGAACTATATGCGTGTGCTGGATTGTTAGGCTATCAAGATACAAGATAGAAGACTTCGTCCCGTGTCCGGATGGGACTCTCCTTTGCGTGGAAGGCAAGCTTGGCAATTCGGATAAGAAGATTCCTTTCTCTATAACCGACCCCGTGTAACCCTAGCCCCCTCCGGTATCTATATAAACTAGAGGGTTTAATCCGTAGGACAAGAACAATCATAACCATAGGCTAGCTTCTAGGGTTTAGCCTCTACGATCTCGTGGTAGATCAACTCTTGTAATACTCATATCATCAAGATCAATCAAGCAGGAAGTAGGGTGTTACCTCCATCAAGAGGGCCCGAACCTGGGTAAACATTGTGTCCCCCACCTCCTGTTACCATTAGCCTTAGACGCACAGTTCAATACCCCCTACCCGAGATCCGCCGATTTTGACACCGACATTGGTGCTTTCATTGAGAGTTCCACTGTGACGTCGAAGATAGGGTTGATGGCTCGCCTTGTTATCAAGGACAACATCACCTCCGGGGGAGCTCTGGCCTCAGGACAAACTCTCCAGCTGGGCGGCTTCCTCTTGACCGCCCATTCGGCTGTCGCGCCAACCATGACTTCTCAAGTCATCAAAAATCGCCTCCGCGTTAGCTCAGAATACGCCGAGCAGATGGATCCATTGGAGTTATCATCCTTAAACGAGCTCCTGGATCGCATCGCCGCTCTGGGAGTGTCTTCGGACTACGAGCGGATTGGGCTTAAACCCGATCAGAGAGAGATTGAATCTCCGCCGATCACCCACCAGATAGCGGTGGTGGAGGAGCAACCCAACAACTCTTCCCCCATATTGAGGACGAAGTGTGTCTAGATTTCCGAGCTCATCAAGCCGGATACATGTCTGCGGGAAGAAACGCCCCGAACTCCGAACTTAGAATCGGACTGTGGGCCAGAAAAATTTGTTTACATCTCAGAGTCCGGACTATTAAGTTTGGAAACTCCTCAAGCTCTAGGTCACGAATCAGATCTGGGTCCGGACTTAAATCCACCCACCCGCCCAGACTCAAGCGATCTTTCCCACATTAGACAACAGTCCCAAGAGACTGTACATCACTTTTGGGCCAGATTCCTCATCATCAAGGACAAGGTCAAGGACTGTTGCGATGAAGACGCAATCTCATTATTCTGCAAAAATTGCACGGACAAGGGACTCCTCAACACCATAAATCGCCGTCACATATCACGCTTCGATGATTTGGTGATCATAGTACAGAAGTACTACGCGATGGAAAGCGCCTGGAAAACTCAGGCAGCCTTTTGGGATCCACCGGCTCTCACTAAACCCCTTGTCCAAGCAAAAAGGGTGTACCCTCATAGGTCGCCCGATCCAATCACGAAGAAATCGAAGCCCAATTCGGGGCGCGCAACCGCTTTGGAGGGATGGCTCGATAGGCCATGCAAAATACACACCACACCGGATACTATACCAACACACAGCATTAGAGCATGTTGGATACTTCGGCAGGTGGCCAAGAGCGGCGAGGATCTCCTCATAAAAAACATCGTAGATCAACATCCCACATAACACAATGCTACAGTATTGACAGTCTTCGAGACTTTTGCCTCAGGTAATAGGCGCTAGAGAGCACTACGATTCCTCACCAAAGTCTGCCAAGTCGGAGCAATAAACCCCTAGAACGACAAGGCCATAACTTTCAGTGCCAGTGACGAACCGCAATTCAAGATAGTCCGGGCACCAGCCGCCTTAGTCCTCAGTCCAATTGTGGATGGCTTCCGGCTTACCAAAGTGCTCATGGACGGCGGTAGCGGACTAAACCTCATTTACGAGGAAACTCTCAATAAAATGGAAATAGACAGGAGCCACACTAAACAAAGCAGCACAACCTTCAGAGGAATTTTTCCCAGACGGGAGGCACGATGTGTGGGAAAAATCACATTCGATGTGGTATTCGGCACGCCGGAGAATTATCGGTCTGAAGGAATAACCTTCCAGGTGTCCCCTTTCACGAGTGGATATCACGACTTGTTAGGGCGGGATGCGTTTGCGAGCTTCCAAGCTATACCCCATTACGGGTACATGAAGCTCAAAATGCCCGGGCCCAATGGAATCATCACCCTTGCCAGTGATCCGGACACAGCACTCCATGCTGAAAATAAAACAGCCGCCTTGGCCCTCGAAGCATTGTTTGAAGCCCTCGCGGCTGAAGAATTAACTGCATTACGCTCTACAATGGATAGGGACGACGTGATACTCGATAAGCGATCCAAGTCCACCTCCTTCAAACCAGCGGATGAAATAGTCAAATTCCAACTCCACCCAACGGACTCCTCGAAGACAGCATCCATCGGGGCGCAGCTGGACCCCTCAATTGACGCCGCACTGCGAGCATTTCTACACGAGAATTGGGATATTTTCGCCTGGCACCCTTCCGATATGCTGGGGATCCCATGCAGGCTGGCCGAACACAACCTTAACATACTGAAGGGATACAAGCCGGTCAAGCAAACACTATGGTGCTTTTCAGAACCCAAACGACCAGCCATGGGAGAGGAACTAGCCAAGTTACTCAAGGCTAGATTCATCAGAGAAATAAAACACCCGGATTGGCTAGCAAACTTGGTGATGGTACCAAAGAAGGATAAATCCTGGCGCCTATGCGTCAATTTCAAAGACCTCAACAAGGCCTTCCCTAAGGATCCCTTCCCTCTCCCACGCATCGATCAGATTATCGATGCTACCGCGGGACACGACTCACTGTGTTTCCTCGACGCATACTCTGGATACCATCAAATCAAAATGGCGGAGTCTGATCAAGCCGCAACGGCATTTATAACCCCATATGGTCCCTTCTGCTTCAACACTATGCCTTTCGGGCTCAAAAACGCTGGTGCCACCTACCAACGCATGATTCAAACATGCCTAGAGAAACAAATAGGCAAAACAGTTGAAGCATACGTCGATGATGTAGTCATCAAGACCAGACACGCCGAATCATTAATAGACGATCTAAGGCTCACGTTCAATAACCTCCAAACATATGACATTAAGCTTAATCTGGAAAAATGTGTTTTCGGCGTTCCCGCCGGAAAGCTGTTGGGCTTCATCGTTTCCAATAGAGGAATTGAAGCAAACCCAGCTAAAATCCGGGCTTTGTCACAGTTGGATATCCCAACAGATCTCAAACAAATCCAGAAGCTAGCGCGATGCGTAGCAGCTCTAAGCCGCTTTATCTCCAGATTAGGAGAAAAGGCATTGCCACTTTATCGCCTCCTTGGGCGTACCGAACACTTCGGATGGACGGACGCGGCGACAGCCGGACTAGAGGAAATAAAGGCTGTTCTAGCAAGCAATACAATCCTGGCCGCACTGAACGTTGGCGAACCCATGTTGTTATGCATAGCTGCAACACACCAAGTTGTGAGTGCAATGCTCGTCGTCGAATGAGAGGAGGACGAACACAAATTCCCGGTTCAGAAGCCAGTATACTACGTGTCCACTGTCCGCACACCATGCAAATCCCGGTACCCACATTATCAAAAAATAGCATACGCAGTCTTCATGGCATCCCGGAAATTATGACACTACTTTCAAGAGTGTTCAATCACGGTGGCCTCCGAAGTACCACTTAGTTACATAATAAACAACCGTGATGCCACGGGCCGGATTGCCAAGTGGGCCATCGAGCTCCTCCCATTCGACATAACATATAAACCACGGCGAGCCATTAAATCCGAGGTATTGGCGGATTTCGTCGCTGAATGGACAGAGGCCAAACTCCCTAAAGAGTATGGCGCATACTCCAACTGGATCATGCATTTCGACGGCTCTAAAATGCTGGCAGGTCTCGGGGCAGATGTTGTCCTAACATCCCCCATGGGAGATACAGTCCAATACGTACTCCAACTATTATACACAGACTCCAACAATGCAGCCGAATACGAGGCTCCGTTGCATGGTCTTCGGATGGCTGTCTCCATGGGCATCCAGTGCCTAGAAGTACGTGGAGATTCAAACCTCGCAATATCTCAAATAAATGGAGACTTCGATGCCAAAGATCCAAAAATGGTGGCATATCGTAATGCCGTCCTAAAGATGTCAGCTCGGTTCGAGGGGCTCGAATTTCATCACGTGGTTTGAGAAAACAATCAAGCGGCAGATGTCCTCGCTCGAATTGGCGCTAAATGCGACCCTGTCCCACCTAACATCTTCTTGGAAAGGCTTTTCAAGCCATCCGTAGTATGGGAAGGGGAGACCGGCAACATCACGCCGGATCCGACCACAACCCCAGATTCCGAACACACGGACATAATCGAGGGCTCTGCCACCGAAATAACACCTTCAGCCCATCTCATCATGGTTGTTATTGCCCCATGGACTGAACCCTTTTTGGCCTACCTTAATAGGCACGAACTCCCTGACGACCAAAATGAGGCACGCTGCATTGTGCGGCGCTCTAAAGCCTACAAGGTCCATGAGGGAGAGCTTTATAAGAAAAGCGCTACCGGTGTACTTCAAAGATGTATCTCTGAGCAAGAAGGGCGGCAGCTCTTGGCTGAAATTCATGCCGGCCTCGGCGGTCACCACGCTGCAGCTCGGGCCCTTGTAAGCAAGGCCTTTCGTATAGGTTTTTATTGGCCGATGGCCCGGGCAGACGCACAAGACCTTGTCCAACATTGTGTCGGATGCCAGCTTTTCGCCAACCAAAGCCATATGCCACCCACTGCCCTACAAAAAATCCCCATAACTTGGCCTTTCGCGGTCTGGGGGCTTGATATGGTTGGACCCCTTAAAGGAGGAAGCCATAAGAAAAAATACTTGTTGGTCATGGTGGATAAATTCACCAAATCAATAGAAGCCAAGCCAGTCAAAATGGCCGAATCCGGACCCGTGATTGACTTTATATCGGGTGTAGTACACCGTTATGGTGTCCCCCACAGCATCATCACCGACAACGGCTCCAATTTCACGGCCGATGAGGTGAAAACTTGGTGCGGCAAGATGGGCATTAAGCTCGATTACACCTCCATCTATCACCCTCAAACAAACGGTCAAGTCGAACGAGCCAATGGTGTTATTATGAGCGGAATTAAACCTAGACTAGTACGATCCTTAATAGAATCAGACATGCACTGGGTTGAGGAGCTCGACTCCGTACTCTGGGGGTTGGGGACCATGCCAAATCGCACTACCGGATACACACCCTTCTTCATGGTGTACCGCGCAGAGGCTGTGCTGCCCTGTGATATTATTCATGACTCATCTCGAGTGCACATGTACGAAGAGAGAGAGGTCGAGCTCTATCGGCAGGACAGCTTAGATGCCCTGGAAGAGGAGCGGAATGTCGCAAAATCCCGTTCCACGTTGTATCAACGACAGGCTCATAGGTATCTAAGAATAGAAGTACGGGCCAAGACTTATAATATTGGCGAACACGTTCTACGCCTACCAGAGAAGAAAAAGGACAAGCTCAAGCCCAAGTGGGAGGGTCCCTTCATTATTGACAAAGTTCTCATCGGAGGAGCGTACCGACTGCGGGATGCATCCGATAATCGCCTCTAGCCGAACCCATGGAACGCAGCCAGACTCCAAAGATTCTACGCCTAGCGCCGAACTCCCAGTTCGTCTCCTTCCCTTTGTTGCTTTTGATTTTCTTGTTAGCCCTCCTCTCACCTTTCCTTTTTTGAAAAGCTCTAAAGGCTTTATTGTGACTAGACTACACACTTGTAATGCACTAACTTTCAAGTATGTGCGCTCATTATACCTGGGAGCTTCTTATATAGAAGCTTAATATAATTATCTTCAGGGCATCAAGCCCACTGCATATGCATCCTTTCTCCATATGCACCTTTTCTTCACCATTATATGCACCGATATGACTTAAGTTTTGGCCAAGCTGGGTTGCCTGGCTCCTGTGCTTATGCCCTACGTTCCCGTTAGTTTGGCTAGGGCATAAAGGGAGCACCTCTGCGATTGTTACTACCAGGTACTCCGGACGTGTACCTCAGACTGGGTGAAGCTGAAAGCTAGCGTTCTTCAGGGAATATTTGGTCGGTGGACTAAAGATGTTTTTTACCTATCACAATACAAAACCCCAGAAGATTACACATCCTGCGCTTTTTGATCGCAGTCTGGACATGCACTTTAATGCATGCGTACCCAGGGAAAGGAACCCTTAACGGAACTATTCTCTCTGAAAGATGTTTCTTACTAACCATGTAATATAACATAACTAGTTGGGTACTTGTCTGTTCAAGCAATTATGACCCCTACGCATGGTTTCCATGCGTACCCCGGTTTATATTACCGAGCGGGTATTCGGAAACACTCCAGATTGTCAGGTCCAGAGGCCGAAGCAAAAAGGTCTGCCATGACAAAGGTTTTACAATCCGGCTAGGGACAAATATGTCAATTGAAGTACATAGTCATTTAGACTCAAATGCTTCTTCTTCTATGCCATCCAACAGGTTGTCTAGCCTACAATCCTGTTGGGAATATTTTGCAGCTAATCCTACCTGGTCATATACCAGACTAATGGGAATCTCTTTCCCATCTGACCCTACAGGTCCGACACGGGCCATATGATTCGGATCAAGCTTGGTATACCTTGTTTTCACTATGGCCCAAGCCTCTCTCACCCTTCTCGGCAGGCAGATATCTTCCATAATCGGAAACGCCGTTGCGCTCCCTTGAAAAGCTGAGCAAGCTCCCCCATACTCCCTGGTAGGGAGGCGGATGGTCATAAGGCCTTGGCGACACCCTGCATGACCTGCCGAACTTGCTCGTGCAGGTGCGAAAGCTCTTATAGCAGATCGCCTGAAGATCCGGGCATCTCCTCTTCGGGACGGCCTGTCAGCATACCTACAGACATAATTCTGTTAGTTCCTATCTTTACCGAACTATGTAAATGTTCGTTGGAGAACATACTAAAAATGTTGTGTCGAAGCCTCTTGTTTTCCTTCATGGAGTCAGCCAGCTGGGCCCGAACATCTTTTAATTCTTCACCCAGCTGGGTATTAGCATCTTGGAGCTTGTTACTTTTCTATATGACCTGTGTAAGTACACGCTCGCCAGAAGCTGCTCGCCTTAGGGCCTCTTGCTCACCCTCTGGTGGGGTTCCCGGATTCTGTTCCGGATTATCTAAGGATTTTGGTCATCAGATATTGTCAGCATTACTGGTTTACCAACACAATATTGATTTTTCTCAATCCGGGAATACATACCAGTTGATGCCTCTTCGGATCTTGACAGCTTGGCCATAGCGGCCGCTAGCTGGATTCGACACTCTTCCAGCTCTTGAGACAACATGTACAAGGATCCTTAAATCAGTTGTACCAACTGCTTTAAGTCTCAGGGGCTACTGATATACATAATTATTAGATTTTTATATTTACCCGTATATATTTCAAATACTGGTCCGTGGCTCTAGCAAGCCCATCCTGAGCGGCTCAGATATACGCATCACCCGAGTTGAAGGCATTAAAAGACTCATCTGAAAAACCAGGGTCGCAGAGTGCGGCCCGCCGGCACCGATGATTCATGGCGCTCTCCACTTCAGAATTTGTGGCGGACATTTTGTCTGAATCCTCTGTTTGAGGACAGTCCGGTGTCACTCCCGTGTTGGCTCCGTCCTCAAGACCGGGTCTGGAATCCGGCTAGTGGAGGCACGGTTGGCAGGACCCCCAGACATAGTTCGGCGGATGTTCTTTCTGCTAAACACACAACAAATAGTGTCATATTTTAAGATGACGAACCGCGGAGCATGTTCGAAACCATACCTCCTTGAAGACGGCTCCACTATATTTTTGTTCGCCTTTCTTTTTAAAGACTTACCCGACATGGGCGCCCCTTGTTGGCGAGTCGCCTCGGGTTCGGCTTGGCGCGCCGATCGTCTTCCCTTTAGAGCATAAGAATTGCGTGGTGGGTAAGAGGGAAGGAATAAATCTTTTCTGGAAGATAAGTCTCTTGTTTACTTACACGCAATACAGGGAGGAGGCCGAGATAGTCAGCAATGATGGCCACCTCTGTGCCGTCACAGCTCGCCTGGTGAAACACCCCTTCCACGAGCTCCACGAATATATCTGGATCCTCTTTGAATCCGGGGTCGAGGGCCCAGTTGCGGTTCTCTGGCTGTGGAGCCGGGCTATGGAACTCCCTGATTATTTTTTGCCATTCATGTTACGGTAGACGGAGTAAATATTTATGAAAACAAAGGCTCAGGGAATAAATAGAGTAGAGTAATGGATGGCAACTCACCCAGCTTGGAGGGTTGTACATGGAAAATCCATCCCGTGGCTTAATACGGATGAATTCCTCTCTTTCCCCCTTGTACAAATCAGACAGTATTTCCACCAGAGCAGTGGTGGAGTCTGGGCCTTTTCGGCCACAGCGGGTGGCATTGTCGTCTCCATTAAAGTGCCACATGGGATGCCCTCGGTATTGGAGTGGCTGAACCCCCTGCATTATGGATATCGCCATAACCTCGACTATTGATAATCCGGATTGAGCGAGTATTCTTATCTTGCTCATCAATTGAAGGACCTCCCTGTTATCTTCCTCTCTGGGGATCCGGGGACGCCAATTAAGGCGCTTTCTCAGTGGAGCGTTTGTAAACTCCAGAAGGCCCATCCGGATTGTGTCGGGAAGGGACACGTCCTCAATATAAAACTACTTGGAGGGTCACTCTTAGGGTGCCTTCTTCGGTGTGCCGGACAAGTATCCGGTACCGGCGAAGCGCCATATCTCGGCTCCGCCCACTTGAAATATTGATCCCCCTTGATTTCGGGGGACGAGGCAAAACAGCTTCTTCCATAGCTCGAAATGGGCTTCGCAGCCCAAGAATAGCTCGCAAAGAGCGACATAACCTGCGATGTGCAGGATGGAGGCAGGTGTGAAGTTGTGCAGCTGGAGGTTGTAGAACTCCAGAAGCCCACGGAGAAACGGATGGATTAGAAATCTGACACCTTGCAGCAAGTAGGAAATGAGGCATACTCGCTCCCCCTGGATGGGTTATGAAAGTTCTCCGCCTGCTCCCCAACGTCGAAGGAAGGTAGTCCGGCTCGAACGGGGACTAAGTATGCAAGAGGTAGGTACCCGTGGGTCTGCAACTTCAGTAATCGGCCACGGGATATAGTACACTTCTCCCAATCGCCTGGCTTAGTGTTACGAGAGCGGGAGGAAGAGCTGCGAGCGCCGGCCATGTTGGAGTGGTTTTTTCGGACGCCGCTCTGATGATTCCTCGCTTTGGGGGGTGGTGTGGATCAGATCTGAAGATCCCCGTCTCTTTAATAGACAATTTATTTACATGGCTAGGGTGGCAAATGTAAAAATGCCTCGACTTCTCGCATTCGCTCGACACGTGGAGGCTGAGACCGTTGAGGTGCAGAAGCCGATGAGCGTAACATTAAATGGGGAACCAGACACTGCTTTTTACAACAGGTACTTTGAAGAATTCAGAGAAGGAACCCGCCTTGCAATGTCGAAGACAATCTGCATGCCGGACTCATCGTCATTGAAGCCTGGTTCGGGGGCTACTTAGGGAGACCTGGATTAAGGGGTCCTCGAACAGTCGGACTATATGCGTGTGCCGTACTGTTAGGCTATGAAGATACAAGATAGAAGACTTCGTCCCGTGTCCGGATGGGACTCTCCTTTGCGTGGAAGGCAAGCTTGGCGATTTGGATAAGAAGATTCCTTTCTCTGTAACCGACCCTATGTAACCCTAGCCCCCTCCAGTGTCTATATAAACCGGAGGGTTTAGTCTGTAGGACAAGAACAATCATAACCATAGGCTAGCTTCTAGGGTTTAGCCTCTATGATCTCGTGGTAGATCAACTCTTGTAATACTCATATCATCAAGATCAATCAAGCAGGAAGTAGGGTATTACCTCCATCGAGAGGGCCCGAACCAGGGTAAACATTGTGTCCCCCGCCTCCTGTTACCATTAGCCTTAGACGCACAGTTTGAGACCCCCTGAGGGAGTTCCGGACTAGGGGTGTCCGGATAGCCGAACTATCCTGATCGGCCGGACTCCAAGACTATGAAGATACAAGATTGAAGACTTCGTCCCGTGTCCGGATGGGACTTTCCTTGGCGTGGAAGGCAAGCTTGGCGATACGGATATGTAGATCTCCTACCATTGTATCCGACTCTGTGTAACCCTAGCCCTCTCCGTTGTCTATATAAACCGGATGGCTTTAGTCCATAGGACGAACAACAATCATACCATAGGCTAGCTTCTAGGGTTTAGCCTCCTTGATCTCATGGTAGATCCACTCTTGTAACACACATCATCAATATTAATCGAGCAGGACGTAGGGTTTTACCTCCATCAAGAGGGCCCGAACCTGGGTAAAACATTGTGTCCCTTGTCTCCTGTTACCATCGGCCTAGATGCACAGTTCGGGACCCCCTACCCAAGATCCACCGGTTTTGACACCGACATTGGTGCTTTCATTGAGAGTTCCTTCGTGTCGTCACCGATAGGCTCGATGGCTTCTTCGACCATCATCAACGACGCAGTCCAGGGTGAGACCTTTCTCCCCAGACAGATCTTCGTATTCAGCGGCTTTGCACTGCGGGCCAATTCGCTTGGCCGTGTGGAGCAGATCGAAAGCTACACCCCTGGCCATCAGGTCAGATTTGGAAGTTTGAACTTCACGGCTGACATCCGTGGGGACTTGATCCTCGATGGATTCGAGCCACAGCCCAGTGTGCCGCACTGTCACGGCGAGCATGATTTAGCTCTGCAGTCGGACAGTACCCTAGAGGCCGCACTCAAACCCGCTCTGATCTTCAATTCGGAGCCGGCTGCGCAGATCGAGGACGGATGGCTAGACACCGCCTCGGGGGCTGCAACCTCTACGCCGATAGAGCCGAACACTGACCTTGTCCCTCATAAAGCTCATGACTCCGAGGTGCCGGACTCCTCGCCGGACTCCGAACCTCCCGCGCCCCCTCCGATCAAATCCGATTGGGCGCCGATCATGGAGTTCACCGCAGCGGACATCTTTCAACACTCACCTTTCGGCGACATCTTGAGTTCACTAAAGTATCTCTCGTTATCAAGAGAGCCCTGGCCGGACTGCGGTCAGGACGGTTGGGATGAGAACGACGAAGAAATTCAAAGCCCACCCACCACCCACTTGGTAGCCGTTGTCGATGATCTAACCGACATGCTAGACTACGACTCCGAAGACATCGATGGTATGGACGACGATGCCGGAGACGAACAAGAACCAGCGCCCACCGGGCACTGGAAAGCCACCTCATCATATGACATATACATGGTGGATATCCCAAAGGATGGCGAAGGAACAGCGGAGGATGACCCCTCCAAGAAACAGCCCAAGCGCCGGCGTCGGCGGCGCCGCTCTAAATCCCGCCACAGCAAGAATGAAGATTTCTGCACCGGAGATAATAATACACCGGACAGTGCCGAAGACAACCCACTCCAGCAAAATCCATCGCAGGAGGACAGAGACGCCAGCCCTCATGAGAGAGCGGCAGAAGAAGAGGTAGAGGATTATATGCCTCCCTCCAGAGACGAGGCAAGCCTCGACGACGATGAATTCGTCATGCCTGAGAATCCCGTCGAACAAGAGTGTTTTAAACGCAGGCTTATGGCCACGGCGAACAGCCTCAAGAAAAAGCAGCAACAGCTTAGAGCTGATCAAGATCTGCTAGGCGACAGATGGACTGAAGTCCTCGCGGCCGAAGAGCATGAGCTCGAACGCCCCTCCCAAAGCTACCCTAAACGCAGGCTGCTCCCCCGATTAGAGAAGGAAGCATATGAACCCGCATCACCAGGAGACAATACGGCTGACCGACCACCCCGTGGTCGCGATAGAGAGGCCTCTAGGCCCTTCACTAGACCCATACCCCGGCATCGCTCGAAAAGCACAAGGCCACAGGGGAACGCTCCGGACTTGCGAGATATATTGGAGGATAAGGCAAAACAATCAAGATCGATCTATGGATCGCGTGGGCGCCCCACGGTACGTGACGACAACCGTCGTGCCGGACACAGTAAGTCCGCCCGGGCCGAACAAAACAGACAAAGCTCTTTCGAGCTCCGTGGTGATATCACCCAGTACAGAGGCGCCGCACACCCACTATGCTTCACAGATGAAGTAATGGATCATCAAATCCCCGAAGGGTTTAAACCCGTGAATATCGAATCTTACGATGGCACAACAGACCCCGCGGTTTGGATCGAAGACTATCTTCTTCACATCCACATGGCCCGCGGTGACGATCTTCATGCCATCAAATATCTCCGCCTCAAGCTTAAAGGACTAGCCCGACATTGGCTTAACAGCTTGCCAGCAGAGTCAATTGGGAGTTGGAAGACCTGGAAGCCGCATTCCTCGATAACTTCCAAGGCACGTATGTGCGACCACCAGACGCTGATGACCTAAGCCACATAATTCAGCAGCCAGACGAATCGGCCAGACAATTCTGGACATGGTTCTTAACCAAGAAAAAACAAATCGTCGACTGTCCGGATGCGGAGGCCCTCGCAGCCTTCAAGCATAACATCTGCGACGAGTGGCTTGCCCGGCACCTGGGACAGGAAAAGCCGAAATCCATGGCAGCCCTCACATCACTCATGACCCGCTTCTGCGCGGGTGAGGACAGCTGGCTAGCACGCAGTAACAACCTCAGCAAAAATTCTGGCAGTCCGGACTTCAAGGACCGAAATGGCAGGTTGCGTCGTAACAAAAACAAGTGCCGCATCAATGGCGACAATAGTGAGGATACGGCAATCAATGCCGGATTCAGAGGCTCTAAACCCGGTCAGCGGAAAAGCCATTCAAAAGAACTACTCTGGGTCCGTCCAATTTGGACCGAATACTCGACCGCTCGTGCCAGATACACGGCACCCCCGAAAAACCAGCCAACCACACCAACAGGGATTGTTGGGTATTCAAGCAGGCGAGCAAGTTAATTGCCGAAAACAATGACAAGGGGATGCATAGCGATGACGAGGAAGAGACCCGACCGCCGAGCAATAGAGGACAGAAGGGTTTCCCCCCACAGGTGTGGACGGTGAACATGATATACGCAACGCACATACCCAAAAGTGAGCGGAAGCGTGCACTCAGGGACGTATACGCGATGGAGCCAGTTGCCATGAAGTTCAATCCATGGTCCTCCTGCCCGATCACTTTTGACCGAAGGGACCACCCCACCAGCATCCGTCACGGAGGATTTGCCGCATTGGTCCTAGACCCAATCGTCGATGGATTTCACCTCACCAGAGTCTTGATGGACGGCGGCAGCAGCCTGAACCTGCTTTATCAGGATACAGTGCGCAAAATGGGCATAGACCCCTCAAGGATTAAACCTACCAAGACGACCTTTAAAGGCGTCATACCAGGTGTATAAGCCAATTGTACAGGCTCAGTTACACTGGAAGTGATCTTCGGATCCCCGGATAACTTCTGGAGCGAGGAGTTAATCTTCGACATAGTTCCGTTCCACAGCGGCTATCACGCCCTGCTCGGACGTACCGCATTTGCAAAGTTCAACGCGGTGCCGCACTATGCATACCTCAAGCTCAAGATGCCAGGCCCTCGAGGAGTCATCACGGTCAACGGAAACACTGAACGTTCTCTCCAAACGGAGGAACATACAGCAGCTCTCGCGGCAGAAGTACAATGCAGCCTCTTAAGGTAATTCTCGAGTCTGGCCGTTAAGCGGCCGGACACAGCTAAGCGCGCCTGGAGTAACCTACAACAAGACCACCTGGCACGATCCGAGCACGCGTAGCAGTGCGGCCCCAACCCCAGCCCCTGTAAAACATCAAAATAGGTCCTTCACGTACACCATTACACCCTGAAGATACCATGGGCATGGGGAGAGGGGCATGACCACGATAAGCCCAGAATGCGTCTCAACCACACCAGGGGCTCTCAAGTGTGTCGTTCTTTTTTTTCTTTCTTCCTTTTATTTTTTACCCACAGGACTCCATTCGTCAGAGGCCCTGTCCGGTAGCAGACCTGCCGAATCACGATGCAACAGCCAGGGAAGGATAAAGGCTACAACGAATATACAGGTGGTCTCCATTACGAGCATTTTTTATACACCACTCCGCAGCCTACCCCTGGAGGGGGACATGTTTAACAGTCCCGTCCCTTGCTTATCGCACTATTTGTATCGTTCTGCATTCATAGCAGCACTTCTTGAATAAAACAATGCAGCACCTTTTTGCTTATAATTGCATTTCTTTTTTATACATATGTTCATTTACGACATGTTGCATCCGTACACTTTGGTACGGTTAAAACACACCAGGGGCTTATGTTTCCCGCATCATGGTGTGATAAGTCCGAACACTTTCACAAGTGCGGCACCCCGAACTTATAGCATTATATGCATCGGCTCCGAATCATGTCTTGGGTCAATAGTTGGGTCTGCCCGGCTCCCATGTTTTGGTACCTTACATTCCGTTGTATCGACTAAGGTAGCACTGGGAGAACCACTGCGATTGCGCCCCAGTTGAGCTGGGTTAACGCCTCAGTGGAGAAAGCTAAAACTGACCGTCATGATGAGGCGAGAGCCGGTCGCTGTTCGAGAGGTTTTTTGCGAGTCCTTAAAGACTTATGCCGCTTAGAGCGAGGAGCCGGATCTTGTCCGGCCCAGGCGTGGATAGCGCCCCAAATTCGGCCTTCCGAAGACTAGGGGCTTCGCCGAAATTTAAAATTATAGAATTCTATGGCTAAGTGAGAGTGTTCAAGCATTATAAGTCCGGTTGCCTTGTTCGCTGTGTTGAGCGCCTCCCTAGATGGACCCAAAAATGGGAACAAGAGTGCTCAAGTTTATCCCGAACACCCCAGCACTCGTGGCATGGGGGCTGAAGCCGACGACTTGCCATCTCTCAGATTTGATAAACAGCCACACAGAAGGTAATATTTTAAATTAACAAGCGTTGCTTAGCGCATATGAACTAAGTTTTCAGCGCACAGGATAAAAAATGCGAGTCTACTCAAATATTACATCTTTGGAGCACTCACCCGCAATAGTGCGGGCGCCCTTCAGCACACTCTTATAATACATCTCGGGCGTGCGATGCTCCTTGCCCTCTGGTGGCGGGTCCGTCACAAGTTTCTGGGCATCCATCTTGCCCTAGTGCACCTTTGCGTGGGCAAGGGCCCGACGGGCACCTTCAATACAGGCGGAGTGCTTGATGACTTCAACCCACGAGAACGCATCCACCAAACGCCGCACCAGGCCGAAGTAGCTCCCAGGCATGGCCTCCTTAGGCCACATCCGAACTATGAGGCCCTTCATGGCCTGTTCGGCCGCCTTGTGGAGCTCGACCAGCTGCTTCAGCTGGTCGCTAAGGGGCACCGGATGTCCGGCCTCAGCATACTGAGACCAGAAGACCTTCTCCATCGAGCTCCCCTCCTCGGCCCGGTAGAACGCGGCAGCATCGGACACGCTGCAAGGAAGATCTGTGAACGCTCCTGGAGAGCTCCGAATTCGGGTAAGCAACAGGTAATTAACACTCACATGCTTACTTTGCATGAAAAATGCCTTACCCGCTGCTATTTTCTTCACCGCCTCAATCTCCTGGAGGGCCTTGTAGGCTTCGGCCTTAGCGGCTTTGGCACTCTCAAGAGCCGTTGCAAGCTCAAACTCTTGAGTCTTTGAGTCACGCTCCAGGCTCTCATGTTTTTTCACGAGATCATGGAGCTCTTGTTGTACCTCCGCCACCCGCGCCTCCTGCTTCTCTCGCTCGGTGCGCTCCGCGGCCACATTGCGTTCGGCCGCGGCCACCGCCTCTTTCAGGGTCGCCACCTTGTTAGTGGCCCCTGCAATACCCATGTTAGCCTTGTCATTCTTTCTGCAACCAAAATCCTTTTCTGTAAGGTACAATTTTAGTAAGGTATTACTCGCCTTCCTCGTCCTCGAGCTGCTTCTTGGCACGGCCGAGCTTGTTCTCGGACCGCTCGAGGCTTTCCTTCAACGTATTGACCTTCGCAGTCAGTGCGGTAGAGGTCAGCAGCGCAGCCTACAATCCCATATTGACATATTTATTATGACTCCTGCGTATATCTTTTTAGATCCTTAGTCTGGCTTTTCTTTCCGAACACCGAACCGAGCATCAGGGGCTACTGTCTATGCGGTACCATTTTATACATATTGATATTCTTACCTCAAAGCCTGTTAGAAGGCTGCTGCAGGCTTCGGTCAGCCCACTTTTGGCGAGCTGAACCTTTTGAATCACCGCACTCATAACAGTGCGGTGTTCCTCTTCAATGGAGGCGTTGTTGAGCGCCTCCAGCAAATTATCCGGCGCCTCCGGTTGGACGGAGGCAGCCGGCGTCACGGTCTTGCCCTTCTTGCGAAGGGGTCGCCCGCCGGACTCCGGAGCCACTGTGGGTTCCGGGGCCGAGTCCGGTGCAAAGTCCGGGAGGTTGTCCTGTGACACCTCCGGGGCCTCCTCCTCCTGGTGGGTCCCTTCCTGGGATCCCACCTCGGCATCGTCCGTGGCACGGGGGGTGGAGGCAGTCGAAAGAGAATCCATATCCGACACACCTAAGGACCCGCTCGACGAAGCGAGAAGATCATCCTTGGGCGGACTGCAGAGTTGTATGTGGCATTAGAAAGACATTATGTGGCGCAAAGGAAAAACCTTGAAGTTATTCGGGATTCCGGATACTTACGATCTCGCCAGGGGCTTGGCCCTTGGAGGCCAGTCCTCGTCGTCGTCACTGGCGTTGGCAGAGCAGTCCGAGGGAAGAGTTTTTCCCTTCTTGGACCCTTCAGCCTCCCTTGTTGGGGAGGCCTTCCTTTTCTTCCCTCCCCCCGCTGGGGGAGAGGCTTTCTTCTTCTCCTCCTCGCCTTGGTGGGAGGAGTCGGCCTCGGATTCATCATATGATAGCACCTGAAAACGGGAACTCTTCCGAGTCCCCGTGGCCTTCTTCTTGGCCTCCTTCTCCGGCACCACGTGGGGTGCCGGAGCCAGCAGCCTCGTTAAGCGGGCGTCCGCTGGGTCCTCTGGCAATGGGGCCGGACAGATAGTCCGTTCGGCCTTCGCCAGCCAGTCCTGTCAAAGGTAAAGGGAGTTTAGATCCCGCATAGAGTCAAACTATGGAAAACAAGTGGCAAAATCACTTACCTCGTCAGCTGGACGCTGCGAGCGGAATCCGCGATCTTCGGTAGCGGATGTGAGAGCCTCGGCGCCCTTGAACAGCACCTTCCAGACATCTTCGTACGTAGTGTCGAAGAGCCCGCTCAGAGTCTGGTGCTGCGCCGGATCGAACTCCCACATGTTGAAGCCCCGTCGTTGGCACGGGAGAATCCGGCGGATGAGCATGACCTGGACTACGTTGACAAGCTTGAGCTTTTTGTCCACCAGCTTTTGGATGCAGGCTTGGAGTCCAGTCAGCTCCTCCGAATCACCCCAGATCCGGCCACTCTCTTTCCAGGAGGTGAGCCGTGTAGGGATGCCAGATCTGAATTCGGGGACCGCTGCCCAATCAGGGTCACGTGGCTCGGTGATGTAGAACCACCCTGATTGCCACCCCTTAATGGTTTCCACGAAAGTGCCCTCCAGCCAAGTAACATGGGACATCCTGCCCACCATGGCGCCTCTGCACTCTGCTTGGCTGCCCTTCACAACCTTCGGCTTGACACTGAAGGTCTTGAGCCACAAGCCGAAGTGGGGCTGGATGTAGAGGAAGGCCTCGCACACGACGATAAACACCAAGATGTTGAGGATAAAATTCGGGGCCAGATCATGGAAATCTAGGTCGTAGTAGAACATGAGCCCCCGGACAAAGGGATGAAGTGGGAAGCCCAGTCTGCGGAGGAAATGGGGAAGAAATACTACCCTCTCATGGGGCCTGGGGGTGGGAATGAGCTCTCCCTCGTCGGGGAGCCGGTGCGCGATGTCGCTGGACAAATATCCGGTGTCGCGCAGCTTCTGGATCTGCCCCTCCGTGACGGAGGAGGCCATCCACTTGCCTCCCGCTCCGGACATAGTTGGAGAAGCTTGAGGTGAGAAGAGCGGACTTGGGTGCTGGAGCTCGAGTTCGCGGAGATGGATAAGCCAAGGAGGAAGAAGGCGCAGGTAAAAGGGTTGGATCTTTATCCCCTTATATGGGCGGACAAAAACATGTGTCCCCACCGGCCTGGTAAAACTCGCTTATCTCCCAGGCGTCACAATCAATGGCGCGGTTGGGTTACCCACGTCCGTATTGATGGGAATCCCGGAATAAGGGGAACACGATCTCTGCTTCGACAAGACGTGCCAAGGAAACCGCTTCGCTAAATGCGCTGAGGTGATACAATAAAGACGATTTGAGTAAAGGCTTGGTAATGGTGTGCTGTCACGCCACAAAATACGTCAGCAGATTGAACTTGTGTAATATTATTCTCTCTACGGTGGTACGTGGAATTTATTTTTGCAGAGCCGGACACTATCCTGGTGTTCACAATCTTCTATAAATTATTCGGAGGAAGAACCCGCCTTGCAATGCCGAAGACAACATGCGCGCCGGACTCGTCGTCATTGAAGCCTGGTTCAGGGGCTACTGAGGGAGTTCCGGACTAGGGGGTGTCCGGATAGCCGAACTATCGTGATCGGCCGGACTCCAAGACTATGAAGATAAAAGATTGAAGACTTCATCCCGTGTCCGGATGGGACTTTCCTTGGCGTGGAAGGCAAGCTTGGCGATATGGATATGTAGATCTCCTACCATTGTAACCGACTCTGTGTAACCCTAGCCCTCTCCGGTGTCTATATAAACCGGATGGCTTTAGTCCATAGAACGAACAACAATCATACCATAGGCTAGCTTCTAGGGTTTAGCCTCCTTGATCTCGTGGTAGATCCACTCTTGTAACACACATCATCAATATTAATCGAGCAGGACGTAGGGTTTTACCTCCATCAAGAGGGCCCGAACCTGGGTAAAACATCGTGTCCCTTGTCTCCTGTTACCATCCGCCTAGACGCACAGTTCAGGACCCCCTACCCGAGATCCGCCAGTTTTGACACCGACACGCCCTATCCGAGATCCGCCGGTTTTGACACCGACACTCCTCGTCCCCAACCAGCGTCGCCACCTGCTTCCTCTGCAACGAGCAGGAGCTCACCTACTCGTCCTGCTCGAGCACCCTGTTGGCCACCAAGCAGTCGCCTTCCCCCGCGCCCTCCGGCGACCTCGCCGTAGGCGACCATGGCAAGGACCGGCCTCGTCCCACTCCTCTCCTCCCCTGTCACTCCCGTCCTTCCTATGCTTCCCTCTCTCACACATCTCTCTCTCTCGCATACAGGGAACGACCATGACCGCCGCCCATTCATCGCCCCGCTGCTGGATCCGGCTAGCTCTGGCCCGTGCCCGCCGGATCCGCGCCATCGTCTCCATTCAAGCCCTGCCGCACCAAGTTCCTTGCATCACCCTGCTTCCCCTGCATCGAACGAGGAAACGCGTTGTCGCACGTTGACCCCTCCTCTGCCTCAAGCGTTAACCGCGCCCACTCCACCTCCTAGTTCGATCGCGCCAAGGCCCAGCTCCTCTTCGCCAGATCCGCCGGCCTGCCAAGCCTCTCAACAAATGGGCCGAATCCCATGGGTGAGGCGCCCCTCTGATTTTTTTCTCCTCAGGTTGGGCCATCCAGATTCGGCCTGATTCATGTTTTTTTCGCAGAGCGATTGTCTAATTATCCAGAAAATTGCATATTTACAAAAAAAACTCGTTGTTCATGCTTTTAATAACTCATCAACCGTGCGTCGGATTAAAATGGTTTAACCATGGAAAATGCTTAGAATTGCATCTAGTTTCATAATATGCTATTTTCATCCATGTTTGAAATGTTTAAAATGTTGTTTGTTTAAATTTGCTTAAATGCCATGTTAAAATGATTTGTTTCATAACTAAATAATCGTAGCCCCAATTTTAATAAACTTTATATGTAAAAGGGGTGGGAAAAGCATAGTTTAAAATGGTGGCATTACTTTGCATGTTTAACAACTCTAAAATATGGTTTAGGGCAGAACAGTAGCTAATTCAAAATATGGACATGAGGATTTTCTGGAATTGTTGTTTGTTGTTTCCGGCCTCATTTAAACTTGCCTAAATAGTTAGTTTACTTATGTTTCACCTCTTCCCATGTTTAACAACATTTAATATTGAGGTGTACCTAAACGAGAGTGAACTAAATACTTGCATGTGGTGTTTCGTCAATATGCAACCCATTGCATATTGAGTTCGACATAACATGTAGTATTGTTTGTTGCACTTTGCCATGCCATGCCTCTTTAAACCGGACATGCATCATACTTGGTTGTGCATCGTGCCATGTTTATGTGATGGTTGTTTATCATGTTGTTTGCTTCTTTTCGGTTTGCTTCTCACGTTAGCTTTGGTTTCGTTCCGGAGTTGTGAGGATCCATTCGACTACGTTGTTCGACTACTTCATGGACTTGTTCCTCTTCCTTGCGGGATCTCAGGCAAGATGACCATTACCCGATATCACTTCTATCTTTGCTTGCTAGTTGCTTCATTCTATCGCTATGCTGCGCTATCTATCACTTGTTTACCATGCCTCCCATATTGCCATGTCAAGCCTCTAACCCACCTTCCTAGCAAACCATTGTTTGGCTAAGATACCGATTTTGCTCAGTCCCTCTTATAGTGTTGGTAGTTGCAGGTGAAGTTGAAGATTGCTCCATGTTGGAACATGATTATGTTGGGATATCACAATATCTCTTATTTTAATTAATGCATCTATATACTTGGTAAAGGGTGGAAGGCTTGGCCTTATGCCTGGTGTTTTGCTCCACTCTTGCCGCCCTAGTTTCTGTCATACCGGTGTTATGTTCCTTGATTTTGTGTTCCTCACGCGGTTGGGTTTATGGGAACCCCTTGACAGTTCGCTTTGAATAAAACTCCTCCGGAAAGGCCCAACCTTGGTTTTAAGATTTGCCTACCTACCACCTATACCTTTCCCTTGGGTTCTGCAGACCCAAGGGCCATCTTTATTTTTAACCCCCTGGGGCCAGTGCTCCTCTAAGTGTTGGCCCGAACCTGGCAACCTATGGGGCCACCTTGGGGAAACTTGAGGGCTGGTTTTACTCGTAGCTTGACCTATCTAGTGTGCCCTGAAAACGAGATATGTGCAGCTCCTATCGGGATTTGTCGGCACATTCGGGCGGACTTGCTGGTCTTATTTTACCATTGTCGAAATATCTTGTAACCGGGATTCCGACACTGATCGGGTCTTTTCGGGAGAAGGAATATCCTTTGTTGATCGTGAGAGCTTGTGATGGGCTAAGTTGGGACACCTCTGCAGGGTATAAACTTTCGAGAGTCGTGCCCACGGTTATGTGGCAGATGGGAATTTGTTAATATCCGATTGTAGAGAACTTGACACTTGACTTAATTAAAATGCATCAACCGCGTGTGCAGCCGTGATGGTCTCTTCTCGGGGAGTCCGGGAAGTGAACACGGTTTTGGGTTATGTTTGAACATAAGTAGTCTTCAGGATCACTTCTTGATCACTTCTAGATGACGACCGTTGCGTAGTTTCTCTTCTTACTCTTGTACTCGCCTTTTGCCACCATATTTTGCTTATCAATTGCTGCAACTCCACCTTATTACCACATCCTACCCATAAGCTTAAATAGTCTTGATCTCGCCCATTTTGAGATTGTTGAGTCCTCTGACTCACAAGATACTACAAATAATTGCAGGTGCCGATGATACCAGTGCAGGTGATGCTACTGAACTCAAGTGGGAGTTCGACGAGGTCCTTGGCCGTTACTACGTGTATTTTCCTCATGATCAGTAGTGGAGCCCAGTTGGGACGATCAGGGATCTAGCATTTGGGGTTGTGTTCTTTTCATTTGGATTTGTCCGTAGTTGGACTATGTGTGTACTCTGATTGATGTATGAATTATATGATCTTTGTGTGAAGTGGCGATTCTAAGCCAACTCTATTTATCCCTTTCTTGTTCATTACATGGCATTGTGTGAAGATGACCCTTCTAGTGACAAAACCACAATGCGGTTATGCCTCTAAGTCGTGCCCCGACATGTGGGAGATATAGCCGCATCGTGGGTGTTACATGCCCCCCCCCATATATAAAGGAGGGAGGGAGAGGAGGCCGGCCTAGGGCGCGCCCCAAGTGGGAAGGAGTCCCACTTGGACTCCTAGTTGGATTCGCCCCCCCCCCCCTTCCTTCTACTGGAGGGGAAAAGGGGGAAGGAGAGGGAGTAGGAGAAGGAAAGAGGGGTGGCGCCCCCTTCCCTAGTCCAATTCGGCCTCCTCCCTTGTGGGATGGTTAGCCTCCCTCCTATGGCCCATATCTTTCCCCGGTGGGTTCCAGCAACCCCTCCGGTACTCCGGTGTGTACTCGATACACTCCGGAGCCCTTCTGGTGTCTGAATACTACCTTCCAACATATCAATCTTTACCTCTCGCCATTTCGAGACTCATCATCATGTCCATGATCTCATCCGGGACTCCGGACAACCTTCGGTCACCAAAACACATAACTCATATAATACATATCGTCATCGAATGTTAAGCATGCGGACCCTACGGGTTCGAGAACTATGTAGACATGACCGAGACACCTCTTCGGTCAATAAACAATAGCGGAACCTGGATGCTCATATTGGTTCCCACATATTCTACGAAGATCTTTATCGGTCGAACCGCAATGTCAACATACGTTATTCCCTTTGTCATCGGTATGTTACTTGCCCGAGATTCAATCGTCGGTGTCTTTATACCTAGTTCAATCTCGTTACCGGCAAGTCTCTTTACTCGTTCCGTAATGCATCATCCCATAACTAACACATTAGTCACATTTCTTGCAAGGCCTCATATGAAGTTCATTACCGAGAGGGCCCAGAGATACCTCTCCGATACTCGGAGTGACAAATCCTAATCTCGATCTATGCCAACACAACAAACACCTTCGGAGATACCTGTAGAGCATCTTTATAATCACCCAGTTACGTTGTGACGTTTGATAGCACACAAGGCATTCCTCTGGTGTCCGGGAGTTGCATAATGTCATAGTCGGAGGAATATATATTTGACATGAAGAAAGTAGTTGCAATAAAACTGAACGGTCATTATGCTAAGAAAACGGATGGGTCTTGTCCATCACATCATTCCACTAATGATGTGATACTATTCATCAAATGAAAACACATGTCCATGGCTAGGAGACTTAACCATCTTTGATCAACGAGCAAGCCAAGTAGAGGCATACTAGGGACATGGTGTTTTGTCTATGTATTCACACATGTATCAAGTTTCCATTAATAAAATTCTAGTATGAATAATAAACTTTTACCATGATATAAGGAAATATAAAATAACAACTTTATTATTGCCTCTAGGCATATTTCCTTTAGTCTCCCACTTGTACTAGAGTCAATAATCTAGTTTACATCGCCATGTGATTTAACACCAATAGCTCACATCTGTATGTGATTAACATCCATAGTTCACATCGCCATCTGACAACAACCAAATGGTCTACTGGAGTCAATAATCTAGTTCACATCGCTATGTGATTAACACCCAAAGAGTACTATGGTGTGATCATGTTTTGCTTGTGAGAGAAGTTTAGTCAACGGGTCTGCCAGATTCAGAGCCGTATGTATTTTGCAAATTTTCTATTCTACAATGCTCTGCATGGAGCTACTCTAGCTAATTGCTCCCACTTTCAATATGTATCCACATTGAGACACAGAATCATCTGGATTCGTGTAAAGCTTGCATCGATGTACCTCTTTACGACGAACTCTTTATCACCTCCATAACCGAGAAATACTTCCTTAGTCCTCTTAGGTAACTAAGGATAACTTTGACCGCTATCCAGTGATCCACTCCCGGATCACTATCGTACCCTTTTGCCAAACTCATAGCAAGGCACACAACTGGTCTGGTACATAGCATGGCATACTTTATAGAACCTATGACTGAGGCATAGGGAATGACTTTCATTCTCTTTCTATCTTCTGCCGTGGTCAGGTTTTGAGTCTTACTCAACTTTACACCTTGTAATACAGGCAAGAACTCCTTCTTTGACTGATCTATTTTGAACTCTTTCAAAATCTTGTCAAGGTATGTACTCATTGAAAAATCTTATAAAGCGTCTTATCTATCTCTATAGATCTTGATGCCCAATATGTAAGTAGCTTCACCGAGGTCTTTCTTTGAAAAACTCCTTTCAAACTCTCCTTTATGCTTTCCAGAAAATTCTACGTCATTTCCGATCAACAATATGTCATTCACATATCCTTATCAGAAAGGTTGTAGTGATCCCACTCACTTTCTTGTAAATACAGGCTTCACCACAAGTATGTATAAACTATATGCTTTGATCAACTCATCAAAGTGTATATTCCAACTTTGAGATGCTTGCATCAGTCCATAGATGGATCGCTAGAGCTTGCGCACCTTGTTAGCACCTTTAGGATCGACAAATCCTTCTGGTTGCATCATATACAACTCTCCTTAGAGATATCCATTTAAGGAATGCAGTTTTGACATCCATTTGCCAGATTTCATAAAATATGGCAATTGCTAACATGATTCGGACAGACTTAAGCATTGCTACGGTTGATAAAATCTCATTGTAGTCAACACCTTGAACTTGTTGAAAACCTTTTTGCAACTAGTCGAGCTTTGTAGATAGTAACACTACCATTAGCGTTCGTCTTCCTCTTGAAGATCCATTTATTCTCAATGGCTTGCCGATCATCGAGCAAGTCCACCAAAGTCCACACTTTGTTCTCACACATGGATCCTATCTCAGATTTCATGGCCTCAAGCCATCTGTCGGAATCTGGGCTCATCATAGTTTCTTCATAGTTTGTAGGTTCATCATGGTCAAGTAACATGACTTACAGAACAGGATTACCGTACCACTCTGGTGCGGATCGTGCTTTGGTTGACCTACGAGGTTCTGTAGCAACTTGAGCTGAAGTTTAATGATCATTATCATTAGCTTCCTCTCCAGTTGGTGTAGACATCACCGGAACAGATTTCTCGGATGAGCTACTTTCCAAATTGAGAGAAGTTACAATTACCTCATCAAGTTCTACTTTCCTCCCACTCACTTCTTTCGGGAGAAACTCCTTCTCTAGAAAGGTTCCATTCTTGGCAACAAAAATATTGCCTTCGAATCTATGGTAGAAGGTGTACCAAATTGTTTCCTTAGGGTATCCTATAAAGACGCACTTCTCCAATTTGGGTTCGAGCTTATCAGGTTGAAGCCTTTTGACATAAGCATCACATCCCCAAACTTTAAAAACAACAGCTTAGGATTATTGCCAAACCACAGTTCACGGTGTCGTCTCAATGGATTTTGACGGTGCCCTGTTTAACGTGAATGCAGCTGTCTCTAATGCATAACCCCAAAACAACAGTGGTAAATCGATAAGGGACATCATAGATCGCACCATATCTAATAAAGTGCGGTTACGACGTTCGGACACACCATTACGCTGTGGTGTTCCAGGTGGCGTGAGCTGTGAAACTATTCCACATTGTTTTAAATGAAGGCCAAACTCGTAACTCAAATATTCACCTCCACGATCAGATCATAGAAACTTTATTTTTCTTGTTACGATGATTCTCCACTTCACTCTGAAATTCTTGAACTTTTCAAATGTTTCAGACTTGTGTTTCATTAAGTAGATATACCCATATCTGCTCAAATCATCTGTGAATGTCTGAAAATAACAATACCTGCCACGAGCTTCAACACTCATCGGACCGCATACATCGGTATATATTATTTCCAATAAGTCATTGCTCGTTCGATTGTTCCGGAGAACGGAGTTTAAGTCATCTTGCCCATGAGGCACGGTTCGCAAGTATCAAATGATTCATAATCAAGTGATTCCAAAAGTCCATCTGCATGGAGTTTCTTCATGTGCTTTACATCGATATGACCTAAACGGAAGTGCCACAAGTATGTTGCACTATCATTATCAACTTTACATCTTTGGCATCAATATTATGAATATGTGTATCACTACGATCGAGAATCAATAAACCATTAACATTGGGTGTATGACCATAGAAGATTTTATTCATGTAAATAGAATAACAATTATTCTCTATCTTAAATGAATAACTGTATTGCAATAAACATGATCTAATCATATTCATGCTCAATGCAAACACCAAGTAACATTTATTTAGGTTCAACACTAATCCCGAAAGTATAGGGAGTGTGCGATGATGATCATATCAATCTTAGAACCACTTCCAACACACATCGTCACTTCACCCTCAACTAGTCTCTATTTATCCTGCAACTCCTGTTTCGAGTTACTAATCTTAGCAAGCGAACTGGTATAAAATACCCAGGGGTTACTACGAGCAACAGTAAGGTACACATCAATAACATGTATATCAAATATACCTTTGTTCACTTTGCCATCCTTCTTATCCGCCAAATATTTGGGGTAGTTCTGCTTCCAGTGACCATTTTCTTTGCAGTAGAAGCACTCAGTTTCAGGCTTAGGTCCAGCTTTGGGCTTCTTCACGGGAGTGACAACTTGCTTGCCATTCTTCTTGAAGTTCCCTTTCTTTCCCTTTGCCCTTTTCTTGAAACTAGTGGTCTTGTTTAATCATCAAAACTTGATGCTTTTTTCTTGATTTCTACCTTCATCGATTTCAGTATCATGAAGAGCTCGGGAATTACTTTCGTCATCCCATGCATATTATAGTTCATCACGAAGTTCTAGTAACTTGGTGATGGTGACTAGAGAACTCTGTCAATCACCATCTTATCTGGAATATTAACTCCCACTTGATTCAAGCGATTATAGTACCCAGACATTCTGAGCACATGCTCACTAGCTGAGCTATTCTCCTCTATCTTTTCGGCGAAGTACTTGTCAGAGGTCTCATACCTCTCGGCATGGGCATGAGTCTGAAATATCAATTACAGCTCTTGGAACATCTCATATGCTCTATGGTGTTCAAAACGTTTTTAAAGTCCCGGTTCTAAGTCATAAAGCGTTGTGCACTAAACTATCAAGTAGTCATCATATTGAGCTAGCCAAATGTTCATAACGTCTGCATCTGCTCCTGTAGTAGGTCTGTCACCTAGCGGTGCATCAAGGACATAATTCTTCTGTGCAGCAATGAGGATAAACCTCAGATCACGGACCCATTTCGCATCATTTCTACTATCATCTTTCAACTTAGTTTTCTCTAGGAACATATCAAAAAACATAAGGAAGCTACAACGCGAGCTATCGATTTACAACATAATTTGCAAATACTATCAGGACTAAGTTCATGATAAATTAAGTTCAGTTAATCATATTACTTAAGAACTCCCACTTAGATAGACATCCTTCAAGTCATCTAAATGATACGTGATCCAAATCAACTAAACCATGTCCGATCATCACGTGAGATGGAGTAGTCATCAATAGTAAACATCTCTATGTTGATCATATCCACTATATGATTCACATTCGACCTTTTGGTCTCTAGTGTTCCGAGGCCATATCTGTATATGCTAGGCTCGTCAAGTTTAACCCGAGTATTCCGCATGTGCAAAACTGGCTTGCACCCGTTGTATTTGAACGTAGACCTTATCACACCCGATCGACATGTGGTGTCTCAACACGAAGAACTTTCGCAACGGTGCATACTCGGGGAGAACACTTATACCTTGAAATTTTCGTACGGATCATCTTATAATGCTACCACCATACTAAGCAAAATAAGATGCATAAAGATAAACATCACATGCAATCAAAATATGTGACATTATATGGCCATCATCATCTTGTGCTTTTGATCTCCATCATCAAAGCAACATCATGATCTCCATCGTCACCGACTTGACACCTTGATCTCTGTTGTAGCGTCGTGGTCGTCTCGCCAACTATTGCTTCTACGACTATCGCTACCGCTTAGTGATAAAGTAAAGCAATTACATGGCGTTTGTATTTCATACATTAAAGCAAAAACCATAAGACTCCTACCAGTTTTCGATAACTTTTACAAAACATGATCATCTCATACAACAACGTATATCACATCATGTCTTGACCATATCACATCACAACATGCCCTGCACTCTACTTTGTTGTTGCAAGATTTACGTGGCTGCTACGGGCTTCTAGCAAGAACCATACTTACCTACGGCACAAAAACCACAATGTTGATTTATCAAGTTTGTTGTTTTAACCTTCACAAGGACCGGCCGCAGTCAAATTCGATTCAACTAAAGTTGGAGAAACAGACACCCGTCAGCCACCTTTATGCAAAACTAGTTGCATGTATGTCGGTGGAACCGGTCTCATGAACGTGGTCATGTAAGGTTGGTTTGGGCCGCTTCATCCAACAATACCGCGGAATCAAAATAAGATATTGGTGGTAAGCAGTATGATGATCACCGCCCACAACTCTTTGTGTTCTACTCGTGCATATCATCTATGAATAGACCTGGCTCGGATGCAACTGTTGGGAAACGTAGCATGCAATTTTAAAAAAAGTCCTACTCTCACGCAAGATCTATCTAGGAGATGCATAGCAACGAGAGGGGGAGAGTGTGTCCACGTACCCTCGTAGACCGAAAACGGAAGCGTTTGCTCAACACGGTTGACGTAGTCGAACATCTTCCTGTTCCGACCGATCGAGTACCGAATGTATGGCACCTCTGAGTTCTACACACGTTCAATGTGATGACGTCCCTCAAGCTCTTGATCCAGCAGAGGGTTGAAGGAGTAGATGAGTTCCGTCAGCCCGACGGCGTGGTGACGGTGATGGTGATGTGATCCGCGCAGGGCTTCGCCTAAGCACCGCGAGAATATGACCGGAGGCGTAAACTGTGGAGAGGGGCGCCGCACACGGCTAAGAGCAATTATTGTGTCTCATAGCCCCCCTTGTATATAAAGGAGGGAGGGAGAGGAGGCCAGCCTAGGATGCGTCCCAAGTAGGAAGGAGTCCCACTTGGACTCCTAGTTGGATTCGCCCCCTCCTTCTTCCTTCTACCGTAGGGGAAAAGGGGGAAGGAGAGGGAGTAGGAGAAGGAAAGGGGGGTGGCGCCCACTTCCCTAGTCCAATTCGGCCTCCTCCCTTGTGGGGGCGCACCAGCCCCTTGTGGGCTGGTTAGCCTCCCTCCTATGGCCCATATGGCCCATATCTTTCCCCGATGGGTTCCGGTAACCCCTCCGGTATTCCGGTATGTACCCGATACACTCCGGAGCCCTTCTGGTATCCGAATACTACCTTCCAATATATCAATATTTACCTCTCGACCATTTATAGACTCCTCGTCATGTTCGTGATCTCATCCGGGACTCCGAACAACCTTCGGTCACCAAAACACATAACTCATATAATACATATCTTCATTGAACGTTAAGCGGTCAATAACCAATAGTTGAACTTGGATGCTCATATTGGTTCCCACATATTCTACGAAGATCTTTATCGGTCGAACCGCAATGTCAACATATGTTATTCCCTTTGTCATCGGTATGTTACTTGCCCGAGATTCGATCGTCGGTATCTTTATACCTAGTTCAATCTCGTTACCAGCAAGTCTCTTTACTCGTTCTGTAATGCATCTTCCCATAACTAACTCATTAATCACATTGCTTGCAAGGCTTCATATGATGTGCATTACCGAGAGGGCCCAGAGATACCTCTCTGATACTCAGAGTGACAAATCCTAATCTCGATCTATGCCGACCCAACAAACACCTTCAAAGATACCTGTAGAGCATCTTTATAATCATCCAGTTATGTTGTGACTTTTGATAGCAAACAAGGCGTTCCTCAAGTGTCTGGGAGTTGCATAATCTCGTAGTCAGACGAATATATATTTGACATGAAGAAAGCAGTAGCAATAAAACTGAATGATCATTATGCTAAGCTAACGGATGGGTCTTGTCCATCACATCATTCCACTAATGATGTGATCCCGTTCATCAAATGACAACACATGTCCATGGCTAGGAAACTTAACCATCTTTGATCAACGAGCTAGTCAAGTAGAGGCATACTAGGGACACGGTGTTTTGTCTATGTATTCACACATGTATCAAGTTTCCGATTAATACAATTCTAGCATGAATAATAAAAATTTATCATGATATAAGGAAATATAAAATAACAACTTTATTATTGCCTCTAGGGCATATTTCCTTCAGGGCTCACCTCGTGATCATTGGCGGTGGACCGAATCCATGGCAACGACCTTCGGCTCGTCGACGAACTTGTCGATCTCGGTGAAATCTTATGTTTCTCTACACGACATTGTGCCATCTCCTAGCGATTGGCCTCGACCTCCCATTCGTCCTTGATGGACTCGAGGAGAGCGTGGTTCTCATCAGAGAGCTATGGGTCCACCTGAAGTGATGACACGTAGTCCTCACTGGCACGCTCGGCCGCGAGCTGCACACGGGCCATATAGTCCTCTTCGTCCTCATCCGAGGAGTTCAACTCATCCAAAAGTCCAAACTGATGGAGGGAGGTGGGCAATATATTTCAACACTCTCCCTCACGTCTAGGCTAGTTTAGTCCTCAGACGTTGGATCGATGTAGGCCGCAGAATCGTTTTATTTAATACTGCATTGGCAGGGTCTTGAACCCAAGACCTTTTGGCTCGGATACCATATTGAACTGATGCGCCAACCAAGTTACTTAAAAGTACGAACTATGGGAGAGGGCCAGACATCATACTCCAACAGACCCTAAAGAGAGCATAGTCGTCTAATTTTAAAAATTATTGAGATCAGTTTCATTGAACTAATGAAAAGGTTAAAATATGTAGTTATGAAAAAGATGAATTAATTAACTAACTAAATTAGTTCATTAGAGTACCAAAAGAAAAGAGTATAAGCATTTTCACGTTAAAGCTATGGGCGCCACTTTAGTGTGTACGTGTAAGCATATATTTTTATATAAGGACATCTTCAAGGCGACTCTTAAAACAGACATGATATTTGTTTGTGGACGCATCCACGGATAACAAGAGCCGGCTATCCAAACCCTAGACATCAAACGTCCTGACACATTTCAAAAGAAATTGGAACGAATCGGGCAAATTTCATGTAAATCGGACGATTTTCATTTAAACATAATCGAATTCATAACATTTTTGACATATTTCAACTAAACAAAAGTGGGTGACACTTTTTTTGACATAGTCTAAATTTTTGCCGGCCATGGTGGTGGCCGTGTCCCATGTCCTGTCTTTCCCAAGTTCGGCGAGCTCGGCGACCATGAGCCCTGGGAAGTGAAGCTGTGAGAGGGAAAGAATAAGATGTGAGGGCACAACCCACATGCGACACCAAGCGTTCAAACGTCCCATGTCATACTCTTAGTCGGCGGAGTTCGTCGTGTCTTCAACGCCGGTTGTGGACAGACCAAGCTCATGGTCGTTGCGATGGGAAGCGAACCACATGGGTGGCACGTCCCACACGGAGCTTGCGATATCCATGGTCGTCTACGCCTCCTCTTCGTCTACCTCGGCACCGATATCCGAGAATAGGGTATCTCTCTTTTCCCACAGGATACACAACCACCATTGATCACAACGGGCGTCACAAGAGTCACGCATGGACTGGTATAGCGCCCACTGCTCATCAAGGAAGCCCGAATCCTTTGTGACCGTGGCCATGACGACATCGTCATTTGCCTGTTCGCCGACGATTTGCCCCTCCATGAGCCGGTGCTCGTCAAGGAGCAAGAGGTTGTAGCGTTGGTCCTCCTGCACATGTCGGAATGCCGACACAGACGGAGCCGACTGCTTTTCCACCATGATGGTGTTAAAGTGCATCTGCACGGACGACAGCACCGGCTCGTCGTCGGATGCCTCCTCCGTCGTCTCGTCACTGACCTCCGGCGCGCTCACCAGCAAGCCAGCCTCAGTCTGTCACGCACGATGGACCTTCCAGTCGGTCGCAATGCCGGCCAACTCCTACTTCTACTTTGTCGAGAGGCTCTCCCACATCGCTCAAGAGCTCACGATCATGGCGGACGTGTTGTGCGTGGTGCGGGTGGTGCCGGGCGAGGAGGGGGTATCGTCCAGGCCAAGCGGTGGGCTATATAAATGCGGGTGTCAGAGTGGGTTTCTCGGCCACCACACATGTTTAATGTCGGTGGGCGGACGGGTGGGAGCCGGTTTGAATGCTCCGCCGAGAGGCTCTCCCGCATCGCTCCAGTCATGTCCCGTCACGCATCTCTATATCAGAACATGCACGGAGACCGGGCGTCCCTCTTGGCCCGCATGCCGCTACAATGCCGGCTCCAGTGAAAGGTCGTGTCCGCTCCGAGCCGACATTAATGTGAAGCTGGCATTCTGAGTTGTGCTGACCGGCATGAATGTGCAGCAACTGGTTCGTACGGGAGAGTGAGCGGGCGCGGGCTCGGTTTCTAGGCGGGCTTGGGGTGTCAGACGCGTATGTGCCATCGATTTGGACGTCTCCAAAGCCCCTTGGTTTGCATCTGGCTTTTAGAATTTCGAATATCCTGACTGATCTACAGACTAATAGGATACCACGTTTAATGACACACTGCGTCCCGACAGTTACGTCCGGACATATGCGAGTGTTTTAAGAGTCCGCAATGTAGGTGCCTTTACACTGTATGTTAGCATGATGAGTCGAATTAATAACCAGGATATAATCGATCAATGAATCCGATAATAATAATTAATACCCCCTCCATTCCAAAATAGATGAAGTACAAAGTTGGGTCATCTATTTTAAAATGGGGGGAGTAGTGCACAAAAGTGGATAATGTCTACTTTGTTAGCACGAAATTGCGGTAAGGACGACAGTTGCCGGCCGACCTTTGGACGATTGGTGGATCGAACGGCGTTATTCAATTTTGGTCTACCCATGGATGGCTTGATGCGTTGATCGTCTGAAAATCGTCCACAAAGCGTCGGCTGTGTAGCAGTTTACACATCGTTCTTGTTAGCAAGTGGTTCTACACTCTGGGGGTAGCTAATCAAATGTGACAACGAGATATACCAAAGCCCGGTCCCGGTTTGATCATATCCTAGCTAACAGCCAACCATACCGGTGCATGGAGTTATCGAAGGTTGAAACTTTTAAAATTGGAGGTAGGCATAGGCGTGCATGCATACATGTCTTGCCTCTTCTATAAGTACGGTAATTCTAGCAGCGATATCATCTCATCCCAAACTAGCTATTATAACCGGATCAAACTGATCATCGCCAATGGCGGTCAAGTCTCTAGTTCTTCTTGGTGTCGTACTAGCCTCGCTCCTGCTTCTCTCCGAGGATGTAGCGGCTGCCAGAGAGCTTACAGATGTTAAAGGTTTGTAAAACATGTTCTCTCTTATACGTATTTACTAACACAGTAGACTACACAACTCATACTTCATCCTATATATGCACGGCTACCTGTCTACCTCAAGCAATGTTCACCACTTGCCTACCTCAAGCAATGTTCATTAAGGAATTTTGTTCATGCAGAGTCCAAGGAGAAGAATGTGAAACCTGCAGGAGGGTCGGGCCTGCCTAAGGAAGAGAAATGGGGAGGTGGAAACAATCATGATGGAGGATACGGAAACGGTGGAGGGTATGGAAGCGGTGGTGGATACGGTAACGGTGGGGGATATGTAAATAGTGGTGAAGGTTATGGAAACGGTGGATACGGGAACAATGGTGGAGGTTATGGCAATGGAGGTTATGGAAACAATGTTGGTGGGTATGGTGGAGGATACGGCAATTCTGGGCACGTTAGCGGTTATGGGTGTGGTTACAGTGGTGGAGGCTATGGACCTGGATATGGTGGCGGGTATGGCAATGGCGGTGGAAATGGTAGATTTGGCAGCGGCTTTGGTGGGGGATATGGTGGTGGCGGTGGATATGGTGGAGGTGGAGGATACGGTGGTGGTGGCGGGTATGGTGGAGGTTACGGTGGCGGATCTGGTGGCGGTGGCTATCCCTGATATGGATATGTGCATGAGCCAAGAGGTTGCAATGGTTGGGACTATGAAAACAACAACTAGATATGTGTTTGTGTTTTAACTAAGCATCTTTGTTGAAATGTGATGTGGTTAAATAAAAAATGTTCCTTATACTCGCGTTATAGGAGCAAGGTCTGTAAGGTTGAGAAGTCGGGCAAACAAGCCAACCTTGTGTTGTTTCTTATCGTATGTATGAAAGAGAAGATATCTTTTAAATTCTAAGTGGTCTTTGATTAGTGATTTTTTTAGAACACGAGGAGATCTATGTGCCTATATATTATACTCCCTCCATTTTATAATGCAGTGCGCTCATGTTTTTGGAGATTCAACTTTGATCATAAATTAGACCGATAATACATAAATCATTTTATTGAAAAATTATACCTTTAAAAACATTTTTTGAATACAAATTCAAAGGTCACCCATGTTGGTTAAATTTATAGTCAAAGTTAAATCTCAAAAAGCGTGGACGCATTATATTATGGAATGGAGTAATAAAAAGCATCTACGATTTAGATGAGTAGCCCCGTGACGCCAACAAGGGTGGCAGCCCGAGCGGTCTACAACATGGGACTTATGGTACTACTCTTCTTAAACTATTGTTTTCTACCGTCCGCCACTCATGGCAATGATCAATTACTCTATCAACTACCGCCGAAGGGGGCAAGGAGGTGTGCTTGAAGACATGCAGGCTCCTCTCAAGCCAAATGCATCGTAGCAAGGAAATCACCACCGAGTAGACGCCCTTGCGAAACTATGGCGGGATGGACAGTTGCCAAGAGGTCCACCATTGAAGGATAGAATCATTCACCGTTAGGGCAAGATGGCCGAGAGCCCGAGAACGATCCAAGGAAGTACACAATTTGACAAGTAAAAACAATGAAAGCACAATCATCTTCGGTCAAAAGCATCCAAATCGGTCTTCAACCGAGCCATTGTTTCAAACGTGTTGACTTGAAATTTTCTAACATATTTATCATCTTTTAAGAACAACATGATATCCTCAGCATATCTACATATGACAACACCACTAGGATTTAGGAATGATATAGGAGTTGACATAAAGAAAAGGAATGACGAGAGGCGCAACATGAATACATGACACGGTAGTTTGGCAGGCAAAACGATTTTCTGACCTGCGTATCTAATCCATTGAACCGACCTAAACCATAATCTCCCCATCAAACTCAACCAAAACCATAATAATGACTTCTTTTTAATATCAAGGACCAGTGACTACACATCAAGAGTCCTTCGCGCATGCATGCTCATGTTCTGCCGCGGGTGTACAAGCACAGAGGCCTAGGTAGATGAAGAAGGCAAAGAATAGATGCCCAACCATCGTGACTGAATTCTCCAATTGTAAATCACCCACTACAATCGATAACTCGTCCTAAAAATGCGCTCACGCACACCCTATCCCTATGAGCACATCCGATAGACTGGGCCGGCATAGCATCTGGGAACGTCTTCTCCCACTGAATAAACATCGCCGAAAGCCTGAAATAAATTCTGAAATAATACGAGCACTAATGTAAGTCTAGGACTTGAACTCTGATGGACTGAGGATACCACTGTCTTCTTAACCATCCAACCACAGGTTGGTTCGCAATTTGTCAAGCAGATTTTGTTGAAATTCTTGCTTCAATACAAACGTAGTATTTAAATAGATTGAACCACTATTACCCAATGAGACATGAGGTCAGTTTTTTCTTTTGAGTTCTTGAGGCTAGTTGTTACTAGACCATTGGGTTGGCTCAAGTTCCTCAACAGAGCAAAGGGGCTAATGAGGAAGGGGCTTACATGAGACCTTCGGTTGACACCCGTTGGCATCCACTGGGGGAGACTCAAAATCAGCTTGCAAAGGTCACACATCTTCTTTGGTGGTGACAAATGGCACACTGCATGTATGACACATGTCATAATTAGGGAGTTTTCATGAGATTTCTCACATGCAAGATAGGCACGGATTGAATTTTTTTTTCATAGATTCATTTTCTCATCTTTATCTTTACCTTAATAATAATAAAGAAAATTGGGTTTCTGTCGTCCGTCGTCGTTAGGGATTTTGCATAAAGGCCCCTCCGTTTTCGAAAAATCAACCCGCGGTCCTATTTTAACTGGTCAATCGAAAAAATGTTTCATTCTTACAAAAAGGTCCCTGCATTTGTTATTAATTTACACGCGGTGCTACTTTCAGTGCTAAACAAAGAAAAACACACAGGCACGAGCACGGGCTCTCATCCTCGCGTACGAGTACTGCGCCGCCGCCGCCGCCGCTGCCATGCGCGGCAGCGCGGCCGGTCTTCTTCTCCGACCATCCGCCACCTCCCCATCCGCCTCCAATCTTCTCGGGCGCCACCCCAGACTTCCTTCGTTGCTCACCCCGTGCGTCGCGCAGTGTGGGATGATTCGTCGACCCGCCCTCCACAGTTCCATTGCATCCCCTTCTCCAGCGTTATCTCCAGCCAGTGCTGACTCTAGCCAAGGCCTCCCATCCTCCTCTCCTGCAAGATCGAGTTAACCCGGGAAGGGACAGCAAGACGACACTGTTGGGACTCAGATCCAGGAGAGGCAAGATAAGGATGGCAGCGGCACGGGGGCATAGTGCAGCATGTGTACAGATGGGTTGAGCACTCACTGCATTGGTCCATGATCATGCATGCTGTCTTCATAAAACAGTGCTTGCAAGGTAAGATCAAATATGTGTGCATCAATCTACCTTCAAGTGGAGAGGATTGATTTTTTCTGCAATTTTTCAAATTGGAAGTAAAAAATCAACTCTGCATGCTTACTCCCGATCTTACCTTCAACACCTGATTAACAAAATACGAGTCTCCGATGTGGGAAATTTCATCTGAATCTTGACAAAAAACGAACTCAAAATGATTAGGAGGGACTATCTATGCATTACGAGTGTATTAGGAAGGGAATCTGTGCCATACAAGTTAGTGCCAATGGGAAGGTGATCTCTAAGGAAAAAGTAGCTCACTTATCATCGACAGAAGAAACTGAAAATTAGTTCACAAATAAGTGATGGATGGGTCTCAATTATCTTCAGGAGGCCATCATGTTGACAAGAAAGTTGTTGCTCACCCTATTTTTACAACCAGAAAAATGAAATTCTACAAGAAAGTAAATGTAGGAATTTTTAGGGTGCATCTATACAGCAAATATGTGTGTAACAACAGTTTGATTTGGAAGTTAGAAGCAATGAAAGTTGTAAAACCAAAGCAGCATTGGTTAGGGTTCTTAAGAGCCTAGCCTTTTCCTACATAAAAGTATGATCTGAACTAAAGAAATCTGTTTAGTTTGTGGGTTGGAAATACCACATATAAGCTTGGTCCATGTGAATTGGCACACTGTTTCGAACAAAATGAAACTTAGCAGTACAGTTTGGTAGTTAATCTACTCCTTACCTCAACATTCTGATAATTTGTAATAATGATATTGGCATTGGTCATGCAAGATCACTTGGAAATTGGTGGCTTGGTTCTGTTGTACTTCACAATTTGTGCCACTTCTGTTTATTTTATAGTTTTTTATTTACTGAAGATTTGCAAAACGAAAGTAACATAACTGAATTTCTATTTGTGTCGTTTACAGCAGAAACATAGTCTGATATGACAACTTCTGAATCAAAGACCTAGAAGGAAACAATTGACTTAAGGAGTTGGAATGAGTTGATCACATTTGCATGTCTTTGCAACAGGGGTAGTATACATTGTTTGAACCCAATATCCTGTGTTAGATAGCAAAACTCATTTCCTATTACTTACCTTGGAACATAATGGCAGCCCTTACACAAAAGTAAGTTGGGGGCACATACGGTGCACTAGCCACATGAGTTATACTGATGCACCATATGCCCCAAGAACAGGAGTAACACTGTGTCTCAAGCTAACTACTTTTAATACGATTCCCTCTCTTATCATGCATCCATTGATTCGTGCAACATTTTTATCGGATGCATGCAGGAATCGGATTTTGTAGACTATGGTAAAGTGTGTTTTATCGGGTTAGTGTATCTTACACATTAAACACTATTTCCCGACAGTAAGCATTCAAGCTCTCTTTCATATGTTTCTTCACCCTACTGTGGCTGCATAATAGCCTTTTCATACAGGAACACATTGAAAAAGATACTGAACATTGTTCCTAACCAGTGGAAAAAATTATTGTGCCTATTTCATCTCACATGTCTGCCTTACATCTATATGTGTGTATTCTGTGTTCCTTTTCTGTAGTGATCTTAATCCCTTTTGTTTCCATCCAGAATTGTTACATTTTAGTTTATCCTGCCATTTTGCTAGCTAGGGACACAAAAATCTTTGATGGAGCAAGTCATATGGAAAATATATAATTTTGTTGTTGTTGTTAGGTGGCGATCATTCACTGGATTGTTTCTTACTGATAATGACATGCTAATTCATCTTATATTTCTGTTTCAAGTAACTACATCTACATACTAGCATACATGTTATTTAAAAACAAGGGGTTTGCCAAGATACATCAGATATCTGAGTAATTTTATCTACTCTACTTAGTCTTTTGATTAAAACATGAATATTTTCCTCATAAACATATTTTTTCATAGTCACCAGACACAATGAAGAAACTTCAACTCGATGAAAAATGCAAGAAAGAGAAGGATAGGAACTCATCTGTGTAACATATGGTCACATTCATCATGTGGATAAGCCAGTTGAAGCCGCAACTCATGTTCTTGCTTTTCAGCATTTAAAGTTGGGCCTCTTGTGTGTCGTTAAGACCCAGGTTGTGACTAGGGTGTAAAAATGCAGAATTTCTTCTATTGGTTTACTGAAAGCCTCCCGATGCTCCGCCGTACAACACTCAATGTACATGATTACTACTGAATCGGCAGCAATAGCAGCAGCAGATAATAATAATGCTAGGAGTATTGTGCACTACAGCAGATCAATCGTCAACAAAGATCAGAACACAGTTTCAGGGCAATGATAATTGCAGCATGCTAAGCATATACTGTATTAAATTACAATATGAGTGTAATTTGCCCCTTCACCTTGTGGCCTTCAGCAGCCAGGTTCTCCTCTACTGAATGTGCCTCTGGTGAGATAGTAATACTCTCCTGTGCCTGCACACCTTCAGCTCCATAGCTCCCACCAATTGCAGCTGTTGTGTAGTAGTCTGATGCCATTATCCTGTCCAGCTTAACCCTCACCGCACCATCTACAGCCAAAAGCCACATGTGTCAGTCAACAATCATTTCCAATCAAACAAGATAACATATCTACTATATCAATAACACTCACAAGTAAAAGAGGAGCCAGGGTGGATCGGCTCACCGGCACGGGCGAGCCATAAGCGGGCATGCTGGCCGCGGGCATGGAGCGCGTCGCGGTGGGACACGCTCACTGCGGAAGTAGGGAGAGCGGCGCGCATGGAGGTGCTTGAGCTTGCCGATGATGGCGGTGAAGCTGGGCTTGGAGCTGCTGGGCTTGGAGCGCATCACCTCCTTCTGCTCCTGGTTAAGCCTCTGGCCGACGCGGCCGCCTCATCATCTACATGATGTGGTTCTTCTTCTTGTGCACATACCGCAAGAGGTCACGGCCATGGCGACTGTGCGCCGCCAAGGTCGACGACCACAGCCAGGGCAGCATGGGACCAAAGCCAGGATGTGGCGGTCGGGGCAGTGCACGACGCCGGGGAGACCATGCTGAGGCGTGGGTCGGTGGGAGTGTTGAATCCACTTGGTAGAGGAGGTAGTGTGGGCTGGTATGTGCATGAGGGGTGCTGGAAAGCGACGGTTCTCACCGTCGGCGGCTGGAATCGACCGGCGGCCGTGAGGTGGAGAAGGGGGTCGAGGACAGCTTCAGTGAGAGAGTTCGGGAGGGGGGAGAAAACGGGACAGATGGAGGAGAGAACACAGAGACACAGGGGGCCGCCCGACGCGTGGCACCGTGAGCTGGCAGGGCCGGCTGGGCCGACCGGCCCCAATAAGGTAGAAAAAGAGCCTGTTTATTACTCCATGCTACTTTATCTATATTCTTTTACCCCTCAAAAAAATCTATATCTTGTTTTTGCCAAAATACTTGACTTTATCTATATCTATTATATTGTATACTTACTAATAATACAATGTTCACTTAGAGGTGGATAGCAAGGCTGTGGCGATGATGCTCAAAGGTTGGCAGGGTTAGAAAATCCAGAAAATAATGTGGCTAACATAGCACGAGAAGTTCAGGACCCATCGAATTGTATTCTCGAAATTGTATCAGACAAGTTTCCTAATGCTTTTTTTTTTAAGAAATGAAGTGGCTTATTGATCCTAAAAATGAAGTGCATCTCTGAGGAAGCCGCTGATCGATCGGGCTCTACTCCTTAGCATGTCCAATTAGCCGCAGGTCGTGTCCTGAAATGCTGAGGTACATTTAAATACATACTGCTTTCGGCGCTCGACAAAACCATTGTTGTTGAAATTCCAATACAAGGCCTGCTTCCTGCTGCGCAGGGGATTTTGCTATGTCCATGTTGAGTTGTCGGTGAAGCTAAGAATGTCAATGAAAAAAATAAATAGACTTTGTTTTAAACAAGAAATGTGGGGAGCCAAAACACTATTTTAGTACAATATTTTCAATATAAAAAATATTCAAATAGATCACTTTCGTTGAATGTGAATGTTCATCCACATGAAGAAGCCCAAAAATATAATAGTTGCTGCGAAGTTATGCTATCTCTCTCCGAATTTAGTGAGCGGTATTGGCTAAACTTTATCAAGTTCCTAATTTCTTTTAAGAATGAGTTCCTAAAAAAAATCATAGAAAAAAATATGTTGATGTAGGTAAAGAAATATATTCTATAAGATTAGCATGTCCTATTTCAATAATTTGGGATCTTGAAAAAAAATGACTAAAATTTGCATGAACAATGAATGTATTTTTGCACATATTATTTTAAATAAACTTGAAAATAAACTATTTTTCCCCGTTGCAACGCACGGGCATTTGTGCTAGTAATGTTTATAGGGAACAAAAAACCAAAAGAAACCGGAAAACCGATAAAAGAATCAAAAGTGGATGGTGTAGTACCTACGAAATCTACACAAATAGGCCCGCTCTGCCGCTCGCCCTGTGCGAAGCGCCCGCAGTTTGCCGCAATATGTGGCAAATAGGGAATTCCAACCTGCACCTCAATTTACTCTTATATTATTAACCTGGAGCGTAGAAAGGGGTGTCTTGACACATCTGCAATAAAAATTGTCCTTCCTCACAGTACAACAAGCGAATTGTAATTTCTTCCACTTGCTATCATCGTGGACGCATACATTCAGTGTACGATTGCATCAGTAATCAATGATTAAAATGAATGCAATATGGCTGGTGCCATGCAGGGGCTTCAGTGTTTTTCAGGCCTCGTTGAACTTGAAGACACAATCATAAAGCCTTCCACCCAAAAACTGCGCCACTTCAGGATGCTTGACCTGGAACAGAGCAATAGAGCAGTAGTTTGTGAACTTCAGTAACCAGTTTGTGTTAAATGATACAGCCTGCAGCTAATCTGGATAATCTTTGATATAAATAAATTACATAATCATAATGGACAAAAAACAACGCACCATTCCAATCTTGATCGAGTCACATCTCATTTGTGCGTATAGGTTGGTTTCGATTCCTCTTCCCTGTAAATGACACAGGTAGGATGCAATTAGTGATGGCCTTCAAACAAAAAGATGTGCCAACTTGTGAATGCACTTACCATGCCTTCTAGGATGACCAAGTCAGCATCACTTGCCATATAGGCTAGTTCCGGTGCGACGCTAGACAAATCTATTACCTGAGAGGAGGTGGGTTGTCTATTTAAGCATCTGAGACATTCAATAGAACTTACGAAGCCACCATAGTGGATGGCAGAGTCAGGTTCAAAATATTCTTACTGGCAGATCGTTCCCGGAGTTGGCAACAATGAGGTCAGATACATCCACACCAGCAAGCTTTCCATTTTCGTCCTTGAGCTGAAAACAATTGAAGAACATGAGTCACATTGTTGTATCATAAATGATATATGATTTTTTTCTAGTTACCTTGTTTACAATCTCAACTAACTCTAGGTAAGTGATATCGTTGATGGAAGGCATGTCATTGGCGGCAAGTATCACCTGCACCAACCAAAGAAAGATAACTATTGATATTCTTTACTCTTTACTAAAAAAGAAAGAAAAGTAATCATAAATCATAGACAATTAATTCATAGATCACAGTGATTCCAAGTTGTACATGTACAACAACACAAGCGCTCACATAAGCACGAACACACTTTGAGCTTAATTAAGAAGTCATGGATAGACATAGACTTCAATGTGAACCATTTTCCATAGATAATTTCTTGCATTCAGTTACTTAAAAGCTGAATAGGAGTGATACGTTACTACCGGAAACAAACTCATGTCGAAATGACAAAGTAAACCCTTGTCCATGCTCTCCAGTAGTTCCGAACGAATAAGAGCAATATGAAAAGATTAAGACAAACCTTAGTGCCACGTCGGAGCAACTCCCTCGCAAATGGTAATATGCCCAATATGATATCAGCACCAGAATTATCAACAAAAATAACTGCCTACAGCATATGATAGAAGATTGATTCAGCTAGGTACAAACTTAAGGTTGGTTGTACAGTATCAACATTGTAAACATATATTCAGCTGGAAGAAAATGCCACTAAGTAAACATAGTTTATATCCAACTGCCCAGTAATGATTTCACCCGTAATTGATGCATGGATGGTCCAGAACTGTTACTAGGCCAACAGTAACAACCACTGATATATAAGTCAAATCCACCAACAAAGCTACGAGGAGATACAGGAAGGAATACACTAAATATCACTGAGCGAGTTATTGATTTCTAACAATGTATATAATACATATCAAAACAATTTATAAATGGGTTATTAACAAATAAGAACAATAATTATTGGAGATAGACATGGAATCGGAATACTAATGATATTAGCATTTTTTTTCCAAAATGTAAAACCGTAGAACTCCAGATATACACTAAAATTACATATAAAACAGTACATTGCCACATATGCAAACTAAAACAGTCTCTTGCCAAAGGATGGATAGCAGGCTCTGTCTGGCATTTTGTGCAGTTTCAACAAGAATACAGTAAAACAATAAATTTACCTTTTCCCAAGATTTCTTGGTCCATTTGCTTTTAAATGCATCTAGGTCATCAATAACCCAAGGTCGAGATAAAAGATTCTGGCAACTCGCCAAGAAGGACATGCCATCTTTAGCAAAAACTTCTGCAAGCTTCAAATTTTGCAATAAAAAGAATATTTTGTCAACAACAAACAGATATCTCAGAAGGATTCACAAAGAACTAACAAAAATTGATTTCATCACTTTCGTGACTTCAGGTTGAATGGTCTTTCACATTAAGCCGGTGATGTTTCAAAGCAACCTAAGGTAAGCCCTTCGAAGCTCCATGGGAGTAAAAGATCATAAAACATTAATGCAATTGAGACTACATACCTGTGCAGACCCTAAGTCAAATATGTTTCCTGCTAAGATTCCACGGATCAAGTTCTCTGCTCGTTTCTCACCATCTTCTATTTCATCATTCCGCTGAACAACTCCCTCAAACAGTGACATAGCCTTAGCGTTCTCCTCATCCTACTCATAAAGAATCAAAATAATCAAAGGAGCAGAAACAGTTACGACCACAAATTATCACAACAATGAACAACAAAATTATGCCAGGTAGGAAAACCTTGTTACAATTTACCTTGACCTTCTTGAAGATGTCATGAAACCCCAATTCTCTAAGGATTAGCTCACGAAGTCTACAAAGAAGCTTGAGATCCATTGCAAGAGTTAGAAGTAGTTGAAATTTTTCTTTCATGATCCAATGAAAAACTCATTCTTTGTTGTTGTTGTTGTTGTTGTTATCCAATGAAAAACTCATCTTACTATGCAATCAGGAGGTCCTCCATGGCTCTCTGGGTTCTTCTTCAACTCCTCAAGCATATCAGTGTACCTTCACCACACAACAAGATGCATGACAAAATGTAAGAATGCATCTAGAAGGCTTCATATATGAATGGAGTAAAATTGTGATACTACTTGAGTAATTGTTGACGCACATCATGTCAGCGCTTAACCCCAGAGAAGCAACCATGTGCACGCAATGCACTTTTTTTTTAATAAAGCAATGCAAATGTTGACTAGTGTAAATTAAGCCACACATACATGTAATATGTCGCAATGAAAGCATTGAACCTAAGACTAAAGCACCTTAACATATAAAAATAACAACATGGTTTGGTGTGATTTGCAGATCTATTTTCGCAGCCAAAAATCATTTGGCAAATATCTGCTCATGAAACCCATTAATAAACGAGAGAAATCATCATCTGAACCATGAAAGTGAATCCCACGAATCATTTCTGGAATCGTACAGTTTTTGGTGCTTAGTAGCATACACAATACAATTGTTTTTAAGGCATCCCGTCTTGGACACTTTGGTGGCAAGGCGCCCTGGCAGCGCCTTGCAATTGTGCCTGCCTTAGCTGCTTAGTCGTCCCTTAGGCGTCAGGACGGTGGGTGCTCACCTTAGGTCACCTTACCGCCTTAAAAACAATGCACAATACATCAAAAGGATGAAAGAGCATGATACAATTAAAGACATAGATGATCTCACGCTTCATTTCAAATATTTGGTATAGTAATTCCTAGAATTAACTAGGTCTCAGCATTACCTCACATTGCTAGTTACTGAGATCATTCTGCATGGATAACTGCAACATGTTAATGCTAGCACTGCTAATAAGTTGTTTGTGGGGGTAAATCCAGGAATACTAAGTGCAAACCTAGTCTGTCAAATTTATCACTAGTTTAGACTGCCAGTTGGTGAACCAAAGCTGAGTGCCTACACATGCTTGATATCAACTTAGCATTAGCGGATTATCCTTCTCACATCCGTACTCTTTTGACCAAAGCCTTCCAATCAAGTGATTGTCAAAGATATAGGCTCTTGACCCTTTCTTCGTAAAATAGAATATCCCAAAATACTCTGAGGTGAAATGGCATTGGTTTATGTGCACAAGGAGAACTGTGAGGCATACGAATCACCAAGAGGTAACATCCAGCTGTTCAACTTTATGGCTTTCAACTTAAAGATAATTGATCTAATAAATATTACAAACATAAACTAACTTGGCCAGCTACTTCCACATGGCACCCATATCATAATATCAGCGAAGGCGGCCCTTCCAAGCTTTGAAGCTGTACCGCCCAAGAAATTTAGCGAGAGAGTTAACTTTTAGATAAGGTGCTGCGTCTTTGCTTGTTACTGTTCAAAACGCCACACCAAATTTCTTAATATTCACAATAACAGAAATTGTTTTTGGTGCAAGCTAACAATTGGGATTGAAATATCTCTATCAGGATTAGGACACTTGTCTTGCAAACAGTTACCAGTTCATGAACACAACAGAAGTTAGTTTTTTCATTTGATACCTCCTCCCAATGATCAGCCCTCGCAAAGCTCCGCCTGCCTAGTTCAAGTGAGTTGTTTCGATTTTTATTTTATTTTTTGGTTCAACAATTGATAATGAAGTCTGCCAGTGTCAAGTACATCAGGTGAATCTTGTGGTGGCTGACAACAGAACTGGCAGAAACTTTTAACCGTTGCCATCAGTAATTGGTTTGTCAGAGCAGGTGCAAACCAAAATTGCCTGACACAAGAATTACTGTCTGCAAGTACCAACGGAATTTAGCGATTGTGTAGTATGTATCCACCTGCAAATTAATCATAGCCTTTTTTTCAGGAGCAGATATTTGATAGCCCATACTACCTCTGCAAAGAAACCGACCTCTTGCCAAAAGTTGCTAAGAAATTGATATCTAATGAATCTGACACTAACTTGTCTTTACCACCACCACTTGAGTTATAACGAAGCAACATGATCAATCAGATACTGGTCACTGATACATACGTACCTCTGAGCAAACTTCTCGGCCTTGGCGGGGGCATCCGGCACCGTGGGGTCATTCTCCGCCCGCTGCCTGGAAAAGGGTCGGAGGACGAGCTGAAGTGAGAATCAGTGGAGCGCTACGGGAGTTCAAATTCCGGGTCGGCACTGTACCTGAAGGATGGCACGGATTTCAGGAAGAGGTCGATCCACTGGATCTCGACGGGGGTGGCCTTGTGGGGGTTGTCGGAGGGGAAGCGGTAGGGTATGGTGCAGGCACGGTACGTGCTCTCCACTGGCGCCTGCAGCAGCGGGAACGGCACCGAAGGCGACGAGCTCTCCATGCTCCTCCGCCGCCGCTGCTGCGGTGCGTACGGCGGTTGGGGGTTTGTGCGGATCCGGAGGCGGTTAGCTCGGCCGCGCCGTGAGATCTGGTTGCGCCGTACGCACCGCACCGGCCGGGAAGATGAAGGAAGCGAAGTGCCGCTTGGCAACTGGAGAGAGTCGCTACAGATGCTCTCTTTTTTTCGCACATTCGCCACAGATGCTCTTGCCTGCTGATGTAGATAGGCCCGCAATGTGCCGTACTTTGGGCTATGTACGCTTCATATGAGCCAGCCCAACTTCTGCTGGCAGGCTGAGGGACGGTGTCTCATCGCACGAAGGGATAAGAAGAGTTAGGAAGTTGTTTTTCCCTCAAAAAAAAAGTTAGGAAGTTGTTCAGCTAAAAAAAAAGTTAGAGGAAGTCGTCTTTCGAAGCAAGTAGTGAAGGACATCCATGCTGGAACACAAGGGGCGTATGGGAACATCATTAGTGAGATCAAGCATAGAGCTTCAAATGTTAATTGTAATTTCATTTTGAAGGCAGAGCATCTAATGGTGATGACGGCAGATTAGCCAAGTTTTCTCATTCTCTTGATCAGGGACGACACATCTGGTTGATCCAACCCTACGATCCTTTTTGTATCCCATCGCATGTGGATTATGATCAATAAAACTTGATGATACCCTAAAAAAAGTTAGAGGAAGTTGCCTGGGAGCAACTTTTATTTTTCCCCTAAATTTATTTTCATTTTTTAATTAAAAAAGATAATTGCCCAAGACCCGTCAATTAGTGGCACATGTGATAGCGGGCGATGCGATGCCTGCCGGTGAGGGGTAGCGCAAGGTGGTGTGTTGGGCGTCGGCGTGAGCGGCGGGCGGCGATACAGCCGCGAGGCGGTTTGGCAGCAGGCAGCGTGGGCGTTCCGGCGTGACAGTACGGCGACATTCCGGTGAGGTTCCAGCAGGGCAAGCGATGAAGTTTCAGGCAGTTGCTAGCCAGCAAAAAATATACAAAAAGATTATCTTTAAATAAACTTGCGGGAAGAAAATGCCAGTTTTATGAGATCCTCTAAAGTTATGGACACTATATGAGAACTGTTGGAGAGGTTTTTTGCCCCCAACTTCTCGTAAACAGTGGTTACTTCAGATTTAGGGGAGCTGTTGGTGTTCCTCTATGACTATTTCTGCTCAATTCCTATTTGGCACCTTAAGCGCTGGTTAGAGTGCATTCTGCAAACCGGCGTATCTAAATGGGCTGGCCCGTGTACACCTTCCTTTTTAGGGCGTTTTTCTTCTGGTTTTTTCCCAGCACGGGTTTTGCCAGTTTTTATCATTTTTTCATTTTCATTTTTTAGTTTTATTTCTTGTTTATTTCTTTATTAACATTTCCCCCTTTTATCAAATTTTTTAATTTTTTCAAATTATGATTTTTTTAAATTTGTGAACTATTTTAAAAATTTCATGAACCTTTTTCACCTTTTGAGTTTTTTTCATTTTTTATGAACTTTTTCCCTTTTTTGAAAAGTCAACGGTCAACTCTAAGTGGTCAATGATCAAGGTCACTGGTCGGCTGGTCAACAATCAGCCATCACATGTCATCAGTTATCAGATTTAAAACAAAACGCGGCTGGGCCGGCCCATATACTCCCGTGTGTGACTGTCAGGTATCTTAGCTGGCACCTAAGGAGCCAACTAGGAGCAATCTCTATTCGACGCTTATTGGGAGTACTTCATGGGTACCCCCCCTAGGGTGCTTCCCAGTGAATGCGCGCACGGGTGCTCCACCCATCACGTGTCGCGCGATGGAGGCGCTCGGCATGTGCATTGGGCTTTTGGGCTTCTTTGTTTTTATTCGGATTTGGGGTTTTCCAATTTTACCAGGGTTTTCCTATGTTCTTTGATTTTTTCTATTTTTTCTTTGGTTTACTTTGTTTCTTGTGAGTGCTTTTCACGTGAAGCATAAAAATCACAGTTGTGCTCATGGTGAAAAACCGTTGTGCTTTTGTGTGAAGTAGAATTGTTCTTTCGTGTGAAGCACAAACTATGCTTATGTGTTTCCAAAAAAATAAAAAACACAATTGTGCTTTCTCAAAAAGTGAACCACAGTTGTGCTTTGGGTGAAGCATAGTTTTGCTTCCCCCTAAAAGTGAAAAACACAATCGTGCTTCCACGTGATCCATAAGTGTGCTTCCCTAAAAAGTTGAAGCACAATTGTGCTTCTTTTTTTGGTTTTAATTTGTTTATGTTTTTTTGGTTTTTCAATTTCAATTTTTTGTTTTTTATAAGTCCATCCAATTCGATTAACATGATATCTGGTTTTTAATATCTCGACGCGAGAAATACAACAGTAAAAATAATTCGTTATTTGGATGCATGGTTCAAGAGATAAAACATTTTAAAAAAAACTACGAAAAATACCAAACTTCTGGATTGCAACAAGTATTGCACAAGCAGTGCGCCACCTGACACCATCAGAGGAAGTGGGTGTGACCTTTGTAAGGGGTACCCCCTTGACTAGTTATTTCACGCTTATTGCGACAAGTTGTTGCCACTTCACACAAATGAGCACGCTAGTGATTGCTTTGGGGTGGCTGATTTAATGATTTGGAGATTGGACAATTCTTCTGTTTTTTTAAGAAAGTTTTGGAAGGTTCCAGTCCAGATTCTTGTCGGTTTTGTTCACCTTCTATAAGGTTCTTGAACATGTTTTCATTTTTCAATTGTTTTTCCCATTGTTTTTTTGGCTTTCTTCTCGGTTTCTCAACAAGAAGTTTTTCTGTTTCTTGTTCTTTTCATATTTTTGAAAATTATTCATGTTTTCAAAATAGGATATTCCAAAATTGTCTACAACTTTCGAACAATGTTCAAAAAGTTTAAAAATTATTCAATTTTTTAAAATGTTCTAACTTAAATTTTATTTTGCAAAAAAATATTGGGAAATTCAAAAAATGAAAGTATTTTTCAGAAAAATCTACAAAAATTTTGCAATTTTTTTAAAAATAAAAAATAAATCAGTTTTCAAAAATTGTTCGGATTATCAAACATGTGCTACATTGTCAGTTCATCACATGTGGTTTGCTGCAGTAACTTGTCCCATTGCTGAAGTACCTATTCCTCCCTCACTCTGTGCATTTGAAAACCAAATCGGAGAAACATACCAAAAATAAACCGAACCAAACCAATTTTATGGTTTTTATGGTTTATGGTTTCAGTATGGTATGAACTTTTCATACCGATTTGCACTTTGGTTTTTATGGTAAAGAAAAACCGAACGGCTAGCCGAATAAACCAAAGTAAAAAATAAATTTATATTTTTTGAGATGAACAACCATACAAGTTGTCGTTTTTCTTGTACATGAGCCAAATTCACTACAGCACATAAAATTTTCTTGTAACTTAGTCATTTTCTCTTTTCAAAATGCTAAGCACGTCCATAATCATCAACAAATGAATTAATGCATGCATATATACTTATATGTATAGTTGTATACTATTTGTGTAAAACAGTATGTGTTTTGAGTCATAAATTTGAAAATTATTATTATGTCATTTTCAAATTCGCGTCAATTTTGGTTATTATGGTATATACCGAAACCATACCAAAATAATTTGGTATATACCGAAATCAAACCGTATTTTAGTTTCATACCATATTTACCGAAGTATTAGTAACGTACAAACCAAAAAACTGTATAAACCGAACCATGTAAACCGAATAAACCGAACGCACAAGGTGATTCCTCCAGTTCTCTGCACTGTGGTGCTAATGGGTCGACCCTGTCGGGGCACAAGGAGCGACTAGCTGCCGCACCAAGCGGCATATAGGAGGTCCTTATCTCTCGCTCTCAGCGAGGCAGAGTACGCCCTTGCCTACAGGTGCCCATTAATTGTTTGGTTACTTTTCTTTCTGAGTGCTAGAGTAGGAGTAAGCTTCACAATACCGCCATCTACAAGTTGTTGGCCTTATTGATCATCTATTTTTATTGCTTTCATTTATATTGCTGAAACTGAAATACATTTTGCTTAATTTGTTTAAAAAGTGTTCATCGTGCATTGAAAAAAAACACGCAGTGAAACAATGTTCGTGCAACTTGTAAAAAATGTCCATAAAATTTCAAAGAATGTTGGTGACATTTCAAAATTGTTCATTGCTTTCAAAAAAACTGTGACAATCTTAGAAAAAAATATACAATGTAATAAGAAGTTCATATGATTAAAAAAAATTGTTTCATGTCATTTAAAATGTACGTGATATTTTAAAGAAATTTTCAAAAATTTCAACAATATGTTCTTGACATTATTTAAGTGTCAATACAATGAAAAAAATGTTCACATAATATAGAGAACTCCATTAAAAAGGGTTTATTCAATTTTGAAAATATGTTTGTGTGGTTTAAAAAGTTTGTAATATTCAAAAAATGTTCACAACAGTAGAAAAAATTTATTCGTTGTAAAAAAATGTTCCATACCATTAGAAAAATGTTGGTGATATTTTATAAAAATGTTGACACGTTTCAAAAAATATACGTGACATTTAGAAAAAAATTATACAATGTAGAAAAATGTTTATGTTGTTTAAGAAATTGTTTCATCCATTCAAAAAATGTTCAACGTATATTTGAAAATGTGTAGTGGTTATTCAAATAAAATGTTTCAAACATGCCATTGAAAAAGAATCATGAGGGTATTTGAAAAAAAATTATCATGTGTTTGGAAAATATTAAATGTGTATCAAGTAAATGTTATGCGCATATATAGAAAAGTATACAACATGTATTAAAAAAGTCAACATTTAAAAAAATGAAAAAAAGAACCTAAGAGAAAAAAAAGGAAAACAGAAGAGAAAGGGAAAAAAGAATACAAAAAAACTGAAAACCCAAGCAGAAAAAAAACGACTTTTAAATGGATTCATGACACTGAGTTAAGTTCACTTCAGGAGTTGAATTTCCAGTTTGAGCAACACGAAGAAGAAGTAATAGACTGAACCTCTCCAGCTTCTAGCTCCACAAAATCCTCGTGCAAAGTCGGCTCGTATCGTTTGAGCTCCAAGAATCTAAATTCGGGCAATTGCTATTTGGTGCTGCATGCGCCCGTTACATGACAACTTGCAAACGGGCGCCTACAGCAGTCCGACCCATTCTATCTTTTTCCTTCCTGTTTTCGAAAGGTCAAAAATAGTGTTGGGAAGGGATTCGAACTCGCAACCCGTTCGTTGCAGGTGCTCAACTCTAACGGGAAAATTTCTAGTGCTACGGGAGCACCTAATTTTAGGTGCTCTAGGAGTTCCCCAACCATTGATTTCAGATCCAATGGTCATGTATGGATATGTTGGAGCTGGACCTAATAACTGGACTTCTGAGTTTTTTTCCGCAAATATGCGTCAGGTCGCACTGTGGCCTTTATGTTGATGCATACATAGGATCATGGTGATGCATAGCAACGAGAGGGGAGAGTGTTGTCCACGTACACTCGTAGACCGAAAGCGGAAGCGGAAGCACAACGCGGTTGATGTAGTCGTACGTCTTCACGGTCCGACCGATCAAGTACCGAACGCATGGCACCTTCGAGTTCAGCACACGTTCAACTCGATGACGTCCCTCGAACTCCGATCCAGCCGAGCTTTGAGGGAGAGTTCCGTCAGCATGACGCGTGGTCACGATGATGATGTTCTATCGATGCAGGGCTTCGCCTAAGCACCGCTACGATATTATCGAGGTAGACTATGGTGGATGGGGGCACCGCACACGGCTAAGAGATCCAAGGGATCAATTGTTGTGTCTATGGGGTGCCCCTCTCCTCCGTATATAAAGGAGGGGAGGAGGGGGCCGGCCAGGAGGAGGGGGCGCGCCAAAGGGGGGAGTCCTACTCCCACCGGGAGTAGGACTCCTCCTTTTCCTACTTGGAGAGGGAGAGGGAAGGAAGAGGACGGAGGGAGGAAGGAAGGGGGGGGTCGGGCCCCTTCCCAATTCGGATTGGGCTTGGGGGAGGCGTGCCCCCTCCCTTGCTCCTTTCCCCTCCTTTTCACTAAAGCCCATTAAGGCCCATATACCTCCCGGGGGATTCCGATAACCTCCCGGTGCTCCGGTATTATCCCGATCTCACCCAGAATCATTCCGGTGTCCAAAGATAGTCGTCCAATATATCGATATTTACGTCTCGACCATTTCGAGACTCCTTGTCATGTCCGTGATCACATCTGGGACTCCGAACTACCTTCGGTACATCAAAACATATAAACTCATAATATAACCGTCATCGAACTTTAAGCGTGTGGACCCTACGGGTTCGAGAACTATGTAGACATGACCGAGACATGTCTCCGGTCAATAACCAATAGCGGAACCTGGATGCTCATATTGGCTCCTACATATTCTACGAAGATCTTTATCGGTCAAACCGCATAACAACATATGTTGTTCCCTTTGTCATCGGTATGTTACTTGCCCGAGATTCGATCGTCGGTATCTCAATACCTAGTTCAATCTCATTACCGGCAAGTCTCTTTACTTGTTCCGTAATACATCATCCCACAACTAACTCATTAGTTGCAATGCTTGCAAGGCTTATAGTGATGTGCATTACCGAGTGGGCCCAAAGATACCTCTCCGACAATCGGAGTGACAAATCCTAATCTCGAAATACGCCAACCCAACAAGTACCTTTGGAGATACCTGTAGAGCACCTTTATAATCACCCAGTTACATTGTCATGTTTGGTAGCACACAAAGTGTTCCTCCGGTAAATGGGAGTTGCGTAATCTCATAGTCATAGGAACATGTATAAGTCATGAAGAAAGCAATAGCAACATACTAAACGATCAAGTGTTAAGCTAACGGAATGGGTCAAGTCAATCACATTATTCTCCTAATGATGTGATCCCGTTAATCAAATGACAACTCTTTGTCCATGGCTTGGAAACATAACCATCTTTGATTAACGAGCTAGTCAAGTAGAGGCATACTAGTGACACTCAGTTTGTCTATGTATTCACACATGTATCATGTTTCCGGTTAATACAATTCTAGCATGAATAATAAACATTTATCATGATATAAGGAAATAATAACTTTATTATTTCCTCTAGGGCATATTTACTTCAGTCTCCCACTTGCACTAGAGTCAATAATCTAGATTACACAGTAATGATTCTAACACCCATGGAGCCTTGGTGCTGATCATGTTTTGCTCGTGGAAGAGGCTTAGTCAACGGGTCTGCAACATTCAGATCCGTATGTATTTTGCAAATCTCTATGTCTCCCGCCTGGACTTGATCCCAGATGGAGTTGAAGCGTCTCTTGATGTGTTTCGTTCTCTTGTGAAATCTGGATTCCTTTGCCAAAGCAATTGCACCAGTATTGTCACAAAAGATTTTCATTGGACCCGATGCACTAGGTATGACACCTAGATCGGATATGAACTCCTTCATCCAAACTCCTTCATTTGCTGCTTCCGAAGCAGCTATGTACTCCGCTTCACATGTAGATCCCGCTACGACGCTTTGTTTAGAACTGCACCAACTGACAGCTCCACCGTTCAATATAAACATGTATCCGGTTTGCAATTTAGAATCGTCCGGATCAGTGTCAAAGCTTGCATCGACGTAACCATTTACGACGAGCTCTTTGTCACCTCCATAAACGAGAAACATATCCTTAGTCTTTCTCAAGTATTTCAGGATGTTCTTGACTGTTGTCCAGTGATCCACTCCTGGATTACTTTGGTACCTCCCTGCTAAACTAATAGCAAGGCACATATCAGGTCTGGTACACAGCATTGCATACACGATAGAGCCTATGGCTGAAGCATAGGGAACATCTTTCATTTTCTCTCTATCTTCTGAAGTGGTCGGGCATTGAGTCTTACTCAACTTCACACCTTGTAACACAGGCAAGAACCCTTCCTTTGCTTGATCTATTTTGAACTTCTTCAAAACTTTGTCAAGGTATGTGCTTTGTGAAAGCCCAATTAAGCGTCTTGATCTATCTCTATAGATCTTAATGCCCAATATATAAGCAGCTTCACCGAGGTCTTTCATTGAGAAACTCTTATTCAAATATCCCTTTATACTATCCAGAAATTCTATATCATTTCCGATCAACAATATGTCATCCACATATAATATCAGAAATGCTACAGAGCTCCCACTCACTTTCTTGTAAATACAGGCTTCTCCAAAAGTCTGTATAAAACCATATGCTTTGATCACATTATCAAAACATTTATTCCAACTCCGAGAGGCTCGCACCAGTCCATAAATTGATTTTTGGAGCTTGCACACTTTGTTAGCTCTCTTTGGATCAACAAAACCTTCCGGTTGCATCATATACAACTTTTCTTCCAGAAATCCATTCAGGAATGCAGTTTTGACATCCATTTGCCAAATTTCATAATCATGAAATGCAGTAATTGCTAACATGATTCTGACAGACTTAAGCATTGCTACGGGTGAGAAGGTCTCATCGTAGTCAACCCCTTGAACTTGTCAAAAACCTTTTGCAACAAACCGAGCTTTATAGACAGTAACATTACCATCAGCGTCAGTCTTCTTCTTGAATATCCATTTATTTTAGATGGCCTACCGATCATCGGGTAGGTCAACCAAAGTCCACACTTTGTTCTCATACATGGATCCCATCTCAGATTTCATGGCCTCAAGCCATTTTGCGGAATCTGGGTTCACCATCGCTTCTTCATAGTTCGTAGGTTCGTGTCGGTCTAGTAACATAACCTCTAGAACAGGATTACCGTACCACTCTGGTGCGGATCTTACACTGGTTAACCTATGAGGTCCAGTAACAACTTGATCTGAAGTTTCATGATCATCATCATTAACTACCTCACTAATTGGTATAGACGTCACAGGAACCGGTTTCTATGATGAACTACTTTCCAATAAGGGAGCAGGTACAATTACCTTATCAAGTTCTACTTTCCTCCCAGTCACTTCTTTCGAGAGAAACTCCTTCTCTAGAAAGGATCCATTCTTGGCAACAAATGTCTTGCCTTCGGATCTGTGATAGAAGGTGTACCAAACAGTCTCCTTTGGGTATCCTATGAAGACATATTTCTCGGATTTGGGTTCGAGATTATCAGGTTGAAGCCTTTTCATATAAGCATCGCAGCCCCAAACTTTAAGAAACGACAACTTTGGTTTCTTGCCAAACCACAGTTCATAAGGCGTCGTCTCAACGGATTTTGATGATGCCCTATTTAACGTGAATGCGGCCGTCTCTAAAGCATAACCCCAAAACGATAGCGGTAAATTAGTAGGAGACATCATATATCGCACCATATCTAGTAAAGTACGATTACGACATTCGGACACACCATTACGCTGTGGTGTTCCGGGTGGCGTGAGTTGTGAAACTATTCCGCATTGTTTCAAATGTAGATCAAACTCGTAACTCAAATATTCTCCTCCACGATCAGATCGTAGAAACTTTATTTTCTTGTTACGATGATTTTCAACTTCACTCTGAAATTCTTTGAACTTTTCAAATGTTTTAGACTTATGTTTCATTAAGTAGATATACCCATATCTGCTTAAATCATCTGTGAAGGTGAGAAAATAACGATACCCGCCGCGAGCCTCAACATTCATTGGTCCACATACATCAGTATGTATGATCTCCAATAAATCAGTTGCTCGCTCCATAGTTCCGGAGAATGGTGTTTTAGTCATCTTGCCCATGAGGCATGGTTCGCAAGTACCAAATGATCCATAATCAAGTGATTCCAAAAGTCCATCAGTATGGAGTTTCTTCATGCGCTTTACACCAATATGACCCAAACCGCAGTGCCACAAATAAGTTGCACTATCATTATCAACTCTGCATCTTTTGGCTTCAACATTATGAATATGTGTGTCACTACTATCGAGATTCATCAAAAATAGACCACTCTTTAAGGGTGCATGACTATAAAAGATATTACTCATAGAAATAGAACAACCATTATTCTCTGATTTAAATGAATAACCGTCTCGCATTAAATAAGATCCAGATATAATGTTCATGCTCAACGTTGGCACCAAATAATAATTATTTAGGTCTAATACTAATCCCGAAGGTAGATGTAGAGGTAGCGTGCCGACGGTGATCACATCGACTTTGGAACCATTTCCCACACGCATCATCACCTCGTCCTTAGCCAGTGTCCGCTTAATCCGTAGTCCCTGTTTCGAGTTGCAAATATTAGCAACAAAACCAGTATCAAATACCCAGGTGCTACTGCAAGCTCTGGTAAGGTACACATCAATAACATGTATATCGCATATACCTTTGTTCACCTTGCCATCCTTTTTATCCGCCAAATACTTGGGGCAGTTCCGCTTCCATTGACCAGTCTGCTTGCAGTAGAAGCACTCAGTCTCATGCTTAGGTCCAGACTTGGGTTTCTTCTCTTGAGCAGCAACTTGTTTGCTGTTCTTCTTGAAGTTCCCCTTCTTCTTCCCTTTGCCCTTTTTCTTGAAACTGGTGGTCTTTTGACCTTCAACACTTGATGCTCCTTCTTGATCTCTACCTCCGCAGCCTTTAGCATTGCGAAGAGCTCGAGAATCGTCTTATCCATCCCTTGCATGTTATAGTTCGCCACGAAGCTCTTGTAGCTTGGTGGCAGTGATTGAAGAATTCTGTCAATGACGCTATCATCCGGAAGATTAACTCCCAGTTGAATCAAGTGATTGTTATACCCAGACATTCTGAGTATATGCTCACTGACAAAACTATTCTCCTCCATCTTGCAGCTGTAGAACTTATTGGAGACTTCATATCTCTCAATCCGGGCATTTGCTTGAAATATTAACTTTAACTCCTGGAACATCTCATATGCTCCATGACGTTTAAAACGTCGTTGAAGTCCCGGTTCTAAGCCGTAAAGCATGGCACACTGAACTATCGAGTAGTCATCAGCTTTGCTCTGCCAGACGTTCATAACATCTGGTGTTACTCCTGCAGCAGGTTTGGCACCTAGCGGTGCTTCCAGGATGTAATTCTTCTGTGCAGCAATGAGGATAATCCTCAAGTTACGGAGCCAGTCCGTGTAATTGCTACCATCATCTTTCAACTTTGCTTTCTCAAGGAATGCATTAAAATTCAACGGAACAACAGCACGAGCCATCTATCTACAACAAACATAGACATGCAAAATACTATCAAGTACTAAGTTCATGATAAATTTAAGTTCAATTAATCATATTACTTAAGAACTCCCACTTAGATATGACATCCCTATAATCATCTAAGTGACCACGTGATCCAAATCAACTAAACCATAACCGATCATCACGTGAAATGGAATAGCTTTGAATGGTGAACATCACTATGTTGATCATATCTACTATATGATTCACGCTCGACCTTTCAGTCTCAGTGTTCCGAGGCCATATCTGCATATGCTAGGCTCGTCAAGTTTAATCTGAGTATTCTGCGTGTGCAAAACTGGCTTGCACCCGTTGTAGATGTACGTAGAGCTTATCACACCCGATCATCACGTGGTGTCTGGGCACGACGAACTTTGGCAACGGTGCATACTCGGGGAGAACACTTTTATCTTGAAATTTAGTGAGATATTATCTTATAATGCTATCGTCAATCAAAGCAAGATAAGATGCATAAAGGATAAACATCACATGCAATCAATATAAGTGATATGATATGGCCATCACCATCTTGTGCTTGTGATCTCAATCTCCGAAGCACCGTCATGATCACCATCATCACCGGCGCGACACCTTGATCTCCATCGTAGCATCATTGTCGTTTCGCCACCTATTGCTTCTAGGACTATCACTACCGCTTAGTGATAAAGTAAAGCAATTACAGGGCGATTGCATTGCATACAATAAAGCGACAACCATATGGCTCCTGCCAGTTGCCGATAACTCAGTTACAAAACATGATCATCTCATACAATAAAATATAGCATCACACCTAGACCATATCACATCACAACATGCCCTGCAAAAACAAGTTAGACGTCCTCTACTATGTTGTTGCAAGTTTTACGTGGCTGCTACGGGCTAAGCAAGAACCGTTCTTACCCACGTATCAAAACCACAATGATAGTTCGTCAAGTTAGTGTTGTTTTAACCTTCTCAAGGACCGGGCGTAGCCACACTCGGTTCAACTAAAGTTGGAGAAACTGACACCCGCCAACCACCTATGTGCAAAGCACGTCGGTAGAACCAGTCTCGCGTAAGCGTACGCGTAATGTCGGTCCGGGCCGCTTCATCCAACAATACCGCCGAACCAAAGTATGACATGCTGGTAAGCAGTATGACTTGTATCGCCCATAACTCACTTGTGTTCTACTCGTGCATATAACATCTAGGCATAAAACCTGGCTCGGATGCCACTGTTGGGGAACGTAGTAATTTCAAAAAAAATCCTATGCACACAAAGGATCATGGTGATGCATAGCAACGAGAGGGGAGAGTGTTGTCCACGTACCCTCATAGAACGAAAGTGGAAGCGTTAGCACAACGTGGTTTATGTAGTCGTACGTCTTCACGATCCGACCGATCAAGTACCGAACGCACGACACCTCCGAGTTCAGCACACGTTCAACTCGATGACGTCCCTCGAACTCCGATCTAGCCGAGCTTTGAGGGAGAGTTCCGTTAGCACGACGGCGTGATGAAGATGATGATATTCTACCGACGCAGGGCTTCGCCTAAGCACCGCTATGATATTATCGAGGTGGACTATGGTGGAGGGGGGCACCGCACACGGCTAAGAGATCCAAGGGATCAATTGTTGTGTCTATGGGGTGCCCCCCTCCTCCGTATATAAAGGAGGGGAGGAGGGGGCCAGCCACGAGGAGGAGGCGCGCCAAAGGGGGGAGTCCTACTCCCACCAGGAGTAGGACTCCTCCTTTTCCTACTTGGAGAGGGAGAGGGAAGGAAGAGGAAGGAGGGAGGAAGGAAAGGGGGGGCCGGCCCCCTTCCCAATTCGGATTGGGCTTGGGGGAGGCGCACCCCCTCCCTTGCTCCTTTCCCCTCCTTTTCACTAAAGCCCATTAAGGCCCATATACCTCCTGGGGGGGTCCGATAACCTCTCGGTGCTCCGGTATTATCCCGATCTCACCCGCAACCATTCCGGTGTCCAAAGATAGTCATCCAATATATCGATATTTACGTCTCGACCATTTCGAGACTCCTCGTCATGTCCGTGATCATATCCGGGACTCAGAACTACCTTCGGTACATCAAAACATATAAACTCATAATATCTGTCATCGAACTTTAAGCGTGCGGACCCTACGGGTTCGAGAACTATGTAGACATGACCGAGACATGTCTCCAGTCAATAACCAATAGCGAAACCTGGAAGCTCATATTGGCTCCTACATATTCTACGAAGATCTTTATCGGTCAAACCGCATAACAACATACATTGTTCCCTTTGTCATCGGTATGTTACTTGCCCGAGATTCGATCGTCGGTATCTCAATACCTAGTTCAATCTCGTTACCGACAAGTCTCTTTACTCGTTCCATAATACATCACCCCGCAACTAACTCATTAGTTGCAATGCTTGCAAGGCTTATAGTGATGTGCATTACCGAGTGGGCCCAGCGATACCTCTTCGACAATCGGAGTGACAAATCCTAATCTCGAAATACACCAACCCAACAACTACCTTTGGAGATACCTGTAGAGCACCTTTATAATCACCCAGTTACATTGTGACGTTTGGTAGCACACAAAGTGTTCCTCCGGTAAACGGGAGTTGCATAATCTCATAGTCATAGGAACATGTATAAGTCATGAAGAAAGCAATAACAACATACTAAACGATCAAGTGTTAAGCTAACGGAATGGGTCAAGTCAATCACATCATTCTCCTAATGATGTGATCCCGTTAATCAAATGACAATTCTTTGTCCATGGTTAGAAAACATAACCATATTTGATTAACGAGCTAGTCAAGTAGAGGCATACTAGTGACACTCAATTTGTCTATGTATTCACACATGTATCATGTTTCCGGTTAATACAATTCTAGCTTGAATAATATACATTTATCATGATATAAGGAAATAATAACTTTATTATTGCCTTTAGGGCATATTTCCTTCACTTTAGATCTCTGATCGAACGGTTGTAAAGCTCTAGCCACCAGGCCATCCACCCTCGGGTGTAAAGCTAGTTTGTTTTCTTCTATTTATTTCGTTCTACAGTTTGGTTTATTCCTTTTCTTTTTTTCTCATCTTTTTTGTTTTCTTTATTGCGTGTTTTTTTGAATTCGTGAACTTTTCCTTTAAATCCATTAACTTTTTTTGAAAATCGATGAATTTTTTCCTGAATCTTTGAACTATTTTTCAAATTTGATGAACTTTTTGTGAAATTTGATGAACTTTTTTCAAGTTTGGTGAACTATTTTGAAATTTGATGAACATTTTTGTCAAATTGTATAAACTTTTTTTAAAATTTGATGAACCTTTTTTCAAATTCGATGAACTTTTTGTTAATTCACGAACCTTTTCCATTGTTGGCGAACTTGTCCTTTCAATTCATGGTTTATATGAATGCCTTTTCAAACTTATGTTTTCTTTATTCAGAAAATGTGTAGGGGGTATATAATACTAGTATATGTTTAATATTTGAAATGTATGAAATATTAAAGAATTATGTTTTCCGATAGAAATCAGCAAATTGAGCTTGGCCTGGTGGTTAACCCTTGTGGGCATCTACTTGGGCGTGACGAGTTCGACTCCAGCTTCTCCCGATTGAAACGTTGTATTTTTTCTTCGCTTTTTTTTGCTTCTCAGCAGCTTGCTGGGCCGGCCCAGTTCGCGTCCGTTCGGGCGCCAGTCGCGCGAATCGGCGCTTACAGCGCTGTATAGGGGCATTTCCTATTTGGCGCCATAAGCGCCAGTTAACGTGCATTTTTATAACTGGCGCCTGTGGCGTTCATAAATGGGTCGGCCCATCTAGGCGCTGGTTGACGATTCGTTTTTGAAAATTCTATGAACTTTTTTTAATTTCAACAGTTCTTTTTCAGATTGATGAACTTTTTGAAATATCGATAAACTTTTTTTAGATTTATGAACTTTTTCCAGTTCAATGAACTTTTTCTAAAAATACATGAACTTTTTTGAATTTCTATGAATTTTTTCAAATGTAATGAACTTTTTAAAAAATTAATGAACTTTTGCTAAACCGGATGATTTTTTTTTCAATTTTAGTGAACTTTTTTTCAAATTGATGAACCTTTTTTAAAGATATGATTTTTTTCAAATGATTAACCTTTTTTCTTTAAATCTGTAAACCTTTTTTGATTTCACATTTTTATTTTCGTAACAAAAAATAGAAAAAATGGGGCAGTACACTAGTGGGCCGGCCCATGCTCCGGCGGCTCGAGGAGCCTAATCGAGAAGCTTAGCCGACCTCCCATGTAGAAACGCGAAGCAATTTGAGAAACTCAACCGATCTCCAGTGTAAAAATGTGAAGCCCAAAGGCCCAACCCAAAGGTGGCTAGCAATCTTCAGAGTGCATACGACCAGATTGTTCGGCCATTCGGTTTTGTTTAACATGATGCGATAAGCTTGGACAACGACTCAGAAAATCACCTTCAAGACTATGGGTGCAAATCTATTCATCGTTTAGTTCAGTTGCTTGGGGGATTGCAGGGGGTGATGGATGGAGGACCTTGTTTTTTTCGGGATGCAGCCGTAGTGTTGCAAGAGTACGATGGGTTCAGCAATGTGGAGGATTATAAGTTGGACAAAATCCCGGTGTGGGCGAGAATTCAGGGAGTGCCGGATGGCCTTATGAGGAAAAAGGAACTTGTAGGGAAGGTAGCAAAGAAGGTAGGGGAGCCGCCCATAATGGTGATTGTCAATGAGGGTATTATCAATCCCTCGAAATTCTTGAGAGCACGGGTCTACCTTGATGTGAATGTCCCCTTGGTAAGATTTGTTCTGATAACCATCAAGGAGAGCAAGAAGTACCCTGTTTACTATGAGAAATTGCCTGATTTTTGTTTCATGTGTGGTTTGATGGGACATGTGGTGGAGGAGTGTGGGGATGGTATACATGATCCAAAGGAGTATGAGTGGGGTGAGTGGCTGCGTTGGGGTTATGACTTTGGCTCTCGGCAGAATGGAGGATGGGGACGTGGTGGACGAGGAGGTGGGGGTAATGGAGATTTTGGTGGAAGAGGAGGAAGAGGTAACATTAATGGCCAGGGTAGAGGAAGAGCTAGTTATGGAGTGGGCTGAGGTGATCGTACATGCCGATTGGAGAGAGGTAATGGGGGTCGAGGAAAGGGTGTGAACAATGGACTTATAATAGCTATCTTGGTATGGAATTCTCTCGGGATAACCTTGTTGTAGCTTCAAATGGGCACCAAGGAGCACAGAAAAGACTTGTTGATGCAAACGGCAATGTGGTTGTGAGAGGGCAACAAATTCCTAATTTGAATGGTAAGGTAGCCGACACGGTGCTGATGTTGGAGGGGGCTACCAATGACACAAGTGATACAGCCACCGCGCTTGGAACTCCTGGAAAGGTTCCGATTGTTAAACGAAGAAGGCGGGAAATGAGTGGAGAGGAAAGCATCCAAGACATGGACTTAGAGGCGGCCTCCTGAGTGGAGGACCGCTGAGCCCAATGAGGACTTTATTGTGGAACTGCTGCGGGATTGGCGACCCCGCGACGGTCAATGAGCTTTGCGATCTTGCGAGGGCTTGTGCGCTGACGGCTCTTTGCATTGCGGAAACCCAAATTGCGAAGAAGCGCGTGGAAGGATTGGCGGTATCATTGGGGTATGATGCGAGTTATGTCGTGTCTAGTTCTGGAAGAAGTGGAGGTTTGTGTGTTTTTTGGAAAAATGACATTCAACTTGACATAGAAAATGAATCGAATTACCATATCGACTGTGTGATAACTGAACCGAGGGAAGAACAGTGGCGTCTGACCGTTTTTTATGGAGAAGCAAACAGAAGCCTCCGACACTTAACATGGGACATGATGAAGTTTCTCCGGAGTACTAGTGCCTTACCGTGGGCTTGTATTGGTGACTTTAATGAGTGCTTGAGATCGGAATAACAATTGGGGCCCAATGAGAGAGATAGCTCACAGATTGCGGCATTAAGAGAAGCGGTTGACATATGTGCTTTGGCTGATCTTGGGTACAAGGGGGTCGATTGGACGTTCGAGAAGAGAGCATGCGGTGGTAAATTCTGCAGGGTCCATTTAGATCGAGTTCTTGCCACGGTAGAGTGGTCTGAGCGATTCCCTTTTGCTTTTGTAGAGCACCTTCGGGTTGGTCCATCAAAAGAAGAAAAAAGTGTTGAAGTGAAACTGATGATTTATTGTATAGAGAGGAAGTAATGTGGAGACAAAGATCCCGGGTTCAGTGGCTTGCTGAGGGGGATAGCAATACAAAATTCTTTCATAAGAAAGCATCGGCGCGTAGAAGCAAGAACTGCATTAACTCTTTGCAACGGTCAGATGGATCGCTATGTGATGATCAAACTGAACTTGCTTCTATGGCAACTGAATTTTGTTCCAATCTATATGCGACAGAGGAAACAATAGGTATGGAAGAGGTACTGCCACATATCCCAGCGAAGGTAACTTCTAATATGAATGTGATGCTGAATAAAGATTACAGCAAAGATGAGGTGAAGAACGCTCTTTTTCAAATGTTCCCAACAAAGGCTCTAGGGCCCGATGGTTTTCCGACGCATTTTTTCCAACGACACTAGGACCTTTGTGGTGATGAGGTGACGGATATTGTGATGCGGATTCTTAATGGGGATGATTCACTGAAAGATATAAATAGAACGTTCATCGTTTTAATTCCCAAGATCTCTAGTCCAAAAAACTTAGGACAATTTCGGCCGATCAGCCTTTGTAATGTGATTTATAAAATCGCTTCAAAGGTTCTTGCAAATTGGCTGAAACTTATTCTTCCAGAGGTGATTTCCATTGAGCAGTCAGCTTTTGTATCATGGTGTTTGATTACGGATAACATAATCTCAGCATATGAGGGTCTTCACTTCATGAGGAGGAAGAAGAGGATCAATAATTCCCATGCGGCCCTTAAGTTGGACATGGCTGTCTGGCTCTAGCTGATGAAGGGTTAGTGGAGCATCTGATAATGAATCGTGTTGATGATGCACGACTGTGGATCTTTTGGTTATTTGATACATTGACACATCAGGAGTTGGCTGTTGTTCTTGCCACCCTGTGGGCTATCTGGTGGGCGAGGCGGCGAGCTATGCATGACGTGGAGTTTCAGGACCCAATGTCCACTCATGTTTTTATATCTAGGTATCTTGAGGAGATTGAAATTTCAGCAAAACCCACTGGCACAAGGGGGCGCGTTTCAGCAGAAACGACAAGGCAGAAGAGGAACTGGATTGCTCCAGAGGGGGGCTGGCACAAGGTTACCGTTGATGGGGGCCTATCTAGAGATGGAAGCAAGGGAGCAGCTGCTAATGTTTGCCGCATTGAATATGGCCAGTTTTGGGGAGCCTCTGTTATTGTGCTTGATGGGTAGACTGACCCAGCATGCCTTGGAGCCGTTGCAGGAGCCTCTGTTATTGTGCTTGATGGGTAGACTGACCCAGCATGCCTTGGAGCTGTTGCATGCAACGAAGGCCTCACATTAGCTCAAGATCTGAACATTGGTGATGTGTTGTTGGCTTCGGACTGTCTAGAGATGGTCACAAACTACCATAAGAAGGCGTTGCGCCCCTACTCGGCGATCTTGCGGGAGGTGGAGCAGCGAGCCTCACATCTTCATCATTTTGCTGTCGTGCATGAGAAGCGGTAGACCACTGTCGAAGCTCATATTTTAGCTAAGGCAGCGTCATCTATGGACGCGGGCGCTATGTATGGTTGGGTTCTATACCTGATATTTGTTGTATTCTCTACTACCTAAAAGAAACGTAAAGTTCCGTTTTCCCTTTTACGTTCCCCCTCTTTGTCCAACCCCTTCGTACGATCCCCCCTCCCCTCCAGCGATTTTTTTCTCCCGACACCGGTTTTCTCCCCACCGATTTTCTCCCTCTGCCGATTTTCTTTTCTCCCTCCAATCGACTCAATCTTTGGTAAAGAAATAATTCACATAAGGCAAACAAGCAGAATCAATCAACAATCAATCAAAACGCAATCAATTCATGCATGACAATCAATTCATTCATGACGGTGATAAATCTCCTTCCTTCTTTCAATCAAACATTGATCAATCTCCTTCCTTCTTTCAATCACTTCCTTTTTCCTATCACCATGGTTTACTTGGCGCCAATGAAAATGAAAATAGTCAGATCAGTCAATATACGTCCTTGCGTTCTGAACCATGAGTCGTGTTGGAAGAGAAATCGGGTCTTAGCACTCATGGCGATGGGACCCAGGATGGGCCGTCCTGGCTCGAAGAGGGTCATGTTACCACCGCCTGTGAACTTCGTTCCCGCTCCCATATTGGCCCTCCACCGCCGATCGCCTGGAAACATTTTATCCATTCCTGCTTTTAGTTATTTGCATTAGGAAATATACAGAATTGTGCTCTTTGTCAACCAATTGCAGACATGCAAGGTTCAGCGAAATAGAAAACCTACATATATACAGTAGAGGTTGGGACGCAACGGCAAAGGTTTTGTATGCTCGCATCAAACATACCCGGAGTGGAGCAGCCATCTTTCACGCCATCCTCATCGACCAAACTGTAAGTATTCACAGAAGATATGCTATCAAGTGATCTGCTGATAATATATTCAACATGCTGCTAATGTATGCAATAGATTTCCAGGGGGTCAAAATGGATGCAATTGCATTTGATCCATTTCAACCGATCGCATATCGCTTCAGCATATCGCTTCAGCGACAACCTACGTGCCGGCTCAGTACACTTATTCAAAAAAGTTGGTTTTGAACCAGCAGCTATGCATCTGCCAGTTGCACTGCCGGTGCCATGTGACTTTTACATCGTCCTCCACTCGCGCACTGAAATACTTCTTGCCAGGGCCAGCATTAACATCCCTCCGTTGCCGCCACGATTCATTGATTTTATAGATGTCTACAGCCTCAGAAACAGGATGCTTGCAGGTGCATTGTATCATCTCACAATGAATTTTGCTGACATGTAGTTGAGCCAGACTTTCTTAACAAATTCACATCATTTTTTCCCATATGTCATTGGCATAGTGATGCATGTCAGCAAAATAATGTTACACAGGTCAGACGACCGTACCACGCCATACCGACATGTGGTCCTAATGAACACTCGGTAAGAACTCTACTTAATGTTTAGTACATTTTATTGGCAGTGGGCTAACATTTTATTGCTCAACCAGGAGGGAGTTTATCTACCTACATGTCTGGGAGCAGCATGTGTCACGCCACTTGATGCGGTGGGGACTAGCAAAGCAGGGGCTCTGGACTTTAGGTGCCACACTGCTTGAGGTCAACAGAGCACAACGTGAGTGCTTGTGTAATCGAAGAATGTTTAACATGACCATCTTATATAAAAATATGAATTGTATGTTGTTTTATTAAACCTATTTTGTAGGGTTCTTGAAAACGACATACATGAGCCAGCTTGTCTTCCAACCAGACAACCAGTAGTCCTACGAGTTGGCAGCCTGCCGTGCGGCACTAGGAGATGCTCAACCGGGCCAGCTTGATTGTTCAACGAATGAGCCATGTTCACGTTCAACGAATGAGGAGGGTTCAAGTCTGATGCAAAATTCACTTCGATGCTCTATAATGATGTTCAAATGTTATTATGTTCGCACAACCACTTAGTGTTCGTCGCCTCTAAAACAGCTTCACAAGGATCTATTTTTATAGCACGTGTTGTCATCATTATAAATCCAGCTGGATGAAAGAAATCAATGACAGATGAGATTTTGTCCGGGATCAACTGCTATATCTATGTTTTTTCCATTTTTTTTGTTTCCCCACTAATTCCTTGTGTAATAATGCGCATTAACTCTAATTAATTAATACGGGATCACTTTCCTATCCATGATTGCATATAAGTCTGCTTGGCATATGAACCTCACGCACTCTTCGTGGCATTGGTTTCCTGCTGATCTTTCCCCGCCTCCAATTCAATCAGCTCGACTATCAACCCGGGTGCCACGCCGCTAAGATAAACACACGCAGACTCCTATCTAATTTGGTTCGGTAAGACCTATAGTTTATTCATGTTTACCATGTATAATTAGCCCCATGTTTGTGAGCATCGACTCTATGCAAAGCGCATCCTGTTTACTATTTGAGCTTCGAGCATAATAAAATAGTATGCTTCAGACTAATACGTGAGGTTGCAGAAATACACGTACCCACATATAATCGGTGACTGGCTGGGAGAATGGGGCCTCCATCCCTTTGCGATGCGCCGGCTGCAGCTCCTCTCCACGCCGCCGGAGCAAACTCCAGCACACAGAGACCGCTCAGCCTCCGTCTTCCGCGCAGACACCGTCTCCCGGCCCGCCGTCACCGTAGCGCGCAGCCTGCCATCAATGGCGACGGCCCACGCAGCCCCCATCACCATGGCCAGGACGTCCGCCTTCAAGGACGGCGGCACCACATCCTCAACGAGCACAACGGGATAGATCGACGCCGGACGCGACATCGCCGTCGAGCATCGCGAATTGCCGGCGTGGTTACGCCGGCAAGGAATTCGGCGCCGACGCAGCCGCTATCTCCTTCCTTTCCGTGAATGACGGCGAAAATTGGAGGATATTTTGGATAGGGTTTCCACCGGTGCTGATTTTGCGATCGTGTTGTTGATCTGTGCCGTCCAGAGGATCGGACGGTGTGCATAGTGGCACAGCGATGCTGGCAGGCCCAAGTTGGGCCAATTTAGAATGGATGGATGGTGGCACTTGATGTAATAGGCCGTTGACCAGATTAGTCCTCGTGGGTGGGCCAAATGTTATACTACGCTGTGTTTTTCTCTTGTACAACGATGCCTCCATTTCTTATATTTTCTCATGTGGAGAATATCTAATGTATGGTAAACGGTCCTAAAAAAATAGTCTGATGAAATGTTGTGACTCAAGAGAATGCAAGATACTTGTGGTACCACGTGCTATTAATTTTATGGATATAAAATATGTATCATTTTAATTTGCATCAACAAATTATAATTTATGCTCTTGAGGTAATGTCAACTGAATTTCACTATAGACATTGGATAACTAGCATACTTGCATGAATAATTTTTAAATCATCATCATTAGTGATTTTAATTCGTGGTATAATAAACAGGAGTGCATAAGTCGAATATGAATTGGAATGAGGTAGAATAAGCGTGCACTCTACAATCTTACCACGGTGGCCACGTAACAGAAACTTTTATTTGATACTATCTTCCTTGCAGATGAAGTCTCCGACGCGATCGAGTGATCATACTCCCTTCAAAGACACGTCAAACTCTACGAACCAAAGTAATATTTAATGATCTAATGCTGTGAATTTGTACAATCTGATGCACAAGAAATAAGTAAATTATTGTTCTGTTTTTTAGGTGTCATCGATATTAATAATGGACGGGAACCTATAGATGCGAAAGAGCGCAAGTGGCAACGTGCTAGGGAACGATATGCGCAGATGGATGCAGAGAAAAAAGATGAGCTACTTAAAAAGCGTCGTGAAGCCTATCAACAAAAGAAAGCTCGACTATTGGTTCATTCCCAAGAGACACAATCAAGTCAAGATACGTCAGTTGTTAAAGGTGCTTAATAGTAGGCATATTATTACTTGCAAATATAGCAATTTCGTTGTTCCATGTTTCTAAGCAACTATACCTGACGTGCCATGGTTAGAACAAGAAAACACTTCTTGCAACAAGGAAAATATGGTTCCTCTTGAAGATAATGACTGGCTCAGCAGAAATTTGGCAGTTATATTTCCACTCTATTTTTTATTATCTATATGGCTATATTTTTATTTCATGATAAAATTAGATAATGAAATTGTTTTGAAATTATCTGATATTTATTTTGTGCATGTCACCTCCGTCATATGGAGTCATTTGTGTTTAACTTGCAACTTGTTATCATGTGTTACTGAGAGAAACCGGACCAGTGAACCGAAGTGTAAATTCTTGAGTGCATGAATACCAGAACTGAAGTGAAAATTCTGCTTGTCTTTTGATATGTTTTCTCTCAAGTAGAGGAAGATGGTTCATGTCCAAGCAAATCACCTACCTGCAAGCTTCTTGACATCTCACTAATTCGAGATTTTATTCTCTTCACTCTTTTCTGATATGTAAAATCAAAATAATACTTTCAATGTAGTTGATGTGTATACTTTCCAAGGTAGTTTGCTGAAATGGTGATGAATCATTTGTGCATCGTATTTGAGGCCCAGATGCGACTTGTAAATATACTTTACATTACAAGTTATTATGTGCATTAGGTTTTTAGATAATTCGTAAATGTAGGGTGTATCTGGCTTTAACTTTTTTTAGTAAAAAAAATGTGCACTTCTTTCAAACCAAGATAATGTTCTTACAATCAGCTTTATTTTTATTTTTGTAAAGAGAGACGGCCTCTCCGAATTTCATTCATCTTATTATCAGCTTGTAGACTATGCAGAATAAAATGAGGGCTATGGTCCAGCCAACGTGCTTCTGCGCCACTCACGCACAGTCATGAGTATCAACATTTGCTGTCCTTCTAGCAAAACGAATATCAAAAGACTCAAAAAGTGGACTGCTTTGTGATTCCGTCTTATCCGCCATAGACCTGCCAAATTTGTCATTGGATGGGATGTTTCCACTCAGAGTAAAAATATACGATACAATAAAACAGCGCGACATCTCTGGCCATTTTCTTGCTCCTGATATTTTTGCATGCGATAATGGCGCTAGCCAATCGGTAAATAAATCATAGGGAAGCAATCACGTTTATGTAGGGAAGATAATCGCGAAGATTGCCCTATGTAGGGAAGATAATCGCCGAGATGCAGGTCAGTTAAGGCCGCGCGTCACATGCAGCAAGAAAATCCCGAGTTCAGCGGAAGGGAAGGAAATAATAAAGCTAGGCTGCTCGCACTACCCCATTTTCATCTATCATATTGCTAAAAACATTTACTCCTATCCAGCAATCTGTTTGGGTTTATAGTTTTAAACTTTATGCACGTGTGGCATGATCATGAACATGGATTACCAGTTGTGCCGGTGAGTACTCTACATTCACCATTCATGTGTCCTTTTAGATGTGAGCCTTGCATGACAGCATAATGCACGTGCAGGACGATTATGACCTACAGAATCAGGTGTTGGTACACTTGCTGTCGTACAAGGACAATGAATGCGTAGAAAATATTCCACAAGTCGTGCATGATTTGGTGAAGAGAATTGGGATAAACTTTTTTTAGTCGGAGAAGCATATGTGTAATTTTATTACAACATTGTGAAATAGCTTTGTTTACTCTGTATCAATACGTTACTACAGTTCTTATTCTTTTAATCTAAATATGAACAATGCTATTTTTTGCAAGCTTACTTCAAATATTTCATATGAAGTGGATAGTTATATGCTAAATGAAAAGAAATGTGTGTGCTCTTCTTAAATTCAACTCAGTACTACTTCATCTCAACATTGAGTTAGATAATCCTCAACTAAACTTTGTCATTCAATTAGATGGACACGTTTAAATTTTGTACATGTATTATTGCCCGTGGCAACGGGCATTTTACTAGTCCCTTAAACGTTTTCAGTTGAATAACGAACCCTCCCCCCATATTTTACAGAAGAATGCCACCGCGAAGGAGAACGGTTCAGCACAAATCCAAATCTCCCATCGATAGAATCGGTACCCACCACTCTCTCGACCGAACCCTCCCGCCGCCCCCGCCCCCACCCCCCACCCCCCCCGCCGGCCGGCGCTCTCCTCCACCGCGAGATCCAGCACTTCCAGGGCCATCCCCTCTGGTTCCCGTCCAGGACGTCACCCCGACGCAGCATCCCCACCCCGACGGCCCGACGGCCAGGTCCACCCCGCCGCCGGCCGGTGCTCACCTCGACGGATCCCGCCTCAACCTCTGAGCCCCCTCTCCGACGCCATAAACCCTAGGACGAACTGGGCTGCTTCCAGCCGGCCATACTAGCGCCCAGCCGGCTAGCAGCCTCCACCGAACGTTTCTGAAATCGCCACTTGGAGTTAGAAGCTGCGTTTGGAAGCTGAATTTGAGGAGTTTTAGAAGCTTGGAGGGGTTCAGAACAAGCCCTGAAACTTGTGCTGGAACAAGCGGCCGAGAGGATGCACCGAAACCAAGACCAAGAGGCCGTCGTGAAGCATGACATGGGAGGTGATCCAACAAGGGGTAATTCATTATAAGCGATGTGGTTCTGTTAGTTTCCCTGTTGCTCTGTAAATTTAACCAGCCTTGTTTCATACCCTGGTTCTATTCTGCGAACTCAGTTAACTGTCTTGTAAAACAAGCAGCTTGCAAGTCGGTTATCATATCAAACGCATCGTCTACTTGTATGGAAATCCAGAGGATAACGAGTTTTATCAAAGTAGGAACATCAGGGCAAATTATTCAGTACAGTACAAAGTTGTTGTTCCAAGTGACAGAAACTGAAATCCGCTCCTTTCCTGAAAACCAATATAGTTGAGATTGTCAGTAATTTTGTAAAAACTCAGGCAGCTGTAGGAGTTCAGAAAAAACCATTTTCTACAATTTATTGCCCATTTAATCTAGCAGTACCGCAGTTTCCTCAAAAAAATAAAGAAACCCTCAGTAGAAGATTGAAGAGAGGAATATAAGACATAGCATGCAAAGTTTACATGTCATAGTAGCAAACATATAATAGAAATTAAATCATGTTAAACACTATCTCTTTGCAAAATTGATAACACACTCTTCCATGTGACTGTGATTACCTCCAAACTATCTCTACGTGTTAGCCATAATTTTAGCTATGTATGCCATAACAAAATAAAAGAAAATCATAGCTAGAAGAGCAATAACGATTCCATGGTGACTGATGAGGTAGAGGTGCATTTCATGGTAATTTCTACTCCCTCCGTTCCTAAATGTAAGTCTTTTTAGAGATTCCACTACAAACTACATACGGATGTATATAGACATATTTTAAAGTGGGATTCATTCATTTTGCTCCGTATGTAGTCCATAGTGTAATCTCTAAAAAGACTTATATTTAGGAACGGAGGGAGTATGAAACAAACAAAAATGCGAGAGAGAGATATATATTAAGACGGGGAGAATGAAGGTGCGGATTTGTACATACGAGATGTTACGGCTGCTGAGCCAAAGGAGAAATTACTCTGGAAAAAAATTCAAATTGCGACGGAAGAATCTGATTGTAACACGAGGATGGCTTGGATGCCTGTTGATAGCACTCCTCAAGGCAGACTCTGTGCTTCTCTTCGTGGGTTCCGTAGCACCTTCACAGCCGATTGCTGCAGATAACTCTTCAAGCGCTAACAAGTGCTCGATGCCGGCTGGTGCAGCCCCATTCTGATCCGATCCACTCATATTATGCATTACCTCGATCCTCTGGAGTTTGGGCATTACACCAGCCTGAAAGTCCAGGTATGCCATGCTGCTTATTTGGAGACAAAAACGCTTTAGAGCAGGGAATGTTCCTCTCCCCGCACATATGACAATCATTTTATTTACGGCTCTTCGGATATCTATATCGAGGTGAGCGAGGACAGGCAGCTCTGAAAGGATAACAACACCATCATTTAGCAGCTCGCAGACTTGCAATTGTAGTTCACCGAGGTTACGGAGTTCGCCTATCCAGCTAGGGATCCTGGAAAACCAGCAATTCCGGGACATGACGAATCTCTCGAGTCCGTAAGGAGTTGGGGGAGGAGACAATGGCATCAAGCCATCTATGCAGCCCCTCATACTGACAAGCAGGTCCGCAAGGTTGTGAAGTTTCCCCAAAGAAGAGCGTAATACATCCATGCGTCTCTCCGTATCGTCCGGATGAGGGCCACATGAGATAAATAGATATCTCAGATTGGTCAGCTCACCAATGTTTTTGATATTATCTATGTTGTTCACTGCCAAATCAAATGCACATAGATGTCGTAGGGACTTCATATTGCCAATCCCATCAAAAACCTCTGATCCAACATTTAGATTCATCAAGTGTGGTAGATGAACTATATCTGAGGGAATATTGGAACACCTTCCTAGATCAAGTGTTTGCAAGTGTTGTAGCGCTCTAATCTGTGTTGGTAGTTGGTACAAGCAAAGGCGACTAATCCGTAAATACCTCAGCTGATACAATTTAGGCAGTCCACTCAGATCAACTGTAGCACGGCGGAGGTTAATAAACAGAACCCGGAGGAACTTGAACTCTAATAGATCAGGTGTACTCTCGGAGCTCCCAAAGAACAGAACTGAGCGGACATGTGACATACTAGTGTTCCTCGGTAATATTGCTTGACCGTTGCTTACACTATCAAAGTGAATAGACAGTCGACGGATCTTGTAATCCAGTCCTGTAATGGCTCGTGGGTCATCCACTATAGTGAAAAAATTCTCTTCTGCAGACTTGAGCAAGATAAGATCGAGCATCATATCATGTATCTTGCATTTTGTCACTGACCCTCTACTGTCAAATTTTACAGGTTGAATAAGACTCCTATTGACAAGCTCATTGAAATAATTACTTGCGGCCTTCACACAATCTTGTCCATTTTCTTTGCCGACAAATCCTTCTGCCATCCATTGGCGTTCTAGATCATACCTTGATATTATGTAGTCCTCTGGATACATACCAAGATACAACAAGCACGTCTTAAGATGAAGTGGAAGATCTCTGTAGCTAAGGTTTAAGATTTGCCTAACTCCTTCCAACGTGAGATTTGTTAATGAGCCTAAACAACTCCTTACATGTTCCCACCTTTCCTTTTGGATGGAATCTTCGCTGGCTAGCATGCTGGATATAGTAACAATTGCAAGAGGCAAACCACCACATTTTTTAAGAATTTCAACCGAAACATCTCTAAGATGGCGAGGGCAAGCTTCCTCGGAACCAAATATCCTGCCAAAAAATAGTCTTATCGAGTCTTTGTCGTTGAGGGGCTTCATTTCTAAAATGTGATCATGTCCATGGAAACAACATGCCTTAGCCACCACCTGAATTCTAGTAGTAGTTATTACTCTGCTCCCAAGATTATTTTCTGGAAAAGCACATTTGATAATATCCCAGGCTGATACATCCCATATATCATCAATTACAATCAAGTACCTGCCAAACATTCATCACTGTGTCAACCAACTGAAATTTATCAAGTGATTAAGACATCGAACCAAAAAACATAACTTTGTTTAATCAAACATTCGTTATGATTGAATAAAAAAGACTCATTAATTAGCTTGTGATTGTTAATAAACCAAATTTTTGGGGAAAAATAATATATGATCTGAAATAAATTAACACATGTTGTTTAAGATCAATGTTGTCACCGATAATAAAATCAGCATACAAATTAGATTAATACGGTTTACTCGTATAAGTTTATTAAATGAAATCAGTAGGCGCACAAAATTCGAAGAAATTCAGTAGAATGTAGATGTATCTACTAAATTACTAAACTAGTTGTGTGTCTGTTATGCTCATCTAATGATTTTCTGCCAATACTTCACTGTGCAGCATATTTTCTTTTTCTGAACTGAGTTGGGAAAATATACTATATATGTATGTATGAGAAATCTTACAAATCAAAAACCAGAACAAACAATGATACATGAAGTAAGAATATGCACCTCTCATCTTTTAGATGTTCCCTGAGCATGTCGATAAGATGTGACTCGCATGCGTGAATAGATGGTTCTACCCCAAGTTGTGATAGTAAACCACGAAGAAGTTTTGGGATGTCTGGCTTTTGAGACACTAGCACAAAAGCAGTACAGCTGCTAAATTCACCCTTGAGCTTACCATATACCACATTGGCAAGTGTTGTTTTGCCTAGACCTCCGAATCCCACAATAGATACCACTTTCAACTTCTTCTCCCCTTCACTTAGCAAGTTAATAAGCTCATTCGTTGGCTCTTCAACACCAACAAGGTTAGCTGCGTTTTCATAGAGCGTGGCAACACGTGGGTCAATGGCCACATTGCTTGATGAGGAGGTATCAATCTTATACCTTTGACGCCGTGCACTTGTCTCGAGAACAAGTTTCTTTACGTCCTCGATTTGTCGAGCAATTCGATGTCGAGCCGTCAAAGTTTTGAGGCGTCGAATCGTGCTGCTGACGAACCCATCACTTTTGTCGGTGCCTCCAATGTTTTGCATAAAGTCATCAATGATTTCCTCGATGTCGTACGACATCTCCCTGACGATGTCTCTCCATCTCTTGGTTTGTGGATCTAGCTCATCCAGATAAGAAAGCCCCTCAAGTGCATCCTTCATGCCGGCAAGTTCATCGCTGACGAACTTGACCTCTTTCCGGAGGTTTTTGAGCTTGGCGAACTCCTCCCCCATGAGATTGGCCAGCTTACCCAAGACGGAGTTCATCGCGCCTGTGGAAGCACTCACCAATATCCTGTCCATCGCAACCGTTTATCTTGGCTCCTGGTTATGCTCCTGCAGTGTAGATCAGGATTTCCGAGTTGGTTCTATTTTTTTGCCTAGATAATAGAAAGGGAAAGAACTTCTAATATGTAGCATGTTAATTGAAACAAAAACTAAGCATGTTAAAAAACTAATCATGCCTACAAATACTATATCGTACTCCCTTCAATCCATATTAATTGTCGCAACTTTAGTGCAACTTTGTAGCTGTTTACCCAATCGAAGGCGTTGAGTTCCTACTAATTCACAGCAAACTGAAGCTCAGGCAACAAAAAGCAAAGCGGAGTTCGGAGAGAGTTAATAACCTCTGAAAGTTGCAACGCGTGCTCGGAGTAGATGCCCCTGGCTGCTCGCTGGTGGTGGCCGTACGGCCGGCGGCGAGCAGAGCTCGCAGTACGATTTTCGGAGTCGGAGGAGAGGAAATGCCTCTGCACGTGCGAAATAAGGAGAGGAACGAACAGAGTAGTACGCGATGATATGCATCTGGTGGGAGTGGTTGGGGAAAGGAAAAAGTCATGTCCACGTAGTACATATACAATTGAGGTTGTGTCATTGTGTGTTCGTACTTCGCACGCATTCACTATATATTATCTGGTCAATAAGACCAAGAGGCAGTCGTAAAGCATGACATGGGAGGTGATCAAACAAGGGGTATAAACATTACAGGAGATTTGGTCGACAATGTGCAGGTAAACCATGATGATTAGTCGCCCTCTGGATGTAACTGTCAGTCTGAATGTTATTACCAAAATTTTCTCTGTTGTGTTTTCCCATCGTATATGCCTCTTCAGTTCAGTATTAGTATTGCCTGCCAATTTTGAGCTGCATGGATCTTAATGGGCTGACCTCGATCATCATCTCAGACTCACAGCGTGACAATGAACTTGCATTGAAATTGACAGTATTACAGTACTTTTAACAAATTTGTCAGGAATCTGCAGACAAGAAACATTCAGTTAGCCTGAATTTTAGTAGCGAACTCAATCATCATGTTAGACTCATAGCGAACTTGCAATGGAGTTGAGGGTATTACATTATGTTAACAAATTTATCATGAATCTGCAGAAAGGAAACATTCAGTTCGGTACAATGTAGGAAACCAACATATCGGTTGCTTGATCTTCAGCAGTCCATCATTAGTCGTCTGTCCGTTGGTGTTCTGACCGTGTTGTCACAAACGATAAAGTCTAAAACCCACTTGTTTTCTGAAAAGCCAAGAGTTGTACAAATTAATACGTACTCCTTCTATAAAGAAATATAAAAGCGTTTAGATCATTACTTTATTTTTTTTACAGAAACGTTTAGATCATTACTTCAATGATCTGATCTAAACGCTCTTATATTTCTTTAGGTAGGGAGTAAGAAATAGGTAGGCTTAGGAGTTGAGGAGAGCCATTTGCTACAGCTGCAGTTTACTAGTACAAATCAACGTCTCAAGCTTGAAAATGTGCATGCGTAACGCTGCAGAAAGCCTATTAGCTAGGTAGCAAATGGTAGTTTGGACAGTTAGAGGAACTTCAAATGGTAACCAGGTGGATAAATTAGTGAGGGAGAGAGGATAACTTTCATTTTTTTTCCAGTCAGTTTCCTATTAGAATACTTTCTAAACTTTATGTAAAATTTCCATAATTAAAAATGACTGTGAATTAAAAAAAACCACAATAGTAAAAAGATGTGCACAAATTTTAAAAATATTCATGAATTCTGAAAAATGTTCTCAAATTAAAAAATGTTCCTGAATTCGAAAACATTCTCAGTTTTTAATTTTTTCGCAAATTTCAAAAAATATTCACGAATTTGAAACTAAACCCGGATTCCAAAAACACACTGAATCTTAAAAAATGAATTCATTTTTTCCAGATCCCCAAAAATGTTCCAAAATTTATAAACAAATTACGAATTTGAAAAGTTACAAGAATGGTAAAAAAGAAATAGGAGAAACCCTTAGAAGCCAGAAATAAAGTAGAAAGAGGGAGGGGGGGGGGGGCGAGGGGTGTGGGTTTGCTGGGAAGAATACGAAAATTTCTTCTCATTCTCGCAAACTCAAGAGCGACTTGGTGGTGCAGAATGGCTTGGGCGAGTCTTTGTCTCGCCTAGTGCGAGAACGAGCATCCCCGCTCTCCTTAGGAGCGTGCGAAGTGGGATGACCCATTAGCGTTAGTTCGTTAATTTCGTTCGTTTTCCATTTTGTACTTTTATTTATCTGTAAAATGGAAAATATTATATTTAATTTTATTAAAAAGTTTATTGTGCATTCAAAAGAAATATTCACACAACTTTTAGAAAATATTGATAGCACTGAAAAAAATGTTTGTGACATTTTAAAATGTTCATGCGTTTCAAAAAAATGTTTGTTCATTTTTTATAAAATGTTTATACAATGTAGAAATAAATTGCGTAATTCAAAAAATGTATTTTGTACCACTAAAAAATGTTTATACAATGAAAAAAAATATGTGTGTAGTTCAAAAAAAGCATATAATAAAAAAACCTCCACTTCTATTTGAAAAATGTTCAACACATTCTCGAATTAATGTTCAAAACATGCATTTGACAAAAAATATTTTTCAGCCTGGAGTGTAGTTCGAGCTAGGCTCCGACTTATTTTTTCTAGTATTTCGGGCTAGGCTTTTGGGCTTCAAATAGGGCTTAAACGTGTAAACATTGAAATTCAGCATTCGGGTCGGGCTTCCTTGCTCCCGGCTTGATTTCAGGCCGGGCTCGAGCTTGACAAAAGAGAGTATTCAGGCTTTCGACCGGGCTCGGGCTTGAGAAAAGAAGGTCGAGCTTTTACAAGCCTAGCCTGAAACCCGGCTTGGGCCGACATTTGCACATGTTTAGATGAGAAGCAAATGAGTCGCTCTTCTCTAACTCTCTTCTAATGCAGTGGGCCAATCAAAATGAAAAAACAATGCCTAATACTCGAGGAGTGTTTCTCCACCTGGTCTACCGCTACGTGCATCATGCGAGCGTTTGCCATGCCTTTCACTCTTATTGGGTTTATGTATGTGTAGCACCAGCATGTGTTCCTTTTCTCCTCGCCAAACCCTAAGATTCACCCCTCCTCTGTATGAATCTGTGTATATGGATATAGGTTACCATCTGGTGTATTGCTAGAGATTAACGTTTTAAGTGGGATAAGCTTGATCTCAAATTAGGTTTTCGCCCCACTTTATGGCTAAAGCAACCACCATGCCCATACAACAAGGTCAATTTCACGTAAAGTGAAAATTAAGTCCGTTGGGGCAACAACACAAACATACCCAAATAAAGTAACAAAGAAAGAGGAAAAACAACAACCAAGTGACCGAAAGATCAGCGGCTATGTGGCTGGGCAAGGGGACAAGCTGCCACAGTCATCAAGTCCATCACACTTCCAAGCCGTTCACGATCTCGACTCCTAGAGACTGGGTGTCAGTCTTGCAAAAACGCCAGGAATTTGAATAACAAGTCAATGGCCCGTCGTAAGAACCTGCTCAATGACCATCTTGTTACGCATCGTCTAGAGGGTCCAGGTCATCACCGCGGACACTAACAATAAGAGGCTTCTCCTTTGTTGTCTGGTTTGCCTGAGCTTTGAAAACCTCAACCAGGTCCAGGGCCTCCCACTCACGCCCAAGAGCCTTTTGTCCAAAGCACCAAACAAAATGAGCCGCGGGGAAACAAAGAAGATGTGGTACCAATCTCCATAACACCACAAAGAGGACATAATCCATCGCCAGACCCGTCTGCTTGATCACCTCCGCCTTTGATGGGAGGCGACCCCACAGAAGCTGCCGCACAAAGATCTTTATCTTCACAGGACAAGGTATTTTCCACATAGGTGTGGTCTGTGTGAGAGACGACCTTCGGTGAGGACGTGATATGCCGAGCCAATAGAAAAGAACCCCGAAGGGGTCAAGTGCCAAGACATGGCATCCGGATAATTCGGGCGCAACGTCAGAACAGCCGCCCGATGGCTGGCCCGGGCAACAGTTTCCTTGGACCCAACTGTACGACGAAATGAGACGCTCCAACCTCCATTTTGGGCGGATGAGGAAACCAACAATAAGGGGTCCGCGCAGATAGCAAATAAGTCTGGGAAGTCAATGCATAGCGTAGATCCACTCATGTGTCAAGCCAGAAGAGCGTCTCACCTCCATTGCCCATGGAGACAGAGAGCCCTAGACGAATCTCATTCTTGATTGACAGAATCAATTTCCAGAACCGAGATTCCTCCCTACAATCACACATAAGAAGAAGGCAACCATGCAAATACTTTGCTTTAATAAGCCGCAGCAGCAGGACGCCATCCTCTCTGAGGATCCACCAAACCCATCTTAATGTAAGGGTCACATTAATGCGATGGGACGCAAGAATACCTTTTTTTAGTCTGGACGCAACGCAAGAATCTACTATAGCTAGCCCCACTACTAGGAATTCTCTAACTTCTCCTTGAGCCACATTACCCAAATTATTTTAGCCGTTGGATATACTAGATTAGTCTGCGATAGCCATCGGATCTACACTTGAGAGCAGCTGTACCAAGCTCATGCATGCATACATGCAATGCCTATGGTAACTGATGTCTAAACATGCATGCATCACCATTTATGACGTTGTTTATTTGATTTGTGGTTCTGGACAACGTATTGTACACTCCATCAGTCAAGCAATGAAATAATTGTTTTGTCACTGCCGTTGGTGACTGTAGCTAGGTAGGTAGCTCTTTTGATATTTTGCTTTTTGTTTCAGTATTACTTTCCTCTTTATCGATGAACTGGATTGTTGATCTCCCTTGAAGTGGTTTCTGTATTGTAGCTTCTACAATCTCAAGTCTTAACCCGTCAAGGTGATAAAGTAAGTCCCCTCTTATCTGTCAAACATGTTATAGAATCTCCATCTTGCCCATATATCTTGCATGCCGTATTTATTGATGATTAAATTATTTCCCCATGTTTATAAAATAATTTGAGGTGGTCATTGGATCCAAAACCTTACTGTTTTCCTTATGTATCAAGCATTTGATGCTTTATTAAGTTAACTATTACAACCATCAGACCTATTTGCCCATTCAATTATTTTCATGCATATTGTGCATGCATTTGCCAACAATTGCAATGTGCATTTTAATTCTTCCTTTCTCATACCAGCCTAACACAAGAAATCCATTTTAAAGTGAGATGGGCTTGAGTCATAGACAGTTGAGTCCTGGAGTCCTAGACCCCGAAGTCCTTGGGCAACCAAATATCAGCCCACTTACCCATATTACCCATATGGTATTTTAAAGTGAGATAGGCTTGATGTTGTGCACTAATGCTCGTATCGACCGGACTAACATACTTTCCCCTAGGGTTTCCTAGGGTTCCACCCGATCCTCCGGCGATCTCGTTGGAGTCCACGTCAAACCTTCTCGCGCTCAATGCTCTAGCCGGTGGTGAGGAGTTCTACTGGTACCAGAGAGAGAGGCAACCTTGCATGGCGGAACCACCGCGGGATCAGATCATGGACGGAGAGAAGGGGGGCCAAAGGAAGTGATAGATGGATTAGGGACTGATGTGGCGAGGGGTGGGGGAGGTAGTAAGCAGATGGAGACGAGAGATTTCAGCTGCAAGCAGAGGCAAGGTTGGCGTCGACAGCGTCGACGGCTGATGCGGTGGCTGCCGAAACAAGTTAGGGTGACGAGCTTGAAGATCAGGAGGAGGAGGATGAAGAGGATTGGGGAGGATATGGACCTGAACGGGATCTTGAAGATCAATTTGCAGGGATGCAACTTCATGGAGAGGAAGAAGACGATCTAGTTTTTTCAGAAGTAGTAGATGACCTGATCCGAGGTGTGAGATGGCTAGGTTTGTTCCGGGTTCATACAACTCGGCCTCTTAGCCATGGGGCTCTACTTACTCAGATGGGCAATGCATGAGCAGCAGCTAAAGGAGTCACGTTCAATGTGAAAGGACCGAGTCTTTTTCTTGTAAAGTGCCACTGTCTTGGGGACTGGAAGAGAATCATGGACAGTGGTCTGTGGCTATTCCTTAAAGCCCTGGTTGTGATTCAGGAATACGATGGATTCTCGGATGTTGCTGAGTACAAGCTGAACAAAGTGCCGGTTTGGGCACGAATCAGGGGGCTCCCAGACGGATTGACAACAAAGAAAGAGCTAGCTGAAAAGGTCACAGGCAAGGTGGGTGAGCCTCCATTCACGGTGGTGGTTAACGAAGGAGTAATAAACCTAGGCAATACATTGAGGGTGAGAGTTTTCTTGGACGTACAGAAGCCTCTGCTTCAGTTTGTGCCTATAACCTTAAAGGAACACTAGAAATACAATGTTTTTTATGAGAAGCTTCCAGATTTTTGCTCCTTCTGTGGACTTATGGGTCATCTTATGGAAGAGTGTGGTGATGGTATACATGAACCTGAAAGTTGTGAATGGGGGGGAGTGGTTGTTGTGGAACTCGGATGTACTACCAAGCCGTCCGTTTTAAGGTAGAGGTGCAGGAAGTGGAGGGAGTCAGAGAGGTAGAGCTAGAGGTAGAGGAAGTAGAGGCAGGAGGCAAGGGAGAGGAGGGATGATGGGCACGCGTACTGGAAACACTGAGGAGCGAGATCACAATGATATGGAATATACATATACTGTTTAGAAGGACGTCGACAAAAGAAGTGCCCGGAAGCACCTAGTATCTCGAGATGGCACCATCAGTGTAAGGGGACAGGCGGTTCCCAATTTGGTAGCGAAGGTGGCCGAAACAATACTACTCTTAGAGGGAAGTGGGGCTAGCACCAACAATGACACTTTGAATGGGACGCCGGGAAAAGTGCCGATCGTCAAAAGGAGGAGGCAGGGGAGAGAAGGAGAGGAACTCAAAGATGATCTGATAATTGTGGCAGCCTCCCGCGTGGAGGACTGCCGGTCCCAATGAGTCTATTTTATTGGAACTATCGCGATTTGGGCAACCCCATGATAGTTCGAGAAGTCCATGATTTCACGACTAAATTTGCCCCAGCCATACTATGTCTCGCTGAAACACAAATAACTAGTGTAGGTGCTGAGATTCTAGCTCAACCTTTTGGTTATGATAGATCTTTTGTTGTTGGTAGCTCCGGGAGGAGTGGTGGTCTTGTAATGTTTTGGAACGATGCAATAAAGCTAGAGATTACCGGTTATTTGAGGTACCATATTGATGCTACTATGGATGAGCTTGGGCCTACACCATAGGATGACATGCGTTTATGGAGAAGCATAGGTCGCAGAACACTACAAAACTTGGGATACCTTATGCTCGATTGCAGGGGCGTCAAATCTCCCCTGGGTGGCACTAGGGGATTTCAATGAAGTTCTTACACAATCCAAACATGAAGGAGTTAATCTTAGGGGACAGGGACAAATGGATGGATTCCGCGATGCCCTTGATATTTGTGGTCTTGCTGACTTGGGATATAAAGGAAGAAGATGGACGTTTGATAAGAAGGTCTCGGGAGGAACATTCACTAGGGTGCGCTTGGATCGGGCTGTGGCGGACTCGGCATGGAGTTCTTTATTTCCCTTTGCAGAATAGGAAAATGTAACAACTGTGTGCCCTGGTCATGGTCCAATAGTGTTAAATTTTATGCACAATGCTAACGAATGGTGGCAAAAAAGCTTTAGGTATGAACTAATGTGGGAATGACACCCTGAGTTGAATGCTTTTGTGGAAAGCAAATGGAGCAGTAGGCTAAAAGGTGCATCAGCAGTAGAGTTGCAGGAGAAGCTGAAAGATTTAGCGGAGCATCTCCATAGCTGGGACAGATACACTTTTGGGAGTGTTAGAATAGAAATCAAACAACTCGTTCGGCAACTCAAAGCTCTAAAAAAGGTTCCAGGAAGGACTGGCCCTAGTCACTTAGAAATTAAAGTCATAGACCAGCTAGTAGAGATGTATGAAAGAGAAGAGACTCTGTACCGGCAAAGATCAAGAGAGGACTGGCTCACATACGAGGATGGAAATTCACAATATTTTAAGCGGCGAGCATCAATGCAACGGAGGAAGAACCGCATTAAAGCTCTAGCGCGACCAGATGGGCAAGTTACAGAGGATGTGGATTAGTTGGAATCAAAGACAACGGATTTTTACAAGATGTTGTATACGTCGGAGGGTTGCACCAACATGCAAGCAATTTTGGACACGATTCCTGCTAAGATTACTAATGACATGCACAACTTGCTTGACGCGACAATGGTTTAAGCTTGGGGGAGTTGATACGTCTCCATCATATCTACTTTTCCAAACACTTTTGCTCTTGTTTTGGACTCTAATTTGCATGATTTGAATGAAACTAACGCGGACTGATGCTGTTTTCAGCAGAATTGCCTTGGTGTTACTTTTGTGCAGAAATCAAAGTTCTCGGATTGACCTAAAAATTTATGAATTTTTGTGGAATATATAAAAAATACTGGTGGAAAAAGATACCCTAGGGGGGCCACCTAGAGTCCACAAGCCCTGGGGGTGCGCCTACCCCCCATGGCGCGCCTCCCAGGCTTGTGGGGTCCCTGGACCGACTACAACCCTAACTCCAACTCCATATATTCCTATTCGGGGAGAAGCAAATCAGAGAGAAGGATTCATCGCGTTTCACGATACAGAGCCATCGCCACCCCCTGTTCTTCCTCGAGAGGGCTGATCTGGAGTCTGTTTTGGGCTTCGGAGAGGGGAAATCAACGCTGTCGTCATCATCAACCTTCTTCCATCACCAATTTCATGATGCTCACCGCCGGGAGTGAGTAATTCCTTCGTAGGCTTGCTGGACGGTGATGGGTTGGATGAGATTTATCATGTAATCGAGTTAGTTTTGTTAGAGCTTGATCCCTAGTATCCACTATGTTCTAAGATTGATGCTGCTATGACTTTGCTATGCTTAATGCTTGTCATTAGGGCCCGAGTGCCATGAATTTAGATTTGAACCTATTATGTTTTCATGAATATATACGTGTTCTTAATCTGATCTTGCATGTTGTAGACACCTATTATGTGTTATGATCCGCATACCCCAAGGTGACAATAATTGGGATTCTTTCTGGTGATTACCGTAGTTTGAGGAGTTCATGTATTCACTAAGTGCTAATGCTTTGTTCCGGTTCTCTATTAAAAGGAGGCCTTAATACCCCTTAGTTTCCTTATGGACCCCACTACCATGGGAGGGTAGGAACAAAGATGTCATGCAAGTTTTTTTCCATAAGCACGTATGACTATATACGGAATACATGCCTACATTATATTGATGAACTGGAGCTAGTTCCATGTTGCCCTAGGTTATGACTGCTACATGATGAATATTATCCAACACAATTATCCATCATTGATCCAATGCCTACGAGCTTTTCACATATTGATCTTTGCTAAGTTACTTTTCCCGTGCCGCTGTTACAATCACTACAAAATTGCTATTGCTACTGTTACCACTGTTACCGTTACTTTCATACAACTTTGCTACTAGAAACTTTGCTATAGATATTAAGTCTTTCAGGTGTGGTTGAATTGACAACTCAACTGGTAATACTCATGAATATTCTTTGGCTCCCCTTGTGTCAAATCAATAAATTTGGGTTTCTACCCTCGAAAACTGTTGTGATCCCCTATACTTGTGGGTTATCAAGACCTTTTTCTGGTGCTCTTGCCGGGGAGCATAGCTCTATTTGCTAAGCCACTTGGGATTTATATTTGTTGACCACTATGAGGAATCTTAAGGATGAAAGAACCAAGATCGTTCCCTCTAAGTTGAGGGGAGGTAAGGAACTGCCATCTAGCTCTGCACTTGATTCTTCTGTTTTGAGTAAGCTTGTGACACCACCACCTGCTAGTAATCCTGATATGTCGCAAGTAATTGATGATTCTATTTCTGCTATGAATGATGCTTATGATGATACTAGTACTTTGCTTGATAAGACTGTGCCACTAGGTGAATTTCTTGACGAACAACTTGCTAGAGTGATAACCCACAAGTGTAGGGGACCGCAACAGCTTTTGAGGGTAGAGTATTCAACCCAAATTTATTGATTTGACACAAGGGGATCCAAAGAATATTATTAAGTATTAGCAGTTGAGTTGTCAATTCAAACACACCTGGATAACTTAGTATCTGCAGCAAAGTATTTAGTAGCAAGTAGTATGATAGTAATGGTAATAGTGGCAAAAGTAAAGATAGCAGTTTTGTAGTGATTGTAACAGTAGCAACGGAAAAGTAAGTAAGCAAAGCACAATATGTGAAAAGCTTGTAGGCATTGGATCAGTGATGGATAATTATGTCGGATGCGATTCCTCATATAATAGCTATAACATAGGGTGATACAGAACTAGCTCCAGTTCATCAATGTAATGTAGGCATGTATTCATAATATAGTCATACATGCTTATGGAAAAGAACTTGCATGACATCTTTTGTCCTACCCTCCCGTGGCAGCGGGGTCCTAGTGGAAACTAAGGGATATTAAGGCCTCCTTTTAATAGAGAACCGGACCAAAGCATTAGCACTTAGTGAATACATGAACTCCTCAAACTACGGTCATCACTGAGAAGTATCCCGATTATTGTCACTTCGGGGTTGTCGGATCATAACACATAATAGGTGACTATAGACTTGCAAGATAGGATCAAGAACTCACATATATTCATGAAAACATAATAGGTTCAGATCTGAAATCATGGCACTTGGGCCCTAGTGACAAGCATTAAGCATAGCAAAGTCATAGCAACAACAATCTCAGAACATAGTGGATACTAGGGATCAAACCCTAACAAAACTAACTTGATTACATAGTAAATCTCATCCAACCCATCACCGTCCAGCAAGCCTACGATGGAATTACTCATGCACAGCGGTGAGCATCATGAAATTGGTGATGGAGGATGGTTGATGATGACGACGGGGACGAATCCCCCTCTCCGGAGCCCCGAACGGACTCCAGATCAGCCCTCCCGAGAGAGATTAGGGCTTGGCGGCGGCTCCATATCGTAAAACGCGATGAAACTTTCTCTCTGATTTTTTTCTCCGTGAAACAGAATATATGGAGTTGGAGTTGAGGTCGGTGGAGCATCAGGGGGCCCACGAGACAGGGGACGCGCCCAGGGGAAGGCGTGTGCCCCCACCCTCGTGGACAGGGTATGGGCCCCCTGGCCTTGATTCTTTCGCCAGAAATTTTTATATTTTCCAAAAGTTATCTTCGTGGATTTTCAGGTCATTCCTAGAACTTTGGTTTTCTGCACAATAAACAACACCATGGCAGTTCTGCTGAAAACAGCGTCAGTCCGGGTTAGTTTCATTCAAATCATGCAAGTTAGAGTCCAAAACAAGGGCAAAAGTGTTTGGAAAAGTAGATACGTTGGAGACGTATCAACTCCCCCAAGCTTATACCTTTGCTTGTCCTCAAGCAATTCAGTTGATAAACTGAAAGTAATAAAGAATTTTTTTTTACAAACTCTGTTTGCTCTTGTTGTTGTGAATATGTAAAGCTAGCATTCAAGTTTTCAGCAAAGATTATGAACTAACCATATTCACAATAACACTTAGGTCTCATGTTTACTCATATCAATGGCATAATCAACTAGCGAGCGATAATAATAAAACTCGGATGACAACACTTTCTCAAAACAATCATAATATGATATAACAAGATGGTTTCTCGCTAGCCCTTTCTGAGACCGCAAAACATAGATGCAGAGCACCTTTAAAGATCAAGGACTGACTAAACATTGTAATTCATGGTAAAAGAGATCCAGTCAAGTCATACCCAATATAAACTAATAGTAATACATGCAAATGACAGTGTGCTCTCAAGTGGGTGCTTTTTAATAAGAGGATGATGACTCAACATAAAAGTAAATAGATAGGCCCTTCGCAGAGGGAAGCAGGGATTTGTAGAGGTGCCAGAGCTCAATTTTTAAAATAGAGATGAATAACATTTTGAGCGGCATACTTTCACTGTCAATGCAACAACTATGAGATGGCGGTATCTTTCATGCTACATACATTATAGGCGGTTCCCAAACAGAATGGTAAAAGTTTATACTCCCCCACCACCAACAAGCATCAATCCATGGCTTGCTCGAAACAATGAGTGCCTCCAACTAGCAACAACCCTGGGGGAGTTTTGTTTTAATTATTTTGATTTGCTTTGACCTTTTTGATCATGGGACTGGGCATCCCGGTTACCAGCCATTTTCTCGTGAATGAGGAGCGGAGTACACTCCTCTTGAGAATAACCCACCTAGCATGGAAGATACAGACAACCCTAGTTGAAACATGAGCTGCTCCAGCATACAAAACAGAATTTTATTTGAAGGTTTGGAGTTTGGCACATACAAATTTACTTGGAACGGCAGGTAGATACCACATATAGTAAGGTAAGGTGGACTCATATGGAATTACTTTGGGGTTTATGGAGTTTGGATGCACAAGCAGTATTCCCGCTTAGTACAGGTGAAGGCTAGCAAAAGACTGGGAAGCGACCAACTGAGAGAGCGACAATAGTCATGAACATGCATTAAAATTAATTTACACCAAGTACAAGCATGAGTAGGATATAATCCAGCATGAACATAAATATCGTGAAGGCTATGTTGATTTGTTTCAACTACATGCATGAACATGTGCCAAGTCGAGTCACTCAATTCATTCAAAGGAGGATACCATCCCATCATACCACATTATAATCATTTTAATAGCATGTTGACACACAAGGTAAACCATTATAACTCATAGCTTAATTATGCATAGCACAAGAAACTATAATCTCTAAATGTCATTGCAAATATGTTTACTTCATAGTAGGCTGAATCAGGAACGATGAACTCATCATATTTACAAAAACAAAAGAGGTCAAGTTTATACCAGCTTTTCTCATCTCAATCAGTCCACCATATATCGTCATTATTGCCTTTCACTTGCACGACCGAACGGTGTGTATAATAATAATAGTGCACGTGCATTGTACTAATCTGGAATATGCAAGCATTCAACTCAAGAGAGAAGATAATGTAATATGGGCTCTAAGTTAAATAAACAATCATGCATATGAGAGCCACTAAACATTTTCAATATGGTCTTCTACTCTCGACCCCCAAAGGAAAGAACATAAAATAAAACTATTTACACAGGAAAGCTCCCAACAAGCAAGAAGAAGAACGAGAAATCTTTTTGGGTTTTCATTTAATTACCACTACAAGCATGGAAAGTAAACTAACTATTTTTTTGGTTTTCTTAAATTTTATCAAACACACAGGAAGAAAGCTAGAAAAAGGAAATTAAACTAGCATGGATAATACAATGAAAGATTATGAGCACCGACAACTATAATAGTGTGTGAACATGAATGTAAAGTCGGTGAGAAATATGCACTCCCCCAAGCTTAGGCTTTTGGCCTAAGTTGGTCTACTGCCAGGGACCGCGGCTACTCTCCTCGGTGTACTAAAGAGTGTCATCAGGATACCATTGGCTAGCGATCTCCTCCGGATCCCACTGATAAGATGATGGACGATAAGGGTCCAGTGGAGGTTCCGGCTCAGGCTCTGGAGCGGATGCTTGCCCTCGATGAGCGTACACCGCTTCCGGCAAGACAAGTTAATTATCTGCAGTCAAATCAAACAACAAAGGTGCAGGTAGGGTAATAACCTCATTGTGTTTCTTATTAAATCTCAGGTTATACAGGAGCATTTTATCATCATTGTGAACAATAAACTCATGCGCTACCATGCTCCTGTAATCTAAAAGGGAAATAGGCAGCCTTGTCTCCTCTTTCTCATAATGCCTAATAGGTATCTCAAAATGTTTAGCAAGGCGTGAAGCATAGATACCTCCAAAGATGGGACCCTTTGTATGGTTCAGGCTTAGCCGTTTAGCAATAACGACACCCATACTAAAACTGTTATCGCCAAACAAGGCATGGAGTAGAATAATAATATCAGGTACACTGAAGTTTCCACTATTTCCACGACCAATTAAGCATCGACTAGCAAATATGGCAAAGTAGCATAAAACAGGAAAATGTATGCTAGTGATTCTCGCATCGGAACCATTCTTTGGATCCCCTACAGTAATAGTGTTAACAAAACCATCCACATCTTTACGATGTGGCTCATCTAAACTGCCCTCAAAGGGTATTCTACATACCGCGCAAAAATTACGTAAAGACATTTCATTGAACTCATCATATAAATGAAATGATACTGAAGGAGGTGAATTCTTAGGATAGTAATAAAAGTTTTGCACGAACGTATTGGTGAGTAAGAGATACTGATCGATCCGGTCGTGGAGGAAGTTAATGAGGCCCGCGTTTTCAATCAAGGAATATAAGTCTTCATAAATCCCGGCTTCTCTCAAGAAATTATCACAAGGCCATTCACACGGCCGTACTTCCGCTACGCGAGGAAGATTATACTTGGCCTTTTCTTTCTCCTTAGCTTGTTTATCCTGGGAACCTTGGCTAGAAGAGCCCCTCAATAATCTCCTCATCATTTTCTGAAAATTTCTGAAATTTCAGTAACTTCAAAGTAAAAGTGAATAAAACTAAACAAGATTGGTAGCAACTACTCCTACAAGTGCCTAGGGCCTATATCATGCATTAGAATTACTTGGGACCTCATAAATTTGACATGCAAGCTCAAGAACAGGGTCACCTATGCAGAAAAAATTTGTAATGAATAAAGCACTAGAATAAAAACTAATTGGACCAATGGAGGAGTCACATACCAAGCAACAATCTCCCAAAGCAGTTTTGTGAATGGAGCTTTGAGCAAGGAGATCGAAAATCGCAGCAAAATGAGCTAGAACTCGTGCTTGAGCTGGATGGGGATTTTTTGGGAGGAAGATGGAGTGTGTGGGTGCAGGAATAAGTGGAGGGGGTCACCGTGGGCCCAGGAGACAGGGGGTCGCGCCCAGGGGGTGTGGGCGCGCCCTCCACCCTCGTGGCCAGGTGCTTGCCCCCCTACAGTGTTTTTAGTGCCTAAAATCCTCAAATATTCCATAAAAAATCATACTAAATTTGTAGGGCATTTGGAGCACTTTTATTTTCGGGATATTTTTTATTGCACGGATAATTCAGAAAACAGACAGATAATACTAATTTTGCTTTATTTATTCTAAATAACAAAAAGTAAAAAGAGGGTATAGAAGGTTGTGCCTTCTAGTTTCATCCATCTCATGATCATCAAAATGAACCCACTAACAAGGTTGATCAAGTCTTGTTAACAAACTCATTCCGAATAACACGGAACCGGAGAAATTTCGAATAACACTAAGTTACCTCAACGGGGATATGGACATCCCCAACAATAAGAATATCATACTTTTTCTTGACAGTAGGAAGAGGAAATTCAAAACCTCCAATAATGATAGTTGGACCTTTTCCAATAGAATTGATGCTATGAACTTGAGGTTGTTTCCTCGGAAAGTGTACCGTATGCTCATTACCATTAACATGAAAAGTGACATTGCCTTTGTTGCAATCAATAACAGCCCCTGCAGTATTCAAAAAGGGTCTACCAAGGATAATCGACATACTATCGTCCTCGGGAATATCAAGAATAACAAAGTCCGTTAAGATAGTGACATTTGCAACCACAACAGGCACATCCTCACAAATACCGACAGGTATAGCAGTTGATTTATCAGCCATTTGCAAAGATATTTCAGTAGGTGTCAACTTATTCAATTCAAGTCTACGATATAAAGAGAGAGGCATAACACTAACACCGGCTCCAAGATCACATAAAGCAGTTTTAACATAATTTCTTTTAATGGAGTATAGTATAGTTGGTACTCCTGGATCTCCAAGTTTCTTTGGCATTCCACCCTTAAAAGTATAATTAGCGAGCATGGTGGAAATTTTAGCTTCTGGTATCTTTCTTTTATTTGTAATGATATCCTTCATATATTTAGCATAAGGATTTAATTTAAGCATATCAGTTAAGCGCATACGTAAGAAGATAGGTCTAATCATTTCAGCAAAATGCTCAAAATCCTCATCATCCTTTGTCTTGGATGGTTTAGGAGGAAAGGGCATGGGTTTCTGAACCCATGGTTCTCTTTCTCTACCGTGCTTCCTAGCAACAAAGTCTCTCTTATCATAACGTTGATTCTTTGATTGTGGGTTATCAAGACCAACAACATGTTCAATCTCTACATCATTATTTTTGCTAGGTTGAGCATCAACATGAACATTATCATTAACATTATCACTAGGTTCATGTTCATCACCTGATTGTGTTTCAGCATCAGAAATAGAAATATCATTGAGATTCTCAGGTGTGTCTACAACAGGTTCACTAGAAGCATGCAAAGTCCTATCATTTTTCTTTTTCTTCTTTTTAGAAGAACTAGATGCCTCTAAATTATTTATCTGAGAATCCTGCTCGATTCTCTTAGGGTGGCCTTCAGGGTACAAAGGTTCCTGAGTCATTCTACCGGTTCTAGTAGCCACTCTAATAGCAAAGTCATGTTTATTATTTAGTTCATCGAGCAAATCACTTTGAGCTTTAAGTACTTGCTCAGCTTGAGTGGTAACCATAGAAGCATATTTGCTAATGATTTTAAGTTCACCTTTAACTCTAGCCATATAATCACTCAAGCGTCCTATCTCGACAGCACTATTCTTTAATTCTCTACCAACATAAGCATTAAAACTTTCTTGTCTAGCCATAAAGTCATCAAATTCATCTAAGCATGGGCTATGAAATTTAGTAGAAGGAATTTCAACTTTATCATATCTATAGAGAGAATTTACCTTTACTACTTGTGCCGGGTTATCAAGACAATGTGTTTCTTCAATAGGCGGTATATTAAGGCCATGTATTTCTTCAATAGGAGGTAAATTCTTAACATCTTCAGCTTTAATACCTTTTTCTTTCATTGATTTCTTTGCCTCTTGCATATGTTCAGGACTGAGAAATAGAACACCCCTCTTCTTCGGAGTTGGTTTAGGTATAGGCTCAGGTGTTGGCTCAATTGGCTCAGGAATTGCCTCAGGAATTGGCTCAGGAAGAGTCCAATTATTTTCATTAGTCAACATGTTATTCAATAGTAATTCAGCTTGGTCGACTGTTCTTTCCCTGAAAACACAACCAGCACAACTATCCAAGTAGTCCTTGGAAGCATCGATTAGTCCATTATAAAAGATATCAAGTATTTCATTTTTCTTAAGAAGGTGATCAGGCAAAGCATTAAGTAATCAGAGAAGCCTCCCCCAAGCTTGTGGGAGACTCTCTTCTTTGATTTGCACAAAATTATATATTTCCTGCAAGGCAACTTGTTTCTTATGAGCAGGGAAATATTTAGCAGAGAAGTAATAAATCATATCCTGGGGACTACGCACACAACCAGGATCAAGAGAATTAAACCAAGTTTTAGCATCACCCTTTAATGAGAACGAAAATATCTTAAGGATATAATAATAGCGAGACTTCTCATCATTAGTAAACAGGGTGGCTATATCATTTAACTTGGTAAGATGTGCCACAACAGTTTCAGATTCAAGGCCATAAAAAGGATCAGATTCAACCAAAGTAATAATCTCAGGATCAACAGAGAATTCATAATCCTTATCAGTAACACAGATAGGTGAAGTAGAAAAAGCGGGGTCAGGTTTCATTCTAGCATTAAGAGATTGCTGCTTCCATTTAGCTAATAACTTCTTAAGATCATATCTATATTTGCAAGCAAAAATAGCTCTAGCAGCTTCTTCATCCATAACATAACCCTCAGGAACAACAAGCAATTCATAATCAGGCAGAGAACTTTCATCATCACTATCATCAATAATATCATCATTAATAATTTCATTCTCTCTAACCCTAGCAAGTTGTTCATCAATAAATTCACCTAATGGCGAAGTAATATCACGCACAGAAGTAGTTTCATCATAAGTATCGTGCATAGCAGAAGTGGCATCATCAATAACATGCGACATATCAGAATTCATCGCAGTAGCAGGTTTAGGTGTCGCAAGCTTACTCAAAACAGAAGGAGAATCTAGTGCAGAGGTAGATGGCAGTTCCTTACCTCCCCTCGTAGTTGAGGGAAAAATCTTTGTTCTTTTGTCTTTCAAGTTCCTCATAGTGATCAACAGATATAAATCCCAAGTGACTCAAAGAATAGAGCTATGCTCCCCAGCAACGGCGCCAGAAATTAGTCTTGATAACCCACAAGTGTAGGGGATCGCAAAAGATTTCGAGGGTAGAGTATTCAACCCAAATTTATTGATTCGACACAAGGGGAGCCAAAGAATATTCTTAAGTATTAGCAGTTGAGTTGTCAATTCAAACACACCTGGATAACTTAGTATCTGCAGCAAAGTATTTAGTAGCAAGTAGTATGATAGTAATGGTAACAGTGGCAAAAGTAAAGATAGCAGTTTTGTAGTGATTGTAACAGTAGCAACGGAAAAGTAAATAAGCAAAGCACAATATGTGAAAAGCTCGTAGGCATTGGATCAGTGATGGATAATTATGTCGGATGCGATTCCTCATGTAATAGCTATAACATAGGGTGATACAGAACTAGCTCCAGTTCATCAATGTAATGTAGGCATGTATTCCGAATATAGTCATACGTGCTTATGGAAAAGAACTTGCATGCCATCTTTTGTCCTACCCTCCCGTGGCAGCGGGGTCCTAGTGGAAACTAAGGGATACTAAGGCCTCCTTTTAATAGAGAACCAGACCAAAGCATTAGCACTTAGTGAATACACGAACTCCTCAAACTACGGTCATCACCGAGAAGTATCCCGATTATTGTCACTTCGGGGTTGTCGGATCATAACACATAATAGGTGACTATAGACTTGCAAGATAGGATCAAGAACTCACATATATTCATGAAAACATAATAGGTTCAGATCTGAAATCATGGCACTTGGGACCTAGTGACAAGCATTAAGCATAGCAAAGTCATAGCAACATCAATCTCAGAACATAGTGGATACTAGGGATCAAACCCTAACAAAACTAACTTGATTACATAGTAAGTCTCATCCAACCCATCACCATCCAGCAAGCCTACGATGGAATTACTCACGCACGGCAGTGAGCATCATGAAATTGGTGATGGAGGATGGTTGATGATGACGACGGCGACGAATCCCCCTCTCCGGAGCCTCGAACGGACTCCAGATCAGCCCTCCCAAGAGAGATTAGGGCTTGGCGGCGGCTCCGTATCGTAAAACGCGATGAAACTTTCTCTCTGATTTTTTTCTCCGTGAAACGGAATATATGGAGTTGGAGTTTGAGGTCGGTGGAGCATCAGGGGGCCCACGAGACAAGGGGGCACGCCCAGGGGGAGGGGATGCGGCCCCCACCCTCGTGGACAGGGTGTGGGCCCCCTGGCCTTGATTTTGTCGCCAGTATTTTTTATATTTTCCAAAAGTTATCTCCGTGGATTTTCAGGTCATTCCGAGAACTTTTGTTTTCTGCACAATAAACAACACCATGGCAATTCTGCTGAAAACAACGTCAGTCCGGGTTTGTTTCATTCAAATCATGCAAGTTAGAGTCCAAAACAAGGGCAAAAGTGTTTGGAAAAGTAGATAGGTTGGAGACGTATCATAGAGCTAAAGAAAATGAAATTACTGAAACAGATGAAATTATTGAAACTGAAGATTTTGATTCTCCTCCTAGATATGAATTGCTAGATATACCTAAGGGTTATGTTTTGGATGGAGAGGTAGCTAGGGACTTTCTTGCTTGTAAGGATAGAGATGATCTTAAGAAATAACTAGTCAAGTTGAAAGAAAAATCTTTGAATGCTAGAATAAAATATGATCCTAAGTTTGCTACTCCACCTATCTTTGTTACTGATAAGGATTATGAATTCTCTGTCGATCCTAAGTTAATTACTTTGGTTGAATCTGATCCTTTCCATGGTTATGAATCAGAAACTGTTGTGGCACATCTTACTAAACTGAATGATATAGCCACCCTATTTGCTCATGAGGAAAAAATTCACTATTACTATATTCTTAAATTGTTTTCTTTTTCATTAAAGGGTGATGCTAAGATATGGTATAATTCTCTTGCTCCTGGTTGCGTGCGTAGTCCCCAGAATATGATATATTACTTCTTTGAAAAATATTTTCTTGCTCACAAGAAACAAGCCGCTCTTCAGGAAATATTCAACTTTCTGCAAATTGAAGAAGAGAGTCTCCCACAAGCTTGGGGGAGGCTTCTCCAATTACTTAATGATTTGCCTGATCATCCTCTCAAGAAAAATGAAATACTTGATATCTTTTATATTGGACTAACCGGTGCTTCTAGGGACCACCTAGATAGTTGTACTGGTTGTGTTTTCAGGGAACGAACTGTTGAACAAGCTGAAGAATTATTGAATAATATAGTGAGCAATGATAATTATTGGAATCTTCGCGAACCACCGCCTAAGCCAACTCAGAAGAAGAGGGGTATTCTATTTCTCAATCCTGAAGATATGCAAGAGGCAAAGTAATCTATGAAAAAAAGGTATTAAAGCTGAAGATGTTAAGAATTTACCACATATTGAAGAAATACATGGTCTTAACATCCCGACACAGGTAGTAGAGGTAAATTCTCTCTATAGATTTGATGAAGGTGATATTCCTTATACTAAATCTGCTAGTTAATACTTGGATGATTTTGATAAATTTATTGTTAAATAAGAAAACTTCAATGCATATGTTAGTAGACAATTAAAACGAAATGCTTATATGATTGTACACTTGAGTGACTATATGTTCAGAACTGTTAATGATCGGTTGTTAGTAAACATGCTTCCATGGTAAAGACTCAAGTAGAACAAGTTCTCAAGGCACAAAATGATTTCCTTAATGAGATGAATAATAAGATGAATGATCATGCTGTTAAAGTTGTGATTAGGGGAGGTAGAATGACTCAGGAACCTTTGTATCCTGATGGCCAGCCTAAGAGAATTGCGCAAGATTCTCAAAGAATTAATACTGATGCACCTAGTCCATCTAAAAAGAAAAAGAAAGATGATAGGACTTTGCATGCTCCTAGTGAACCTACTGTAGACACACATGAGAATCCAAATGATATTTTTATTTCTGATGCTGAGACACAATCTGGTGATGAATTGAACCTAGTAATTATGATAATGATGATGTTCATGTTGATGCTCAACCCAGTAGTGATAATGATGTGGAGATAGAACCAACTGTTGATCTTGATAGCCCACAACCCAAAAATAAAAGATATGATAAGAGAGACTTCATTGCTAGGAAACATGGTAAATAAAGATAACCATGGGTTCAGAAACCCATGCCTTTTCCTCCCAAACCATCCAAGAACAAGAATGATGAAGAATTTGAGCGCCTTGTTGAAATGCTTAGACCTGTCTTTTTGCGCTTACATTTGACTGATATTCTGAAAATGTCTCCTTATGCTAAGTATATGAAAGATATTGTTACAAATAAAAGAAATATACTTGAAGCTGAAATTTCCACCATGCTTGCTAATTACACATTTAAGGCTGGAATACCTAAGAAACTAGGAGATCCAGGAATACCAACTATACCATGCTCCATTAAAATAAATTATGTTAAGACTGCTTTATGTGATCTTGGAGCCGGTGTTAGTGTTATGACTTTCTCTTTGTATCGAAGACTTGATTTGAATAAGTTGACACCAACTGAAATCTCTTTGTAAATGGCTGATAAATCAACTGCCATACCTATTGGTGTTTGTGAGGATGTACCTATCGTAGTTGCAAATGTTACTATCTTAACGGACTTTGTTATTCTCGATATACCCGAGGATGCCAGTATGTCAATCATCCTTCGTAGACCATTTTTGAGTACTGCAGGGGCTGTTATTGATTGCACTAAAGGCAATGTCACTTTTCATGTCAATGGTAATGAGCATATGGTACAGTTTCCGAAGAAACAATCTCAAGTGAATAGTATCAACTCTATTGGAGAAACTCCAACAATTGCTATTGGAGGTTTTAAATTCCCTATTCCTACTCTCAAAAAGAAATATGATATTCTTATTGTTGGGGACATGCATATCCCCGTTGAGGTAACCTAGCGTTATTCGAAAATTCTTCGGTTTCATGTCAGTCGGAAGAAGTTTGTTAATAAGACTTGATCAACCTTATTAATGGATTCCTTTTGATGAGCATGTGATGGATGAATTTAGGAAACACAGCATTCTGTACCCACATTTTACTTTCTGTTATTTAGAATTAATAAAGTAGAAATGCTATTATTTTACTATTTTCTAAATTATCCGTGCAATAAAAAATTGACCAAAAAATAAAAGTTCTCCAAATGTCCTGAAAATTTAGTATGATTTTTATGCAATATTTAAGAATTTTTGGCACTGAACACACCCCAGAGGGGTGCACCTGTGAACCACAAGCCAGAGGGCGCGCCCACCCCCTGGGCGCGCCTAGGTGGCCTGTGGGGCCCACATAGCCCCCCTCACTTATTCCTGCCACCCATCCACTTCGTCTTCCTCCAGAAAAAATCACACCATTGCTCAAACCCGTGTTCTTGCTCATCTTGCTACCATTTTCGATCTCCTTGCTCGTATCTCCATTTGCAAAACTATTTTGGGGGCGATTGATCATCGGTATGTGACTCCTCCAATAGTCCAATTAGTTTTTGTTCTAGTGCTTTATACATTGCAAAAAATTTCTGCTGTGGTGACCATTTTCTTGAGCTTGCATGTCAAATTTATATGGTTTAAAGTAGTTTTGTTGCATGATATAGCCTCTAGATACCTGTGGGAGTAGTTGATATCAATTTTATTGAGTTTAATTCACTTTTATTTCGAGTCACTAAATTTTTTTTAGAATTTTTTAAGAGGAAGAATATGTTTAGGAAAATGTTCCAAGGTGGTTCCTCAAATAAGAGAGCCCCGAGGCTCGTGATACGTGAGCTGGACCTTGAACCACCATGGAAAGGTCTAGTGCAGCCTTGTGAATGGCCGTCAGATCATTTCATGACTCGTGCAGGTTTCAAGGAAGAATTTGATACGTACGTGCACAACTCTAACCTGACGGACTTCGTGTCAGATAAGTGTTTGCAATATTACAATCTTACATATTCCTTTGTGCGAAGATTTCTATTTTATTTGATCTATATGATAAATCATTTTGCATGGACCTAGAAGAATATAATGATGCATGCAAAATTCCGCAATGGGGCATTTATACCGAACCTCGTAAATCTGATTGCGCTGGGTTCCTTGCTAGCATTACTATGGGTGAAACTAGAACCATAACACAAGCTACTATAGGGAGCATTCACTTTCCCGCACTACATTATTTTGCTCTCTTTATAGGAAGATGCATTAATGGTAAACATGACCATAGCCACCTTTGCGCCTCTGATTTGAGTGTCCTCAAGAGCACAGTAATGAACGATGAACAATATAATTTAGGGACTATCATTGCACGACGATTATATAATAATGCTAAAGATGGAGATTTCTTTGGTGGAATTTATGCCACTCGTTTAGCCATATATCTTGTTTTTCCCATAATAGAAAATGATATTCAATTGCCACCTGTTTTCTTGATTATGATGCTATAGAGCGTTTCCAGTTTCTTGAGGGGGGCGACCTACCTTTCCAGTATAGACTAATTTTTGACAGGATTCGTGTCATCTAGGTTATGCTTCCTGCTCCTACCTTCTTTGACTTTCAGACAAAACGAATATATTTTATACTAAGAGAGGAGGCAGATGAGTATGAGAGGGCTAGGGAGACCGCCCGTCTCCATGAGGCAGCCCGCCAAGCGGTGGCGGCAGTAATTGAGTACAAGCCCAACTACAACTCTAGATATTATCCGGGCCAGCCGTGGCCATAGACCACTTTAGGCCAAAAGTCTAAGCTGGGGGGAGTATGTATTTCCCACCGACATTACATTCATGCATCACACATTCATTCCAGTTGTCGGTGTTCATACTTTTTGATTGTATTATCCATGTTAGTTTATTTTCTGTGTGTTTGAAAAATTTGAGAAAAACCAAAAATATTTCTTGCTTTCTTTTAGTTTAATTAGTGGTAGTATTAAAAGAAACCCAAAAAGATTTCTCGTTCTTCTTATGCTTGTTGGGAGCTTTCCTGTGTAAATAGTTTTTCTCGTTTTTGTTTTCTTTTCGTTAATTTGCTTTCTTGAGAAAAACAAAAAACTCCATAAATATTTCAGTGTGTTTCTTTGAAATTCTTTTCTTTTTTTGGGTCGAAAGGAGAAGACCACGATGAAAATGCTGAGTGGCTCTCATATGCATTATTGTTGATCTAACAAAGAGCCCATATTACCTTGTCTTCTCTTTTGAATAAATGTTTGCAGATTCGAGCTTAGTCCAATGCACGTGCACTATTATTATTATTCACATCATTCAGTCATGCAAGTGAAAGGCAATAATGACAATATTTGATGAAATGATTAAGATGAAGAAAAGCTGGTATGAACTCGACCTATTTGTTTTTGTAAATATGATTAGCTCATCGTTCTTGATTCAGCCCATTATGAATGAAACATGTTTGCAACAACAACTAGAGATTATAGTTACTCATGGCATGCTTAATTAGCTAGGAGTGGATACCGATTTGTCTTGTGTGCCAACATGCATTTAAAGTGGTTATGATGTAGTATGATAGGATGGTATCCTCCTCTAAATGTTTCAAGTGGCTTGACTTGGCACATGGTCACGCATGTAGTTGCATCAAAACCAACATAGCCTCCTCGATATTTATGTTCATGGTGATTTATATCCTACTCATGCTTGTACTCAATGTTGATTAACCACAATGCATGTTTATGACCATTGTCGCTCTATAGTTGGTCGCTTCTCAATCTATTTGCTATCCTTCACTTGTACTAAGCGGGAATACTGCTTGTGCATCCATTTCCTTAAACCCAAAGTTGTTCCATATGAGTCCACCATACCTACCTATATGCGGAATTCAATAGTTTTCTTCATAAAAGAACCAATACAAGAAGTATCGAGCGTGGAGTGATCATTACGAAAAAGCCGAGCATAAAAATTCTGAATAATAATTTCTCTCAAGAGCTCATGATTGGGGCATGAATATAACACTGACTTAAACCTCCCCCAAGCTAGAGATACTTTCTCCTTCACGAGGTCAAAAATTATATATATAATTCCGATCACGATGAACTAGATGCATAGGATAAAATTTCTGATGAAATTCCAATTTCAAACGGTTCTAGTTCCAAGATCCAATATCATCGCATAGCCTATACATGTCAATGCTTTTCCCTTCAAAGATAAATGGAAAACCTTCTTCTTAGCTTCATCTCCGGGCAAACATGCAAGCTTAAATAGTCCACAAATTTCATCCACATATATCAAGTGCATATCAGGGTGTTTGGTTCCATCTCCTGCATAAGGATTAGCTAGCAGTTGTTCTAACATACCCGAAGGAATTTCATATTCAATATTTTCATTAAGTGCAGTAGGTTGAGGGGTAACTAATTGTGGTTCCGGTCGAGGTGAAGATACCCCGAACAAACCCCTCAAAGGATTGTTTTCCATAGTGGCGAGTGACGATAAATTTGAGCACGTAGTAAAACATTTCCTTGCCAATGTCCACTTACCAAGAGCGCTTCACTCCCCGGCAACGGCGCCAGAAAATTGCCTTGATGACCCACAAGTATATGGGGTAAATTGTAGCCTTTTTGATAAGTAAGAGTGTCGAATCCAATGAGGAGCAGAAGGAAATGACAAGTGGTTTTCAGCAAGGTATTGTCTGCAAGTGCCAAAATTGTAAGTAGCGGAGTAGTTTGATAGCAAGATAATTTGTAACAAGCAAGTAACAATAGTAGTCACAAAAGTGCAGCAAGGTAGGCCAATCCTTTTGAGGCAAAGGACAAGCCAAAACGGTTTCTTATGATAAGCAAAGTGTTCTTGAGGGTACACGGGAATTCATCTAGTTACTTTCATCATGTTGGCTTAATTCATGTTCGGTACTTTGATAATTTGATATGTGGGTGGACCAGTGCTTAGGTGTTGTTCTTACTTGAACAAACCTCCGACTTATGATTACCCCTCTTGTAAGCATCCGCAACTATGAGAAAAGTATTACGAATAAATTCTAACCATAGCATTAAACTTTTGGATCCAATCGGTCCCTTACGGAATAGCGCATAAACTGGGGTTTAAGCTTCTGTCACTCTCGCAACCCACCATCTAATAACTACTTCACAATGCATTCCCTTAGGCCCAAATATTGTGAAGTGTCATGTAGTCGACGTTCACATGACACCACTAAGAGAATGGCAACATACTCCCTCCGTTCCAAAATACTTGACCCCCACTTGTCTAGATATGGATGTATCTATACTTGTTTAGTGTCTAGATACATCCATATCTAGACAAATGGGGATAAAGTAATTTGTATCGGAGGGAGTACATACCATCAAAATATCGAACACATATCAAGTTCACATGATTAATTGCAACATGATTTCTCCCGTGACCTCAAGAACGAAAGTAACTACTCACAAGTGATAAACATGCTCAAGATCAGAGGGGTATTAAATAGCATAATGGATCTGAACATATAATCTTCCACCAAATAAGCCATATAGTAATAAACTACAAGTTGTAATCAACACTACTAGTCACCCACGAGCACCAATCTATAGTTTTGATACAAAAATTGAACACAAAAGATGAACCAGGGTCACTTTCCTGGAAGTTTCTTATTTTCCTAATTTTCTAGATATTCCAAAACTGGCAAAAAATATTTTTGCGGATTTTTCGGAGTCCGTTTACTTACGGTATCACGTACCTCCTTATTTTCACGATTCTGGAGTGTTCCGGAAGGACTCTTTTATGTGTTCTTCCGGTGTCAAAGTTTGGATAACATTGCTTTCAACATTAATGCGCGTACCTAAGATATAGTGTTTTATTCGTTGCCCATTGACAACCTTTGGGTTAGTCCCTTCAGCATTATTTATTTTGATAGCTCCGGATCGATAGACCTCCTCGATGACATAGGGTTCTTCCCATTTGGAGAGGAGTTTTCCTGCAAAGAATCTGAAACGAGAGTTGTACAAAAGAACATATTCTCCTACTTTGAACTCACGCTTTTGGATTCTTTTGTCATGCCATATTTTAACTTTTTCTTTGAATAACTTAGCATTTTCATAAGCCTGGGTTGTCCATTCATCTAATGAGCTAATATCAAATAACCTCTTTTCCCCAGCAAGTTTGAAATCATAATTGAGTTCTTGTATTGCCCAAAATGCTTTGTGTTCTAACTCAAGAGGTAAATGACAAGCTTTTCCATAAACCATTTTATATGGATACATACCCATAGGATCTTTGTAAGCTGTTCTATAAGCCCAAAGTGCATCATCTAATTTCTTAGACCAATTCTTTCGGGACCTATTAACAATCTTTTGTAAGATTAGTTTTATTTCTCTATTACTAAGTTCAAATTGACCACTAGACTGAGGATGATAAGGTGACACAATTATATGGTTAACATCATACTTAGCAAGCATTTTACGGAAAGCACCATGAATAAAGTGTGAACCACCATCGGTCACTAAATATCTAGGGACTCCAAACCTAGGGAAAATGACTTCCTTAAGAATTTTAATAGAGGTGTTGTGATCAACACTACTGGTTGGAATAGCTTCTACCCACTTAGTAACATAATCAACAACAACCACCCATTAGAGGAAGGAAAAGGTCCCATAAAGTCAAATCCCCAAACATCAAATGGTTCAACAACAAGTGAATAATTCATAGGCATTTCTTGACGCTTACTGATATTACCTATTCTTTGGCATTCATCACATGACGAGACAAACTTACGGGCATCCTTGAAGAGAGTAGGCCAATAAAAACTAGATTGCAATAACTTATGAGCGGTTCTGTCTCCTGCGTGATGTCCTCCATAAGCTTCAGAGTGACATTTCCGTAGGATTTGTTCCTGTTCATGCTCAGGTACACAACGTCTAATAATACCATCTACTCCTCCTTTATAAAGATGTGGGTCATCCCAAAAGTAATGTCTTAAATCATAGAAGAATTTTTTCTTTTGTTGGTATGTGAAGCTAGGTGGTATGTATTTAGCAACAATATAATTAGCATAGTCGGCATACTATGTCTACTATGAGAAACATTTATTGCAGCTAGTTGTTCATCAGGGAAGCTATCATTAATAGCTTGTGGGTCATCAAGAATATTTTCAAGTCCAGAAAAGTTATCAGCTATGGGGTTCTCTGCTCCCTTCCAATCAGTGATATGCAAATCAAATTCTTGTAGCAGAAGAAACCACCTAATGAGTCTTGGTTTAGCATCTTTCTTTTCCATAAGATATTTTATAGCAGCATGATCGGTGTGAACAATTACTTTAGAATCAACAATGTAAGATCTGAATTTATCACAAGCAAACACCACTGCTAAGAATTCTTTTTTAGTAGTAGCATAGTTTTGTTGAGCACTATCTATAGTTTTACTAGCATAATGAATAACATTTAATTTCTTATCAACTCTTTGTCCTAGAATAGCACCAACAACATAATCACTAGCGCCACACATAATCTCAAAAGGCAAGTTCCAATCAGGTGGTTGAACAACAGGTGCAGTGATTAAGGCTTTCTTTAGTGTTTCAAAGGCTTCCATGCAATCATCATCAAACACAAAGGGAATATCCTTTTGCAAAAGATTAGTAAGAGGCCTAGAAATTTTAGAGAAGTCTTTGATAAACCTCCTATAGAAACCACCATGACCAAGAAAACTACGAATACCTTTGATATATTTAGGACATGGCATTTTCTCAATTGCATCAACCTTGGCCTTTTCCACCTCAATGCCTCTTTCAGAAATTTTTTAGCCCAAGACAATACCGTCATTAACCATAAAGTGGCACTTCTGCCAATTCAAGACAAGTTTTGTCTGTTCACAGCTATGCACAACTCGAACAAGATTGCTTAAACAATCATCAAAGGACTTCCCATAAACAGAAAAGTCATCCATGAAAACCTCAACAATCTTTTCACAAAAATCAGAGAATATAGCAGTCATACATCTTTGAAAGGTAGCAGGTGCATTACATAAACTGAAAGGCATACGTCTATAAGCAAATGTTCCAAAAGGACAAGTAAAAGTGGTATTTTCTTGATCAGATTGTAAAACAGGTATTTGTGAAAAGCCAGAGTATCCACCAAGGAAGCAAAAATACGTGTGCTTAGATAATCTTTCTAACATTTGATCGATAAAAGGCAGAGGGTAATGATCTTTTCTAGTAGCTTTATTTAATTTTCTATAATCAATTACCATTCTGTAGCCCATGACAGTTCTTGGTGGAATAAGCTCATTCTTATCATTAGGAACAACAATAATACCTCCCTTCTTAGGGACACAATGAACATGACTTACCCATCTACTATCAACTATAGGATAGATTATACCTGCTTCCAGAAGTTTCAATATTTCTGTTCTTACCACTTCTTTCATTTTCGGGTTTAAACGACGTTGGTGATCAATAACGGGTTTAGCATCAGGTTCCACATTGATCTTGTGCTGACATAGAGTGGGACTAATGCCCTTAAGATCATCAAGAGTATATCCAATAGCGGTCCTGTGCTTCCTTAGAACTTTCAATAATCTTTCTTCTTCATGTTCTGAAAGGTTAGCACTAATAATAGCAGGATATATCTTCCTTTCATCAAGATAAGAATATTTCAAAGTGTCTAGTAATTGTTTTAGTTCAAACACAGGATCACCTTTAGGTGGAGGAGGACCTCCTAGAGTTTCAATAGGCAGATTGTGTTTAAGCAGAGGTGGTTGTTGGAAAAAGATTCTATCTATTTCATTTCTTTCACGCATATGCAAATCATTTTCATGGTCTAGCAAATATTGTTCCAAAGGATCAGTAGGAGGCACAACAATATAAGCAAGACCAATAATTTCATCCTTACTAGGCAAATTTTTCTTATGAGGTTGTTTCCTAAACTTGGAAAAATTAAACTCATGAGATTCATCACCATAGCTAACACCGACAGTTTGTTTCTCACAATCTATTTTAGCATTGACAGTGTTCAAGAAAGGTCTACCAAATATAATGGGAACAAAGTCATCTTGTGGGGTGCTAAGAACAAGAAAATCAGTAGGGTATTTTATTTTCCCACAAAATACTTCAACATCTCTAAGAATCCCAATTGGTGATATAGTATCTCTATTAGCAAGTTTAATAGTAACATCTATGTCTTATATCTCAGCAGGTGCTATTTCATCTTTAATTTCTTGATATAAGGAGAAAGGAATACCACTTACACTAGCACCTAGGTCACATAACCCGTGATAAAAATGATCTCCTATCTTAACTCAGACAACATGCATGCCAACAACTGGTCTATGTTTATCTTTTCCTTCAAGTTTGGCAATTCTAGAAGCTTCATCGTAGAAGTAAATAACATGCCCATCAATATTATCAACTAAGAGATCTTTAACCATAGCAACACTAGGTTCAACTTTGATTTGTTCAGAAGGTTTGGGTGTTCTAACATAACTTTTATTAACCACAGTTGAAGCTTTAGCATGTTCCTTCATCCTAAGGAGGAAAGGTGGTTTTTCAATATAAGCAGTGGGAACAACTGGATCAACATTGTAAATGATAGTTTCTTCTTTAGCTTTCACCGGTTCTTTAGTTTCTTCTTTAATTGGTGGGTGATATTTAAACCACTTCTCCTTAGGGAGATCAACATGAGTAGCAAAATATTCACAAAAGGAAGCTACTATCTCAGAGTCAAGTCCATATTTAGAGATAAACTTTCGAAAAGCATCGGTATTCATAAAAGATTTAACACAATTAAACTTAGGTTCAATACCTGAATCTTTACCTTCGTCGAGTTCCCAATATTCAGAGTTGCGTTTAATTCTTTCTAAATGATCCCACCATAATTCAATAGTCTTCTTCATAAAAGAACCAGTACAAGAAGTATCGAGCATGGATTGATCATTACGAGAAAGCCGAGCATAAAAATTCGGGATAATAATTTCTCTCGAGAGCTCATGATTGGGGCATGAATATAACATTGACTTAAGCCTCCCCCAAGCTAGAGCGATACTTTCTCCTTCACGAGGATAAAATTATATATATAATTCCGATCACGATGAACTAGATGCATAGGATAAAATTTCTGATGAAATTCCAATTTCAAACGGTTCCAGTTCCAAGATCCAATATCATCGCATAGCCTATACCATGTCAATGATTTTCCCTTCGAAGATAAAGGAAAACCTTCTTCTTAGTTTCATCTCCGGGCAAACCTGCAAGCTTAAATAATCCACAAATTTCATCCACATATATCAAGTGCATATCAGGATGTTCGGTTCCATCTCCTGCATAAGGATTAGCTAGCAGTTGTTCTAACATACCCGAAGGAATTTCATATCCAATATTTTCAGTAGGTGCAGTAGGTCGGGGTAACTAACTGTGGTTCCGTTCGAGGTGAATATACCCCGAACAAACCCCTCAAAGGATTGTTTTCCATAGTAGCAAGTGACGATAAATTTCAGCATGTAGTAATAATGTTTCCTTACCAATTTCCACTTACCAAGAGGGCTTCACTCCCCGACAACAGCGCCAGAAAAATGCCTCGATGAACCACAAGTATATGGGGTCAATTGTAGCCTTTTCAATAAGTAAGAGTGTCGAACCCAACGAGGAGCAGAAGGAAATGACAAGCGGTTTTAAGCAAGGTATTGTCAGCAAGTGCCAAAATTGTCAGTACCGGAGTAGTTTGATAGCAAGATAATTTGTAACGAGAAAGTAAAAATAGTAGTAAAAAAAGTGCAGCAAGGTAGCCCAATCCTTTTGAGGCAAAGGACAGGCCAAAATGGTTTCTTATGATAAGCAAAGTATTCTGGAGGGTACACGGGAATTCATCTAGTTACTTTCATCATGTTGGCTTAATTCATGTTCCGGACTTTGATAATTTAATATGTGGGAGGACCGGTGATTAGGTGCTGTTCTTACTTGAACAAACATCCTACTTATAATTAACCCTGTCGTAAGCATCCGCAACTACAAGAAAAGTATAAAGAATAAATTCTAACCATAGCACTAATTTTTGGATCCAATCAGTCCGTGATGGAATATCGCATAAACTGGGGTTTAAGCTTCTGTCAGTCTCGCAACCCACCATCTAATAACTACTCCACAATGCATTCCCTTAGGCCCAAATATGGTGAAGTGTCATGTAGTCGACGTTCAGATGACACCACTAAGAGAATGGCAACATACATACCATCAAAATATCGAACACATATCAAGTTCACATGATTAATTGCAACATGATTTCTCCCGTGACCTCAAGAATGAAAGTAAATACTCACAAATGATAAACATGCTCAAGATAAGAGGGGTATTAAATAGAATAATGGATCTGAACATATAATCTTCCACCAAATAAACCATATAGTAATCAACTGCAAGATGTAATCAACACTACTAGTCACCCACGAGCACCAATCTATAGTTTTGATACAAAGATTGAACAGAAGAGATGAACTAGGGTTTGAGAGGAGTTGGTGCTGTGAAGATGTTGATGAAGATATCCCTCCCCAATATGGGAGAGTTGTTGGTGATGTTGATGACGATGATTTCCCCCTCCGGGAGGGAAGTTCCCCCGGCAGAATCGCTCTACTGGAGGGCAAAAGTGCTCCTACCCAAGTTCTGCCTCGAGACAGCGACACTTCATCCTGAATGTGCTTCCCTTATTTTTTCTTGGTCAAAATGACTTATATAGCAGAACATGGGCACCAGAGGTGGGCCGAGGAGGGAAGCACCCACCAGGGCACGCCTGGGCCTCCTGGCGCGCCCAGGTGGGTTGTGCCCACTGTTGGAAATATGCCCTAGAGGCAATAATAAAAGCATTATTATTATATTTCCTTGTTCATGATAATCGTCTTTATTCATGCTATAATTGTGTTATCCGGAAATCGTAATACATGTGTGAATAACAGACACCAACATGTCCCTAGTGAGCCTCTAGTTGACTAGCTCGTTGATCAACAGATAGTCATGGTTTCCTGACTATGGACACTGGATGTCATTGATAACGAGATCACATTATTGGGAGAATGATGTGATGGACAAGACCCAATCCTAAACATAGCACAAGATCGTATAGTTCGTTTGCTAGAGCTTTCTAATGTCAAGTATCTATTCCTTTGACCATGAGATCGTGTGACTCCCGGATACCGTAGGAGTGCTTTGGGTATGCCAAACATCACAACGTAACTGGGTGACTATAAAGGTAGACTACGGGTATCTCCGAAAGTGTCTGTTGGGTGACATGGATCAAGACTGGGATTTGTCACTCCGTATGACGGAGAGGTATCACTGGGCCCACTCGGTAATGCATCATCATAATGAGCTCAAAGTGACCAAGTGTCTGGTCACGGGATCATGCATTACGGTACGAGTAAAGTGACTTGCCGGTAACGAGATTGAACGAGGTATTGGGATACCGACGATCGAATCTCGGGCAAGTAACATATCGATAGACAAAGGGAATAGCGTACGGGATTGATTAAATCCTCGACATCGTGGTTCATCCGATGAGATCACCGTGGAGCATGTGGGAGCCAACATGGGTATCCAGATCCCGCTGTTGGTTATTGACCGGAGAGTCGTCTCGGTCATGTCTGCTTGTCTCCCGAACCCGTAGGGTCTACACACTTAAGGTTCAGTGACGCTAGGGTTATGAAGATATGTATATGCAGAAACCCGAATGTTGTTCGGAGTCCCGGATGAGATCCCGGACGTCACGAGGGGTTCCGGAATGGTCCGGAGGTAAAGAATTATATATAGGAAGTGCTATTTCGGGCATCGGGACAAGTTTCGGGGTTATCGGTATTGTACCGGGACCACCGGAAGGGTCCCGGGGGTCCACCGGGTGGGGCCACCTGTCCCGGGGGGCCACATGGGCTGTAGGGGGTGCGCCTTGGCCTAGATGGGCCAAGGGCACCAGCCCCTATAGGCCCATGCGCCTAGGGTTTCCACCATGGAAGAGTCCATGTGGTGGAAGGCACCCCTAGGTGCCTTGGGGGGGAGGGAAACCTCCCCTTGGCCGCCGCCCCCCTAGTAGATCTCATCTACTAGGGCCGGCGCCCCCCCCCCTTGGCACCCCTATATATAGTGGGGGGAGAGGAGGGATTTTACACCAGCCCCTGGCGCCTCCATCTCCCCCCGTTACGTCTCTCCCTCGTAGTCTTGGCGAAGCCCTGCTGCTGTGACGCCCTGCATCCACCACCACGCCGTCGTGCTGCTGGATCTTCATCAACCTCTCCTCCCCCCTTGCTGGATCAAGAAGGAGGAGACGTCTCCCGTCCCGTACGTGTGTTGAACGCGGAGGTGCCGTCCGTTCGGCGCTGGTCATCGGTGATTTGGATCACGTCGAGTACGACTACATCATCACCGTTATTTTGAACTCTTCCGTGCGCGATCTACAAAGGTATGTAGATGCATCTAATCACTCGTTGCTAGATGAACTCCTAGATGATCTTGGTGAAACGAGTAGGAAAATTTTTGTTTTCTGCAACGTTCCCCAACAGTGGCATCATGAGCTAGGTCTATGCGTAGTTCTTCTTGCGCGAGTAGAACACAATTTGTTGTGGGCGTAGATTTGTCAAATTTCTTGCCGTTACTAGTCATTTCTTGCTTCAGCGGTATTGTGGGATGAAGCGGCCCGGACCAACCTTACACGTACGCTTACGTGAGACCGGTTCCACCGACTAACATGCACTAGTTGCATAAGGTGGCTGGCGGGTGTCTGTCTCTCCTACTTTAGTTGGAGCGGAATCGATGAACATGGTCCTTATGAAGGGTAAATAGAAGTTGACAAATCACGTTGTGGCTTTAACGTAGGTAAGAAAACATTCTTGCTAGAACCCTAATTCAGCCACGTAAAACTTGCAACAACAATTAGAGGACGTCTAACTTGTTTTTGCAGCAAGTGGTTTGTGATATGATATGGCCAAAGTTGTGATGAATGATGAATGATCTATATGTGATGTATGAGATGTTCATGCTATTGTAATAGGATTCACGACTTGCATGTCGATGAGTATGACAACCGGCAGGAGCCATAGGAGTTGTCTTTATTCTTTTATATGACCTGCGTGTCATCAAGAAACGCCATGTAAATTACTTTACTTTATTGCTAAACGCATTAGCCATAGTAGTAGAAGTAATAGTTGGCGAGCAACTTCATGGAGACACGATGATGGAGATCATGATGATGGAGATCATGGTGTCAAGCCGGTGACAAGATGATCATGGAGCCCCAAGATGGAGATCAAAGGAGCTATGTGATAATGGCCATATCATGTCACGTTTATTATTTGATTGCATGTGATGTTTATCATGTTTTGCATCTTGTTTACTTAGAACGACGGTAGTAAATAAGATGATCTCTCACAATAATTTCAAGAAGTGTTCCCCCTAACTGTGCACCGTTGCGACAGTTCGCTGTTTCAAAACACCACGTGATGATCGGGTGTTTTATTCAGACGTTCACATACAACGGGTGTAAGACAGATTTACACATGCAAACACTTAGGTTGACTTGACGAGCCTAGCATGTACAGACATGGCCTCGGAACACAGAAGACCGAAAGGTCGAGCATGAGTCGTATAGTAGATACGATCAACATGAAGATGTTCACCGACGTTGACTAGTCCGTCTCACGTGATGATCGGACACGGTCTAGTTAAACTCGGATCATGTAATACTTAGATGACTGGAGGGATGTCTAATCTAAGTGGGAGTTCACTAATAATTTGATTAGTTGAACTTAATTATCATGAACTTAGTCTAAAATCTTTGCAATATGTCTTGTAGATCAAATGGCCAACGTAGTCCTCAACTTCAACGCGTTCCTAGAGAAAACTAAGCTGAAAGACGATGGCAGCAACTATACGGACTGGGTCCGGAACCTGAGGATCATCCTCATAGCTGCCAAAAAAGATTATGTCCTACAAGCACCGCTTGGTGACGCACCCGTTCTCCCTGCAGAACAAGATGTTATGAACGCTTGGCAGGCACGTTTTGATGACTACTCCCTCGTTCAGTGCGGCATGCTTTACAGCCTAGAGCCGGGGCTCCAAAAGCGTTTTGAGAGACATGGAGCATATGAGATGTTCGAAGAGCTGAAAATGGTTTTCCAAGCTCATGCCCAGGTCGAGAGATATGAAGTCTCCGACAAATTCTTCAGCTGTAAGATGGAGGAAAACAGTTCTGTCAGTGAGCACATACTCACTATGTCTGGGTTGCATAACCGCTTGACTCAGCTGGGAGTTAATCTCCCGGATGATGCGGTCATTGACAGAATCCTCCAGTCGCTTCCACCAAGCTACAAGAGCTTTGTGATGAACTTCAATATGCAGGGGATGGAAAAGACCATTCCTGAAGTATTTGCTATGCTGAAATCAGCAGAGGTAGAAGTCAGGAAGGAACATCAAGTGTTGATGGTCAATAAAACCACTAAGTTCAAGAAAGGCAAGGGTAAAAAGAACTTCAAGAAGGACGACAAGGAGGTTGCCGCGCCCGGCAAGCAAGCTGCCGGGAAGAAGCCAAAGAATGGACCCAAGCCCGAGACTGAGTGCTTTTATTGCAAGGGAAGCAGTCACTGGAAGCGGAACTGCCCTAAGTACTTAGCGGATAAGAAGGCCGGCAAAACAAAAGGTATATGTGATATACATGTAATTGATGTGTACCTTACTAGTGCCCGTAGTAGCTCCTGGGTATTTGATACCGGTGCAGTTGCTCACATTTGTAACTCAAAGCAGGGGTTGCGGAATAAGCGGAAACTGGCAAAGGACGAGGTGACGATGCGCGTCGGGAATGGTTCCAAGGTCAATGTGGTCGCCGTCGGCACGCTACCTCTGCATCTCCCTTCGGGATTAGTTTTAAACCTTAATAATTGTTATTTAGTGCCAGCTTTGAGCATGAACATTGTATCGGGATCTCGTTTAATTCGAGATGGCTACTCTTTTAAATCTGAGAATAATGGTTGTTCCATTTTTATGAGAGATATGTTTTATGGTCATGCTCCTATGGTGAATGGTTTATTCTTTATGAATCTCGAACGTGATGCTACACATGTTCATAATGTGAGTACCAAAAGAAGTAAGGTTGATAATGATAGGCCCACATACCTGTGGCACTGCCGCCTTGGTCACATAGGTGTCAAATGCATGAAGAAGCTCCATGCTGATGGACTTTTAGAGTCTCTTGATTATGAATCATTTGACACATGCGAACCATGCCTTATGGGTAAAATGACCAAGACTCCGTTCTCAGGAACAATGGAGCGAGCAACCGACTTATTGGAAATCATACATACTGATGTGTGCGGTCCAATGAGTGTTGAGGCTCGCGGTGGCTATCGTTATGTTCTCACCCTCACTGATGATTTAAGTAGGTATGGGTATATCTACTTAATGAAACACAAGTCTGAAACCTTTGAAAAGTTCAAGGAATTTCAGAGTGAGGTTGAAAATCAACGTGACAGGAAAATCAAGTTTCTACGATCAGATCGTGGAGGAGAATACTTGAGTCACGAGTTTGGCACACACTTAAGAAAATGTGGAATAGTTTCACAACTCACGCCGCCTGGAACACCTCAGCGTAATGGTGTGTCCGAACGTCGTAATCGCACTCTATTAGATATGGTGCGATCTATGATGTCTCTTACCGATTTACCGCTACCTTTTGGGGCTATGCTTTAGAGACTGCCGCATTCACTTTAAATAGGGCTCCGTCGAAATCCGTTGAGACGACACCGTATGAATTATGGTTTGGGAAGAAACCTAAGCTGTCGTTTCTAAAAGTTTGGGGATGCGATGCTTATGTCAAGAAACTTCAACCTGAAAAGCTCGAACCCAAGTCGGAAAAATGCGTCTTCATAGGATACCCAAAAGAAACTATTGGGTACACCTTCTACCTCAGATCCGAAGGCAAGATCTTTGTTGCCAAGAATGGGTCCTTTCTGGAGAAAGAGTTTCTCTCGAAAGAAGTAAGTGGGAGGAAAGTAGAGCTTGATGAAGTATTACCTCTTGAACCGGAAAATGGCGCAACTCAAGAAAATGTTCCTGAGGTGCCTGCACCGACTAGAGAGGAAGTTAATGACAATGATCAAGATACTTCTGATCAAGCCCCTACTGAAATTCGAAGGTCCACAAGGACACGTTCCGCACCAGAGTGGTACGGCAACCCTGTCTTGGAAATCATGCTGTTAGACAATGGTGAACCTTCGAACTATGAAGAAGCGATGGCGGGCCCGGATTCCGACAAATGGCTAGAAGCCATGAAATCCGAGATAGGATCCATGTATGAAAACAAAGTATGGACTTTGACTGACTTGCCCGTTGAGCGGCGAGCCATAGAAAATAAATGGATCTTTAAGAAGAAGACAGACGCGGATGGTAATGTGACCATCTATAAAGCTCAGCTTGTCGCTAAGGGTTATCGACAAGTTCAAGGGGTTGACTACGATGAGACTTTCTCACCGGTAGCGAAGCTGAAGTCCGTCAAAACGGCATTCCTTAATGGTTTCCTTAAGGAAGAATTGTATATGATGCAGCCGGAAGGTTTTGTCGATCCTAAGAATGCTGACAAAGTGTGCAAGCTCCAACGCTCGATTTATGGGCTGGTGCAAGCATCTCGGAGTTGGAACATTCGCTTTGATGAGATGATCAAAGCGTTTGGGTTTACACAGACTTATGGAGAAGCCTGCGTTTACAAGAAAGTGAGTGGGAGCTCTGTAGCATTTCTCATATTATATGTAGATGACATACTTTTGATGGGAAATGATATAGAACTCTTGGACAGCATCAAGGCCTACTTGAATAAAAGTTTTTCAATGAAGGACCTTGGAGAAGCTGCTTATATATTAGGCATCAAAATCTATAGAGATAGACCGAGACGCCTCATAGGTCTTTCACAAAGCACATACCTTGATAAGATATTGAAGAAGTTCAATATGGATCAATCCAAGAAGGGGTTCTTGCCTGTGTTACAAGGTATGAAATTGAGCTCAGCTCAATGTCCGACCACGGCAGAAGATATAGAAGAGATGAGCGTCATCCCCTATGCCTCAGCCATAGGTTCTATTATGTATGCCATGCTGTGTACCAGACCCGATGTTAACCTTGCCGTCAGTTTGGTAGGAAGGTACCAAAGTAATCCCGGCAAGGAACACTGGACAGCGGTCAAGAATATCCTGAAGTACCTGAAAAGGACTAAGGAAATGTTTCTCGTTTATGGAGGTGACGAAGAGCTCGTCGTAAAGGGTTACGTCGACGCTAGCTTCGACACAGATCTGGATGACTCTAAGTCACAAACCGGATACGTGTATATTTTGAATGGTGGGGCAGTAAGCTGGTGCAGTTGCAAGCAAAGCGTCGTGCCGGGATCTACATGTGAAGCGGAGTACATGGCAGCCTCGGAGGCAGCACATGAAGCAATATGGGTGAAGGAGTTCATCACCGACCTAGGAGTCATACCCAATGCGCCGGGGCCGATCAAGCTCTTCTGTGACAACACTGGAGCTATTGCACTTGCCAAAGAGCCCAGGTTTCACAAGAAGATAAGGCACATCAAGCGTCGCTTCAACTCCATTCGTGAAAATGTTCAAGATGGAGACATAGAGATTTGTAAAGTACATACGGACCTGAATGTAGCAGATCCATTGACTAAACCTCTCCCTAGAGCAAAACATGATCAACACCAGAATTCCATGGTTGTTCAATTCATCACAATATAACTAGATTATTGACTCTAGTGCAAGTGGGAGACTGTTGGAAATATGCCCTAGAGGCAATAATAAAAGCATTATTATTATATTTCCTTGTTCATGATAATCGTCTTTATTCATGCTATAATTGTGTTATCCGGAAATCGTAATACATGTGTGAATAACAGACACCAACATGTCCCTAGTGAGCCTCTAGTTGACTAGCTCGTTGATCAACAGATAGTCATGGTTTCCTGACTATGGACACTGGATGTCATTGATAACGAGATCACATCATTGGGAGAATGATGTGATGGACAAGACCCAATCCTAAACATAGCACAAGATCGTATAGTTCGTTTGCTAGAGTTTTCTAATGTCAAGTATCTATTCCTTTGACCATGAGATCATGTGACTCCCGGATACCGTAGGAGTGCTTTGGGTATGCCAAACATCACAACGTAACTGGGTGACTATAAAGGTAGACTACGGGTATCTCCGAAAGTGTCTGTTGGGTGACATGGATCAAGACTGGGATTTGTCACTCCGTATGACGGAGAGGTATCACTGGGCCCACTCGGTAATGCATCATCATAATGAGCTCAAAGTGACCAAGTGTCTGGTCACGGGATCATGCATTACGGTACGAGTAAAGTGACTTGCCGGTAACGAGATTGAACGAGGTATTGGGATACCGACAATCGAATCTCGGGCAAGTAACATATCGATAGACAAAGGGAATAGCGTACGGGATTGATTAAATCCTCGACATCGTGGTTCATCCGATGAGATCATCGTGGAGCATGTGGGAGCCAACATGGGTATCCAGATCCCGCTGTTGGTTATTGACCGGAGAGTCGTCTCGGTCATGTCTGCTTGTCTCCCGAACCTGTAGGGTCTACACACTTAAGGTTCAGTGACGCTAGGGTTATGAAGATATGTATATGCAGAAACCCGAATGTTGTTCGGAGTCCCGGATGAGATCCCGGACGTCACGAGGGGTTCCGGAATGGTCCGGAGGTAAAGAATTATATATAGGAAGTGCTATTTCGGGCATCGGGACAAGTTTCGGGGTTATCGGTATTGTACCGGGACCACCGGAAGGGTCCCGGGGGTCCACCGGGTGGGGCCACCTGTCCCGGGGGGCCACATGGGCTGTAGGGGGTGCGCCTTGGCCTAGATGGGCCAAGGGCACCAGCCCCTATAGGCCCATGCGCCTAGGGTTTCCACCATGGAAGAGTCCATGTGGTGGAAGGCACCCCTAGGTGCCTTGGGGGGGAGGGAAACCTCCCCTTGGCCGCCCCCCCAGTAGATCTCATCTACTAGGGACGGCGCCCCCCCTTGGCACCCCTATATATAGTGGGGGGGGGGGTGAGGAGGGATTTTACACCAGCCCCTGGCGCCTCCATCTCCCCCCGTTACGTCTCTCCCTCGTAGTCTTGGCGAAGCCCTGCTGCTGTGACGCCCTGCATCCACCACCACGCCGTCGTGCTGCTGGATCTTCATCAACCTCTCCTCCCCCCTTGCTGGATCAAGAAGGAGGAGACGTCTCCCGTCCCGTACGTGTGTTGAACGCGGAGGTGCCGTCCGTTCGGCGCTGGTCATCGGTGATTTGGATCACGTCGAGTACGACTACATCATCACCTTTCTTTTGAACGCTTCCGTGCGCGATCTACAAAGGTATGTAGATGCATCTAATCACTCGTTGCTAGATGAACTCCTAGATGATCTTGGTGAAACGAGTAGGAAATTTTTTGTTTTCTGCAACGTTCCCCAACACCCACCTAGTGGCCCTCCTCTTGTACTTGTTTGCTTCAATATTTATTAAATATTCCATAAAAATCCTCGGGGAGTTTCAGCTCATTTGGAGTTGTGCAGAATAGGTAGCTTGACGTAGCTTTTTCAGGTCCAGATTTCCAGTTGCCAGAACTCTCCCCTTGGTGCATACCTTGCATATTATGAGAGAAAAGGCATTAGAATTACTCCAAAAAGCATTATTATACAATAAAACAACATAAATAACAGTAGGAAAACATGATGCAAAATGGACGTATCAACGACGTCTTCATGACTCGAGGATGGGGTGAGATCGCCCACGCCTGCCGCCCGGAGGGATGTCACGCCATCCACTTCGAGTATGAGGGAGATTCGACGCTTTCCTTCAAGGTCTTCAGTGAGGACGGCCGGCGCCTGAAGTGCTACCCCGGGGGAGGCGAACAGGGCGACGACCCCTCTTCGGGTCGACGAGGCGGCTAGGCCACCGGTGGTGAACTTGCACTTGGCCTTGTCCGCGATTCCACCGACATCAGTGATACGTCTCCAACGTATCTATAATTTATGAAGTATTTATGCCATTATATTATCATTCTTGGATGTTTTACAATCATTTTATAGCAACTCTATATCATTTTTTGGGAACAACCTATTGACCCAGTGCCCAGTGCCAGTTGCTGTTTTTTGCTTGTTTTTTACATCGCAGGAAATCAATATCAATCGGAGTCCAAACACCGCGTAACTTTTTGGAGATTTTTTCTAGACCAGAAGGAACCCAATGGGCCTGAGTTGCACCTGGGGGGTGCCCCGAGGGGGGCACAACCCACCAGGGCGCATCAGGGCCCCTTGGCGCGCCCAGGTGGGTTCTGCCCACCTCGGTGGCCTCCCACACCCCCTCTTTGCACTATAAATTCCCAAATATTCAGAAACCCTTTGGGGTAGCCCTAGATCATAAGTTCCACGGCTGCAAGGCCTCTGTATCCATGAGATCCAATCTAGACCCTGTTCCGGCACCCTGCCAGAGGGGGGAATCATCTCCGCTGGCCATCTTCATCATCCCGGCAGCCGCCATGATGAGGAGGGAGTAGTCCACCCTCGGGGCTGAGGGTTTGTACCAGTAGCTATGTGTTTGACCACTCTCTCTCGTGATCTATATCATGGGCTTTGTTAATATAGTCGGATCATATATGATGTTTTTCCCCTCTATACTCTTGTTATGATGAATTGAATATTTACCCTTCTTCAAAGTTTTGTCTTGTTGGATTGAATATTCACAGATGAGAACACATGATATATGTCTTGCAATATGAATACTTGAGGTGAAAATGAGATATCTTATTGATTCACTTGGTATGTGTTATGGCATTCAACTCACGTATTCCCACGGTGATATTGGGGTAATCTATGCATAGGGTTGATGCATGTTTTTCTCCGATGGAAACTTTTGGGTCTCTTTATATTTCTTTGTGTGGATTGAGTATTATGAATATGTATTTTCTTTGGTCTTATTCTAGTACGAACTCTAGGATAGATCGAACGGAAAAAATAGCTTTGTGTTATCTTAGTACAACTCTTGAATAGATTGAACGGAAAGAATAGTTTTGAGGTGGTTTCTTGACCTACAAACAATTCCTATCTTTTGTTCTCCGCTAATAGGAACTTGGGAGTGTATTGCACTTTGCGGGATAATCATATGATCGAACTATGTTAGCATTGTTGAGAGGTTGCACTAGCGAAAGTACGGACCCTAGGCCTCATTTTTAAGCATTGCAACACCGTTTTTGTGCTCGTTTACTGTTTGCTACCTTGCTTTTTTTAGTTATTCAGATTATAAAAATATATTTCTACCATCCATATTACACTTTTATCATCATCTCTTCGCCGAACTAGTGCACCTATACAATTTGCCATTGTATTGGGTGTGTTGGGGACACAAGAGATTTCTGGTATTCAGTTGCAGGGTCGTTTGAGAGAGGCCATCTTCATCCTACACCTCTCACAGATTGATAATCCTTAGGTCATCCACTTGAGGGAAAATTGCTACTGTCCTACAAAACTCTGCGCTTGGAGGCCCAACACGTGTCTACAAGAATAAAGTTGCATAGTAGACATCAAGCTCTTTTCTGGCGGCGTTGCCGGGGATGTGAGTGCATGAAGGTATATCTTTAGATCTTGCAATCGTATCTTTTAGTTTCTCGTTTTATCACTATTTTGGTTTATAAAAGAAAACCACATAAAAATGGAATTGAGGTTGCATCACATTATTGATCATCTTTATAACATCTTTCCTGAAAATGATGGTTCGAAAAATTGTGCTCAATTGATAGAAGAAGAATTTAATAAAATGATTGGCATGAATGATGAGCATGATGGCAATATTGTTGGCATGAACTCTTTGAATATTCATGATGCTAATGATATGCAAAGCCACAAGCTTGTGGATGCTATGTTTGATGAAGATGATATTTTTAGTCCCCCATGTTTTGATGAGCAAGTTTATTATGATGAAAGCATGCCTCCTATCTTTGATGATTATGGTGATGACATGTATGCTATAATGAATAATGATAACCATGAAACTTGTCATCATACTTTAATTTTCAAGCACATGATAGTTATTTTGTTGAGTTTGCTCCCACTACTATTGATGAGAATAAATTTGCTTATGTGGATAGTAATAATTTTTTTATGCATGTGGATCATGAAAAGAATGCTTTATGTGATGGCTATATTGTTGAATTAATTCATGATGCCACTAAAAATTATTATGAGGGAGGAACATATGCTTGTAGGAATTGCAATAATATCAAGTTTCCTCTCTATGTGTTGAAAGTTTTGAAGTATTGCTTGTTTTGCCTTCCTATGCTAGACGATTCTTGTTCCCATAAATTGTTTGCTCAAAACATCCCTATGAATAGGAAGTGGGTTAGACTTAAATGTGCTTGCCATGTGATTCATGATGCTCTTGTTATGTTTCAACTTTTATCTTTTATGCAAGCATCATCGAAATCATCATGCCTAGCTAAAATACATTAAAGAAAAGAGCTTGTTGGGAGGCAAACCAACACTTTTACCTACTGTTTTTGTGTGTTCACATGATTAAGCCACTGTAGTAATCATGTTTTATTGCTTTTGTTTCAATAAAGTGCCAAGTAAAGCCTTTGGGATCATGTTGGGTGATGGTTGATTTGATCTTGCTGAAAACCAGAAACTTTTGCGCTCATGAAAATAACTCTCAATTTTAACAGAAGAGTGCTTTTGAGTTTATTATTTTTGCAGAAGATCATTATACAAATTTCCCACGTGGTTATATTTTTTTTCATAATTTTTGGAGTAGTAGAAGTATGGTTTTAGTACAGATTACTACAGACTGTTCTGTTTTTGACAGATTCTGTTTTCAATGCATAGTTTGCTTGTTTCCTAGTTTCTATGGATTATATTGCTTAATATAAATTATAGAAATGATATGATATAGTAGGCATTGTGTGAGAACAATTATGAATCTTGTCTTTTACAGTACCAAAGTGAAATGGTTTGCTCTTTATCATACTAACCTATCTCACAAAGTTCCGTTAAGTTTTGTGTGATTGAAGTTTTCAAGTTTTGGGTGAGATGTCGATATGAGGAGAATAAGGAGTGAAAAACCCATAAGATTGGGTATTCCCAAGGCACCCCAAGGTAATATTCAAGTAATATCCAAGCAACTAAGCTTGGGGATGCCCCGGAAGGCATCCCTCTTTCGTCTCCAACATTATCCGTAACCTCACTTGGAGCTATGTTTTAATTCGTCACATGATATGTGTTTTGCTTGGTGCTTCAATTCATTTAATTAGGATTTGCTTGATTTTATTTCGAATAATGTTTTGCATCTTTTATTTCAATAAAAATGGCAATGATAGCCTTTGCCATGCTTATTTTGCAAGTATACATGTTGCTGTTTCAAAACAGAAAGTTTATTGATGTTGCAAAAATTCCCTAGAAAAGTCAGAATATGATAAATTGTTTAAACTTTTTGAAAAATAAGATATGATACATTTCCTACAGTGTGGTATTTTTCTCATAATTTTTGGGGTTAGGGAAGTATTATGAATCTTGCATTCTTTACAGACTGTACTGTTTTGGCAGATTGCTGTTATGGTTGCATTGTTTGCATATGTTTGCTTGTTTGATGATTCTATTTGAGGATAGGACTATTAAATATGCAGAGGCATTTAGTATGCAATGTTGAATAATAATTTTAGTGATTTGCTACAGTAGAGAATGATAAGGTTATTGCATTGTTTTATACTAACTTATCTCACGAGTTCTTGTTGAGTTTTGTGTGGATGAAACTTTTGAGATTTAGGAAAACCGTGATATGAGAAGAATTAAGGAGACACAAAAGCTCAAGCTTGGGGATGTCCAAGGCATCCCAAGATAATATTTCAATAAGTCTCAAGTATCTAAGCTTGGGGATGCCCCGATAGGCATCCCACCTTTCCTCTTCAACAATTATCGGTTAGTATCGGTTGAGCCTAAGTTTTTGCTTCTTCACATGAGTTGTGATATTCTTAGAATGTCATTTTATTTTAATTTTGCTTGATGTTTTAATAAAATACTTAGACCTGAAAGTTTTTAAATAAAATAGAGTCCTCCATTAGTTGCCAGGGAGGCTAGGTAAGCGACATTCACATCCCGTCAACGAAGCTCTTTTCTATGGAATTGCTCTAGTGCTTCACTTATATGCTATGAGTAAATTGTTGAATAAATTTAGTGTCATGAAGTTGAAATCATATCATGCCTAGTGGTAGCTTCACATTGGGTTTAGGAAGTGAAAGCTTTTGAAGCTTGACAATCACAATATTGGTTATACAAGCAATTCATGAATAATTAGTATAAGGAAGAGAACTTTCACATACAAATATACTATCTTGGAAATCTTTTGTGATTGTGAGCCCCCATCAAAATATTATATGCAAAAATTGTTGACGTTGGACAAGGACGACAACGTAATGATTTATGTTTGTTCATATTCACAAAGAAGTTAAATTGTCATAGATCCTTCAACATGTTGTGCTTGCCCCTATCTTTGCTAGCCAAAAATTCTGCACAAAGTAGAGATACTACTTGTGCATCCAAAAACCCTTAAACCCAAATCTTATCTTCAAGAGTCCACCATACCTACCTAAGGATTGAGCAAGATTCTTCAAGTAAGTTGTCATCGGTGCAGTAAGGCAATACAAATTGCTTCTAAAAATGTTAGATCATTTAGTGTAAGGGAAAATTGAGCGTTGTACGAACTTGTGATGGCAAAGAATAAAAGCGACAGACTGCATAATAAAGGTTGCTATCATAAGGGGCAATATAATATGATGTTCTTTTGCACTAAGGGGTTGAGCATAAAAACAAATAAGTGCATGGCAACCTCTGCTTCCCTCTGCGAAGGGCCTATGTTTTACTTTTATGTATTTATTTTCATGCAAGAGTCAAAGTTTTTCTGTCTATTCCTTTTTATTTTTCTCTTTTGGCAAGCATCATATGGTGAGGAAAGATCTAGGCACATATATCCAGTTGGATATGGGTAGCATGAGTTATTATTGTTGACATCACCCAAAGGTGAATACGTTGGGAGGCAAAATTATAAGCCCCTATCTTTCTATATGCCCGGTTGAAACGTTTTGCTCATGTGTATGCAGTGAGTGTTAGCAATCATAGAAGACTATATGATGGTTGAGTATGTGAAGCTCTTACTTAGACTCTGTTGAAAAAGTTGAATTGCAATTGCTTGGTGACTGAGAACATAGGTTGTTGAGTTTCAAGAGAATTCATTGTTTGAACCTTAACATGTGAATTTGTTGCTACTATAACATGAGAAGTTTTATAAGAATTTCTTTTTGCTGTTATGATGCTAGGAGAAGTGATTGAAATTATCATTGATCGAACTTATGCACTTTGCTAGCATTCACACTTCATAAATTATTTCTTTTATCATTTACCTACTCGAGGACGAGTAGGAATTAAGCTTGGGGATGCTGATACGTATCCAACGTATCTATAATTTATGAAGTATTCATGCCATTATATTATCATTCTTGGATATTTTACAATCATTTTATAGCAACTCTATATCATTGTTTGGAAGTAACCTATTGAACCAGTGCCCAGTGCCCGTTGTTGTTTTTTGCTTGTTTTTTACATCGCAGGAAATCAATATCAAACAGAGTCCAAACACCGCGTAAATTTTTGGAGATTTGTTCTGCACCAGAAGGAACCCAATGGGCCTGCGCTGCACCCGGGGGTGCCCCGATGGGGGCACAACCCGCCCTGGCGCACCCAGGTGGGTTGTGCCCACCTCGGTGGCCTCTCACACCCCCTCTTTGTACTATAAATTCCCAAATATTCTGAAACCCTTCGGGGTATCCCTAAATCAGAAGTTCCACCGCCGCAAGGCCTCTGTATCCACGAGATCCAATCTAGACCCCGTTCTGGCACCCTGCCGGAGGGGGAATCATCTCCGGTGGCCATCTTCACCATCCCGACGGCCACCACGATGAGGAGGGAGTAGTCCACCCTCGGGGTTGAGGGTTTGTACCAGTAGCTATGTGTTTGATCTCTCTCTCTCTCTCATGATCTATATCATGAGCTTTGTTAATATAGTCAGATCATATGATGTTTCTCCCCTCTATACTCTTGTTATGATGAATTAAATCTTTACCCTTCAAAGTTTTGTCTTGTTGGATTGAATATTCAGAGATGAGAACACATGATATATTTCTTGCAACATGAATACTTGTGGTGATAATCTTATTGATTCACTTGATATGTGTTATGGCATTCAACTCGTGGATTCCCGCGGTGATATTGGGGTAATCTATGCATAGGGTTTGATGCACGTTTTTCTCCGACAGAAACTTTGGGGTCTCTTTATAGTTCTTTGTGTGGATTGAGTATTATGAATATGAATTTGCTTTGGTGTTATTCTAGTACAAACTCTAGGATAGATCGAACGGAAAAATAGCTTTGTGTTATTTTAATATGAACTCTTGAATAGATCAAACGGAAAGAATAATTTTGAGGTGGTTTCATGACCTACAAACAATTCCTATCTTTTGTTCTCCGCTAATAGGAACTTGGGAGTGATTCTTTATTGCACTTTGAGGGATAATCATATGATCCTACTATGTTAGCATTGTTGAGAGGTTGCACTAGCAAAAGTACGGACCCTAGGCCTCATTTTTAAGCATTGCAACACCATTTTTGTGCCCGTTTACTATTTGACACCTTTCTGTTTTTATTTATTTAGATTATAAAAATATATTTTTACCATCCATATTACACTTTTATCACCATCTCCTCGCCGAACTAGTGCACCTATACAATTTGCCATTGTATTGGGTGTGTTGGGGACACAAGAGATTTCTGGTATTTGGTCACAGGGTCGTTTGAGAGAGACCATCTTCATCCTACACCTCTCACGGATTAATAAACCTTAGGTCATCCACTTGAGGGAAAATTGCTACTGTCCTACAAAACTGTGCGCTTGGAGGCCCAACACGTGTCTACAAGAATAAAGTTGCGTAGTAGACATCAAGCAGCAGCAGCGCCTCATCGGACTCGAGCGACAACGATAGCTATGAGCCGCCATGTCACCGTGCCCGGACCGCAGGGGCAGCATCATCTCGTCGTCGTCGGTGATGTCGCCTAGACTGTGGCTCTTAGTTTTTTCCTTTTGCTTCATTTCTGCACAAAACCATGACGGGCCCCGCGAGGGTATGTAAAAACTACACTGCTCGCATTTTAGTGTTATCATTTCTAATTCGATGCCGCGTTTGCGTCTCTCACCCTGGCATGGTTCCCCCGTTCATTCCCGCGATAGCTTAGTGCTCTACGCCGACAGGACCCAGTCCCCAGGCAAGCTTCAACTATCGCTGGTATGCCAGGTCGCGATGCCGTGGTCAAGGCTAGGAGGTGAGCGGCCCGAGATCCAGTAAGAGCCCCTGAGGTGCGATGCTCAAGAGGTCCCCTTAGGCGTGCAAGCAGCTCCCGAAAAACTGAAAGGGAAACATCCTTGCCCGGGCGAGATCACTAGAGCCAAAGCGCTGACTATAGGGTTCATGCCATCATGCGAGTGTGGGGCAACTTATCTTGGCGAGCCCGTGATGATTCTTTGCTGCGAGGGCGAGCTTCTTGCATGGCGTTAGGCCATGCCCTTTTCTCGATGGCGCCCCTAGGCAGGGCCCGTGTCGTCCCCATCCTTCTTGCTCGTCTAGGTGCTCTACGTCCTTGGTTCTCGGCCCTCGAGCAAGGCTCAGCCGCCGCTGGTATGCCAGGTCGCGATGCTATGGTCAAGGCTAGGGGGTGAGGGCCCGAGAGCCAGTAGGAGCCCCTGAGGCGTGGTGCTCAGGCCCCCCCTTTAACGTGCAAATGACTTGCGCGAGAAAAGAGTGGCTGGCCCTAAGGGGGTGCCCAGGAGGTGTTGCATCTCGAGGGACGACCAAAGCCGCTGGTGGTCCCCGCTCCGACGGTCCCTGCGAGTTAGCCAAAAAAGGAAAACACAAGATGCAGCCGCGCTCGCTATCCTACCAATGATCTTTCCGCAAGAAGACGAAGGCACTAAGGACACGATGAGGTGACATGCGCGGGGTTGGCCGCGAGCCAGATCTCAGTCTCTTAGGTTTATCAGCACTGCAGGGATGGTCCCGAGCACAGGCGCCGTGCCAGTAGCCCCTGTTGTGGGATGAGCAAGAGGCAGGTTTAGCAATGTGCAGAGGCCACGAGGAGCAACTCCATAGATAACGAGACAACAGTGGCAATATCAACAACCATGATAACTGAGGCATGCATAACTAGTCCGGGGTACATGAATCAAAATGGTGCGGCTGCAGGGGCAGGCCTTAGCAGCTTGAGGATAATGCAACCCGAGGGGCGCCCTCAGCTGAAAAAAACCAAAAAGTCACCTGGCACCGTTGTTGTAGATGTGTTGGAGAAGCTGAAGACGCGGAGAGGTTGAAGATGCGTGCTGCAGAAGTCTCTTCTCATGAGCCAACCTACTCTTGAGTCCCGGGGGGCTCCGGAGGTTCGAGGGGCTCACGAGCTTTTGACACCTCCTCCGTCAGGATTGCCTGGCGCCTGGCCTCGTGAGCTGCCAGAACACCCTGCATGTAGCGTTGGTGCAAAGCAGCTGCGTTCGGCAGACCAAATGGCATGCAGACATAGTTGTGGGGGCGCCCCACACCTGCCAACGCGGGACGAATAGAAGAGCTCCTCAAAAGCAGCCCTATTGAGGCCTGGGATGTTGACGTAGACGTGCAGCACGCCACCCATGTCAGGGGCGGCAGCTGCACGGGGTGACACGGGGTGGCGCTCGCCATGCATGGCTCGCACCTACTGAAGCTCCTCGATTGCCTTGGTGATGAACTCCTAAGTACCTGATGCCTCGCACCTTGCGCCTTGCTCACGGAAGTGCGCGTCGAAGCATGCCTCCACGTGGTGCCCGAACGCCTCCCTCGTGACACTGTCTAGGTTAGAGGACCTCCAAATGAGAGCCCCCGAGCCTGTCCTAAGAGGTGCGATGGGCATGCCTTCCTATGCGAGGGAGGAAGGCGCCCCAGCAGTGGGCGCAGGGCCTAAGGCACGATCATCGGACACCCCAGCCTCCTGATGGCCCCTGAGGAGGAGCTTCTTCTTCTTCTTGGGGAAGACCTCATGAGTACGGATGGCACCCTCGTCATCTGAGTTCTTGACCGCTGCGTCTTGGTAAGCATGCTCAAGGAGGACACCGCATCCTTCTCGTCGCATGCGACCGTGATGATGCAGCTGCTTCCCAGCATCTTGAGGACGTTGTAGCCGTGGTGAGTCGCTGCCATGAACTTGGCGAGGGCCGGATACCCGAGGATGGCGTTGTATGTAAGGTGAATGTGGGAGACGTCGAAATCGATGAGCTCGATGTGGTAGTTGTCGCGCTTGCCGAAGGTGACGGAAGGCAAATCTGCCCTATGGGGATGGTGGAGCCATCGGTCACTCCTGAGAAAGGCTTGGTGGGCAGAAGCTGGTCATATGGCACTTGGAGCGTGTCAAACCTCTCGACGGAGAGGACGTTCAGCCCCGCGCCACCATCAATGAGAGTCTTGGTGACGAGGACGTTGCTGATGGTCGGCGAGCAGAGCATTGGGAGCGCATCAGCGGTGGCTGAACACTTGAGCTGTTCTGTGGAGTCGAAAGTGATGGCGTACTTGGACCACCCGAGGGGACGCGATGCCTCGAGCTTGGGGAGGGCCACTTTCACCTCGCGAGAAAACTTCTTGAGGATGCTATGGGAGGCGGGAGCCTGAGCACCACCCATGATGCAGGCAATGGCGCGAGGCTCTTGGAAGCCCTCGACCCCATCATCTTGGCGGTGGACATAATTCCTCCATCGAGGCTGATACGTCCATTTTGCATCATGCTTTTATATCGATATTTATTGCATTATGGACTGTTACTACACATTATGTCACACTACTTATGCCTTTTCTCTCATATTTTATAAGGTTTACATGAAGAGGGAGAATGCCGGTAGTAAGGATTTTGGGCTGGAAAAGGAGCAAATTAGAGACCTGTTCTGCACAACTCCAAAAGTCGTGAAACTCCACGAAAGTCAGTTTTGGAATATATTAAAAATATTGGGCAAAGAAAGCACCAGAGGCGGGCCACCCACTATCCACGAGGGTGGAGGGCGCGCCCCCTGCCTCATGGGCCACCTGGCAGCCCCCCGATGCCCATCTTCTGGTATATGGTGTCTTTTGCCCTGAAAAAAATCGTAAGGAAGCTTTCGGGACAAAGCGCTGCCATCTCGAGGCGGAACCTTGGCGGAACCAATCTAGGGCTCCAGCGGACCTGTTCTGCTGGGGAAACATCCCTCCGGGAGGGGGAAATCATCACCATCGTCATCACCATCGATCCTCACATCAGGAGGGGGTCAATCTCCATCAACATCTTCACCAGCACCATCTCCTCTCAAACCCTAGTTCATCTCTTGTATCTGATCTTTGTCTCAAAACCTCAGATTGGTACCTATGGGTTGCTAGTAGTGTTATTACTCCTTGTAGTTGATGCTAGTTGGTTTATTCGGTGGAAGATCATATGTTCAGATCCTTTATGCATATTAATACCTGTCTGATTATGAACATGAATATGATTTGTGAGTATTACGTTTGTTCCTGAGGGCATGGGAGAGGTCTTGTTATAATTAGTCATGTGAATTTGGTATTCGTTCGATATTTTGATGAGATGTATGTTGTCTTTCCTCTAGTGGTGTTATGTGAACGTCGACTACATGACACTTCATAATTGTTTGGGCCTAGGGGAAGGCATTGGGAAGTAATAAGTAGATGTTGGGTTGCTAGAGTGACAAAAGCTTAAACCCTAGTTTATGCGCTGCTTCGTAAGGAGCTGATTTGGATCCATATGTTTGATACTATGGTTAGGTTTACCTTAACTCTTCTTTCATAGTTGCGTATGCTTGTGAGAGGGGTTAATCATAAGTGGGGTGCTTGTCCAAGGAAGGGCAGTAAAGCACTGGTCCACACACATATCAAATTACCAAAGTACCGAACGCGAATCATATGAGCATGATGAAAACTAGCTTGACGATAATTCCCCTGTGTCCTCGGGAGCGCTTTGCTTTATATAAGAGTTTGCCCCGACTTGTCATTTTCTACAAAAAGTATTGGGCCACCTTGCTCCACCTTGTTTACTTTTATTACTTGTTACCCTTACGAATTACCTTACCACAAAACTATCTGTTACCAATAATTTCAGTGCTTGCAGAGAATACATTACTGAAAACCGCTTGTCATTTCCTTCTGCTCTTCGTTGGGTTCGACACTCTTACTTATCGAAAGAACTACGATAGATCCCCTATACTTGTGGGTCATCAAGACTCTTTTCTGGCGCCGTTGCCGGGGAGTGAAGCTCCTTTGGTAGGTGGAATTTGCTAAGTAAAAATTTATGTAGTGTGCTGAAATTTACTTTCACTTGTTACTATGGAAAATAATCCTTTGAGGGGCTTGTTCGGGGTATCTTCACCCTGACCAGTAGAGAAAAGAGTTTCTCCTTAACCTATCAAACCTACTGAAAATGTTTACTTTGAAATTCCTTTGGGTGTGATGGAGAAACTGCTAGCTAATCCTTTTACAGGAGATGGAACATTACATCCTGATATGCACCTAATCTATGTGGATGAAGTTTGTGGATTATTTAAGCTTGCAGGTATGCCCGAGGATGTTATCAAGAAGAAGGTCTTCCATTTACCTTTGAAGGGAAAGGCATTGACATGGTTTAGGCTATGTGATGATATTGGATCATGGAAGTACAACCGATTGAAAATGGAATTTCATCAAAAGTTTTATCCTATGCATCTAGTTCATCGTGATTGTAATTAAATATATAATTTTGGCCTCACGAAGGAGAAAGTATCGCTCAAGCTTGGGGAGGCTTAAGTCAATGTTATATTCATGCCCCAACCATGAGCTCTCAAGAGAGATTATTATTAAAAAAATTATGCTTGGCTTTCTCTCAATAATCGCTCCATGCTCGATGCTTCTTGTACTGGTTCTTTTATGATGAAGACTATTTAATTCAGATGGGATTTATTGGAAAGAATTAAATGCAACTCTAAAGATTGGGAACTCGATGAAGGTAAGGAGTCAGGTATAACACCTAAATTTGATTGTGTTAAATCTTTTATGGATACTGATGATTTTCGTGAATTTAGCACTAAATATGGACTTGACTCTGAGATAGTAGCTTTTTCTGTGAATCATTTGCTACTCATGTTGATCTCCCTATGGAGAAGTGGTTTAAATATCATCCTCCCATTGAAGTAAAAGTAGTAGAACCTATTAAAGTTGAAGAAAATACTATTACTTATAACATTGATCCTATTGTTCCTACCGCTTATATTGAGAAACCACCTTTCCCCGTTAGAATAAAGGATCATGCTAAAGCTTCAATTGTGGTTCATAAGAGTAATGCTAGAACACCTACACCCCCTGACCAAATTAAAGTTGAACCTATTATTGCTATGGTTAAGGATCTCTTGGTTGATAATATTGATGGGCATGTTATTTACTTCTGTGATGAAGGTGCTAGAATTGCTAGACCCGATACTAAAAATAAACATAGACCTGTTGTTGGCATGCCTGTTGTTTCTGTTAAAATAGGAGATCATTGTTATCATGGCTTATGTGATATGGGTGCTAGTGCAAGTGCAATACCTCATTCCTTATACAAAGAAATTATGCATGATATTGCACCTGCTGAAATAGAAGATATTGATGTTACAATTAAGCTTGCCAATAGAGATACTATTTCACCAATTGGGATTGTTAGAGATGTTGAAGTCTTGTGTGGGGAAGTTAAATATCCTACTGATTTTCTTGTTCTTGGTTCCCCACAAGATGACTTTTGTCCCATTATATTTGGTAGACCCTTCTTGAATACTGTTAATGCTAAGATAGACTATGAAAAGGACATTGTTACTGTTGGTTTAGGGGACATGTCTCATGATTTTAATTTTGCTAAATTCCGTAGACAACCCCATGATAAAGAATTGCCTAGTAAAGATGACATTATTGGTCTTGCTTCTATTGCCGTGCCTCCTAATGATCCTTTAGAACAATATTTGCTATACCATGAAAATGCTATGTTTATGGAGGACTTGGGGTGGTCGGAGCTGTGCTTCATCTCAGGTTCAGCCGCGAGCACAGCTGGACACTTGCGCTTTACGTCCTTAGCTTTGGCCTTCTTGTCTTCAGGATCGACCTCCGGAAGCTCCAGGAGGGAGAGGCGACCTTCATCTGCCCTCGCGCATCTGGTGGCCATGTTAAATGTCTCCAAAGCCGAGCACAAGTCCTCGTGCATCGCGAGCTCTTCCTTCATCTTGACATTCCGGACACCCTCAGAGAACACCGTAATGATGGCCTCGTCTGACACCTTCGGGATTTTGAGGCGAACGTTGGTGAATTGTTGTATGTACTTGTGCAGGGTTTCGCCTGGCTGCTGCTTGATGCGTCACAGGTCGCTTGCCCCAGGAGCGCGGTTGCGAGTGCCCTGGAAGTTGGCGATGAAGCACTAGCAGAGCTCGTCCCAAAAGGAGATCGACCCCACCGAAAGGTTCAGGAGCCAGGAGCGTGCGCCGTCCTTGAGGGCCATGGAGAACCAGGTCGCCATGACTTTGTCATTCCGTTGCCTCGATACTCACCTCGTAGAGCTAGAGGAACTCAATAGGGTCGGGGGTGCCGTCGTAGCGATGGGGCAAATCCGGCTTGAACTTGCCGGGCCAGACGACGCTGCGCATCTCAGGGGTGAAAGCATGGAAACCTGCCGCACTCACCGGAGCTAGCCGCAGGGGAGGAGCCTGATCTTGATGCACGCACGCCGCCACCTCCAGCGGCACACGATATTGATGCGGCGGTGCTGGAAGCGCACGCGCTTCACCTTGGGGTCGCTGAACCACCGGGCAGCTTGCTTCATCATGCGCCGGCTCCCTGCACGGTGGGTCGCACTGGGGTGCTTCATGCTGGGGCTCGGGGACTATGTCGTGTCGAGGGGGTGGAGGAGGCACGCCGTGGGCCACCTCACCCGCCTGGGATGGGTGAGGCAGTGAGCGAGACAACGCAGGGGCCTCTTTAGCGGCGCTGACGAGCTCGACAATGCGGTCGAGCCACTCCTCATAGAGATCGTCGGCTGGGTGATAGCATAGAAGCCCACAACGAGCATGAGAAGACGATGCAGCGGCTGGGGTAAGCGAGGAGTTGTGGTGCGACCATCACGCCACACGGAAGGTGGCATCGATGAGTCCTGCTGCTCGTGGGCTGCGGGACCGGTGGCCGCAGGAGAAGGGGAGTGGTGAGGGGAGCCATTGCCCGTGGGCGCCGTCTGAGCGACGGGAGCGGCGAGAGCTGCCCGATGCTCGACACGAACACAACGAGCATCAGCCATCAGAACAACGGACCGGGAGCAGAGCAGATGGTGGAGAAGAGGCTTCGACACGCCCCTACCTGGCGCGCCAAGTGTTGGATTCAGGGCTCCGCTGACCCAAGAAAGGTTCGAACTCTAGGGAGTGTGTGAAGAACTCAACCTCTCCAGCTAACCGATTCGTCACCCCCACAGCCCACCTCGATGAACAAACAAGAAGATGGACACGTCAGTTTACCCAGGTTCGGGCCACCTTGCGGTGTAAGACCCTACTCCTGCTTTGGGGTAGATTAGCCTCACGAGGGGTTGAGGATGAACTAGTACAATGGAAGAACAACCTCAAGAGGTTAGTTCTAGTGTGGATATGAGCTGAAGGGATTCGATCGTTCGATCCCTTTGCTATGGTGGTGGCTAGCCTATATTTATAGTGGCCTTGGTCCTCTTCCCCCAAAACGTAGATGGGAAGGGATCCTACAGTGGCCAATTTGAATGGGGACAAGTAGTACATCTTACCTGACAAAAAGTGGTCTTCTCCTGCAAAGCTCCTGGTCGTGACGTTGCGGTGGGCTCGGCGATGACATTCGTCCTGCTGCCCTGGCAGTCTTGGTCTTGTTGCATGGGAATGGCAACCTTTGGGCGATTCCTCGAGACCCCGCACCTGCACTTGCCTCCTTAGCACCAAAGAGGAAACCTACTGCTCTGTGCCCGCTGGCTCCTGCTTGGCCTTGGTCGCATGGCTTGCGTCACCGCAACCTCATGAGGTTGAGCACCTGCATAGAAATCTCCACTCCCCAGGAGGCATCCTGGGAAGGGCGCTCCCTCCGAAGGTCTTGATATCGTCCGCCTTTTGAGGCTTGGCCCTCGCGAGGGTCTTGCCTCTTTGGTGCTGTAGATGGGCCGTACCAGGCCATCGATGGAGCCACGCCGTGGGCCGCAGGCAGGCAAGTCTGGGTACCCTAGTTCCCAGAACGCCGATAGTAGTGACTGGGGGCTATCAGTATCTTCTATGCTAGGCGGGTTATTCTCACGATGAGTGTTTATTCACTTGTCATTCACGAGAGAGTGGATGGTAATTGGGATGCCCAGTCCTATGATCAAAACCAAAATCAAAATATAATAATTAAACAAAACTCCCCCAGGATTGTTGTTGGTATGGATGACATCGTGGATTCGGCTAGCTGTGGAGTGTGTTTTTTGGTGGAGGGGGAGTAAAACTTTACCATTCTGTTTGGGAACTGCCTATAATGTGTCTAACATGGAAGATAGTGAGATCTCTTGGTGATTATGTTGAAAATAAAAGCATACCTCTAAAAATTATATTCATCTCTGTTTTAAAAGCTTCAAGCTCTGGCACCTCTGCAAATCCCTGCTTCCCTCTGTGAAGGGCCTATCTATTTACTTTTATTGTTCAGTCATCATCCTCTTATTAAAAGCACTAGCTAGAGAACACTATTGTCATTTATACGCTTTGTTTTAAGTTGATGTTGAGTATGAGTGTGACTGGATCTCTTTTTCCATGAATTACAATGTCTAGTCAGTGCTTGAACTTTGGAGATGCTCTGCATTTATGTTTTGCGGTCTCAGAAAGGGATAGCGAGATACCATTATGTCATATTATATCATGATTGTTTTGAAGAAGTGTTGTCATATGAGATATCTTATTATATCATGAAGGAGTAATAAACCTAGGCAGTACATTGAGGGTGAGAATTTTCTTGGACATACATAAGCCTCTGGTTCGATTTGTGCCTATCACCTTGAGGGAACACAACAAATACATTGTTTTATATGAGAAGCATCCAGATTTTTGCTACTTCTGTGGACTTATGGGTCATCTTGTGGAAGAGTGTGGTGATGGTATACATGAACATGAAAGTTGTGAATAGGGGGGGGTGAGTGGTTGTTGTGGAACTCTGATAATACTACCAAGCCATCCGTTTGAAGGTACAGGAGCAGGAAGTGGAGGGAGTCAGAGAGGTAGGGCTAGAGGTAGAGGAAGTAGAGGTAGGAGGCAAGGGAGAGGAGGGATGATGGACATGTGTGCTGGAAACACTGAGGAGCGAGGTCACAATGATATGGAATATACATATACTGTTCAAAATGATGCCAGCGAAAGAAGTGCCCGAAAGTGCCTAGTCTCTCCAGATGGCACTATAAGTGTAAGGGGACAGGCGTTTCCCAATTTGGCAGGGAAGGTGGCCGAAACAATACTACTTTTAGAGGGAAGTGGGGCTAGCACCAACAATGACACATCGAATGGGACGCCGGGGAAAGTGCCGATCGTTAGAAGGAGGAGACAAGGGAGAGAAGGAGAGGAACTCGAAGATGATCCGATGATTGTGGCGGCCTCCTGTGTGGAGGACCGCTGGTCCCAATGAGTCTATTTTGTTGGAACTATCATAGTTTGGGCAACCCTGTGATAGTTCGAGAAGTCCGTGATTTCATGGCTAAATTTGCCCCAGCCATGCTATGTCTCATTGAAACACAAATAACTAGTGTAGGTGCTGAGATTCTAGCTCAATCTTTTGGTTATGATAGATCTTTTGTTGTTGGTAGCTCTGGGAGGAGTGGTGGTCTTGTAATTTTTTGGAACGATGCAATAAAGCTAGAGATTACCGGTTATTCGAGGTACCACATTGATGCTACTATAGGTGAGATTGGTCCTACACCATGGAGGATGACATGCATTTATGGAGAAACACAGATCGCAGAACGCTAAAATACTTGGGATACCTTGTGCTCGATTGCAGGGGCGTAAGTCTCACTTGGGTGGCACTAGGGGATTTCAATGAAGTTCTTAGACAATCCGAACATGAAGGAGTTAATCTTAGGGGATAGGGACAAATGGATGGATTCCGAGATGCCCTTGATATTTGTGGTCTTGCTAACTTGGGATATAAAGGAAGAAGATGGACGTTCGAGAAGAAGGTATTAGGAGGAACATTCACTAGCGTACGCTTGGATCGGGCTATGGTGGACTCAGCATGGAGTTCTTTATTTCCCTTTGTAGAACTGGAAAAATGTAACTACCATGTGCTCTGATCTGTTGGGAAACGTTGCATGGAAAACAAAAAAAATTTCTATGCACACACAAGATCTATGCATGTAGATGCATAGAAACAAGGGGGAGAGTGTGCTACGTACCCTCGTAGACCGTAAGTGGAAGCGTTTAGTAACGAGGTTGATGTAGTCGAACTTCTTCACGCTCCAACTGATCAAGTACCAAACGTATGGCACCTCTGCGTTCAGCATAGGTTCAGCTCGATGGCGTCCTCCGCCTTCTTGATCCAGCAAGACGGCCAGGTAGTGGATGAGTTCCAGCAACACAACAGCGTGGTGACGGTGATGGTGAAACTATCTCCGCAGGGCTTTGCCTAAGCACTACGAAAATATGACCGGGGGTGTAAACGGTGGAGAGGGGCGCCGCACACGGCTAAGTAATTGTCGTGGATGTGCTAGGCGCCCCCTCCCACATATATATAGGTTGGATGGAGAGGGGAGAGGCCAAGGGGCGCCTCAAGTAGGTCACAATCCTATTTGGGCTCCTGCCCTTGGCCGCATCCCTTGCCATATTTGTCGGAGAGGGAAAGGAAAAAGGGGGAAGAGGGAAGGAAGGGGGAGGCCGAATCCCCCCTTTCCTTTCCCCACTTGGGCAGCTACCATAGGGGGGGGGGTGCACCAACCCCTTGTGGGCTGGTGTGCTCCCCTCTTGTGGCCAAATAGGCCCATTATCCTCCTGGGGGTGTCCGGTACCCCCTCCGGTACTCCGATGACTATCCGGTACACTCCGAAACACTTTTGGTGTCCGAATACCATCTTCCTATATATCAATTTTTACCTCTCGACCATTTCGAGACTCCTTGTCTTGTCCGTGATCTCATTCGGGACTCTAAACAACATTCGGTAACCAAATCATATAACTCATATAACACTATATCGTCAACAGACGTTAAGTGTGCGGACCCTACGGGTTCGGGAACTATGTAGACATGACTGAGACACCTCTCCGATCAATAACCAATAGCAGAACCTGGATGCTCATATTGGCTCCTACATATTCTACGAAGATCTTTATCGGTCGAACCGTTATGACAACATACGCAATTCCCTTTGTCCATCGATATGTTACTCGCCCGAGATTCGATCGTTGGTATCTTCATACCTATCTCAATATCGTTACCGGCAACTCTATTTACTCATTCCGTAATACATCATCTTGTAACTAACTCATTAGTCATTTGCTTGCAAGTCTTCTTATGACGTGTATTATTGAGAGGGCCCAGAGATACCTCTCCGATACTCGGAGTGACAAATCCTAATCTCGATCTATGCCAACTCAACAAACACCTTCAGAGATACCTGTACATCATCGTTATGATCACCCAGTTATGTTGTGACGTTTGATAGCACACAAGGCATTCCTCTGGTATTCGGGAGTTGGATAATCTCATAGTCAAAGGAATATATATTTGACATGAAGAAAGCAATAGCAATAAACTGAATGATCATTATGCTAAGCTAACGGATGGCTCTTGTCCATCACATCATTTTCCTAATGATGTGATCCCATTATCAAATGACAACACATGTCTATGGTTAGGAAACCTTAACCATCTTTGATCAACGAGCTAGTCTAGTAGAGGCTTACTAGGGACACGGTATTTGTGTAAGTATTCACACATGTATTTAAGTTTTCGATCAATACAATTCTAGCATGAATAATAAACCTTTATAATGAATAAGGAAATACAAAATAACAACTTTATTATTGCCTCTAGGGCATATTTACTTCAGTCTCCCACTTGCACTAGAGTCAATAATCTAGATTACATTGTAATGAATCTAACACCCATGGATTCTTGGTGCTGATCATGTTTTGCTCGCGGAAGAGGCTTAGTGAACGGGTCTGCCACATTCAGATCCGTATGTATTTTGCAAATATCTATGTCTCCATCCTTGACCTTTTCATGAATGGAGTTGAAGCGTATCTTGATGTGTTTGGTTCTCTTGTGAAACCTGGATTCCTTTGCAAGGTTGTTAGAATCGCGATTTTGAATCAGATCGGAGCTCCGACGGTAGGACCGCAAATTGTAGAATCTTCATATCAGGATTGTAGAAACGCAGATTCTATGAACTAAAATCGTAGAATCATAGGGTTAGTTTGGATCGTAAAGTCGTAGAATCGTGTAACAGAATCGCGATTCTGACAACCTTGTTCCTTCGCAAGGCAATTGCTCCAGTGTTGTACAAAAGATTTTCATTGGACCCGATGCACTAGGTATTACACCTAGATCGAATATGAACTCCTTCATCCAGACTCCTTCATGTGCTGCTTCCGGAGCAGCTATGTACTCCGCTTCACACGTAGATCCCGCCACAACGCTCTGCTTGGAACAGCACCAAGTGACAACTCCACCATTCAATATAAATACGCATCCGGTTTGTGACTTAGAGTCATTCAGATCAGTGTTAAAGCTAGCATCAACGTAACCATTTACAACAAGCTCTTCTTCACCTCCATAAACGAGAAACATATCCTTGGTCCTTTTCAGGTACTTCGGGATGTTCTTGACCGCTGTCCAGTGATCCACTCCTTGATTACTTTGGTACCTCCCTGCCAAACTTATGGCAAGGCACACATCAGGTCTGGTACACAACATAGCATACATGATAGAACCTATGGCTAAGGCATAGGGCTGACTTTCATTCTCTCTCTATCTTCTGCAGTGGTTAGGCTTTGAGTCTGACTCAATTTCACACCTTGTAACACAGGCAAGAACCCTTTCTTTGACCGATCCATTTTGAACTTCTTCAAAACTTTATCAAGGTATGTGCTTTATGAAAGTCCTAATAAGCGTCTCAATCTATCTCTATAGATATTGATGCCCAATATATATGCAGCTTTACCGAGGTCTTTCATTAAAAAATTCTTATTCAAGTATCCTTTTATGCTATCCAAAAATTCTATGTCATTTCCAATCAACAATATGTCATCCACATATAATATCAGAAATGCTACAGAGCTCCCACTCACTTTCTTGTAAATACAGGCTTCACTGTAAGTCTGTAAACCATATCCTTTGATCAACTCATCAAAGCACATATTCCAACTCCAAGATGCTTGCACCAGTCCATAGATGGACCGATAGAGCTTGCACACTTTGTTAGCACATTTAGGATCGACAAAACCTTCTAGTTGCATCATATACAACTATTCTTTAAGATATCCATTATGGAATGCGGTTTTGACATCCATTTGCGAGATTTCATAATCATAAAATGCGGCAATCAGTAACATGATTCGGACTGACTTAAGCTTAACATGATTCAGACTGACTTAAGCATCGCTATGGGTGAGAAAGTCTCATCATTGTCAACTCCTTGAACTTGTTGAAAACCTTTTGTGACAAGTCGAGCTTTGTAGACAGTAACATTACCATCAGCGTCAGTCTTCTTCTTGAGGATCCATTTATTTTCTATAGCTTGACGATCATCAGGCAGGTCCACCAAAGTCCATACTTTGTTTTCATACATGGATCCTATCTCAGATTTCAAGGCCTCAAGCCATCTGTTGGAATCTGGGCTCATCATTAAGGGAGTCCTGGATAAGGGGGTATCCAGATAGCCGGACTGTATAGTTTGGCCGGACTGTTGGACTATGAAGATACAAGATTGAAGACTTCGTCCCGTGTCCGGATGAGACTCTCCTTGGCGTGGAAGGCAAGCTTGGCGATTTGGATGTAGATCTCCTTCTCTGTAAACCGACTCCGTGTAACCCTAGCCCCCTCCGGTGTCTATATAAACCAGAGGGTTTAGTCCGTAGGACACAACAACAATCATACCATAGGCTAGCTTCTAGGGTTTAGCCTCTCTGATCTCGTGGTAGATCAACTCTTGTAATACTCATATCATGAAGATCAATCAAGCAGGAAGTAGGGTATTACCTCCATCGATAGGGCCCGAACCTGGGTAAACATCGTGTCCCTAGCCTCCTATTACCATTAGCCTTAGACGCACAGTTCGGGACCCCCTACCAGAGATCTGCCGGTTTTGACACCGACATTGGTGCTTTCATTGAGAGTTCCACTGTGTTGTCGTGATAAGGCTTGATGGCTCGTCACGTTGTCAAGGACTACATCACCTCTGGGGGAGCCCTGGCTCTAGGCCAAACTCTCCGACTGGGCGGCTTCGTCATGACCGCCCGATAGGCTGTCGTGCCGACGATGACTTCTCAGGTCATAATGAACAACCTCCACGTCGATTCGGAACTCACCGAACAGATGGATCCAACGGAACTCTCTTCCCTTAATGAGCTCTTGGATCGCATCGCCGCCCTGGGCGTCGCCACGGACTATGATTGGATCGGGCTTAAACCCGACCAAAGGGAGATTTATTCTCCGCCGGTTAGCCACGAGATTGAGGTGGTGGAGGAGCATCATACGAATTCTCCCTCTATTTTGAGGATGAACTATGTCCGGATTTCCAAGCTCTCCGAGCCGGACACCCGCTCGCGGGAGGACATGGCCCAAACCCCGAACTTAGGATCGGGCGACGGGTCGAACAAATTGGGCAGCATCCCAGAGCCCGAGCCGTTAGTCTCGGAAACTTGTTTGCCCCTGGGTCTCAGGTCGGGTCAGGATTCAGATTCAAAACCACCCACCCACCTAGATTTATTCAATATTCTGCATATCAGACAAGAGACACAAGAGACATTACATCATTACTGGGCCAGATTCCTCCTTGTGTTAAACAGGGTCAAGGACTATCGCGAGGTAGACGCAATCTCCCTCTTTTGCAAAAATTGCACAGACAAAGGGATTCTCAATGCTATAAGTCACCGTGACATAGCACACTTTGATGACTTAGCGGCCATAGTGCAAAAATACTGCGCGATGGAAAGCACCTGGAAAACCCAAATAAGCATTTGGGACAATCCGGCTCTCACCAAATCCTCTGTCCGAACTAAAAGGGTAAACTCTCGTAAGTCACCCGATTCAAGTACCAAAAAACCAAAGCCCACCGCAAGGCGTGGAACCGTATTGGAAGAATGGCTAAACGGGCCGTGTAAAATTCACAGCACACCGGATACCACGCCAACGCATAGCCTTAGAGCATGTTGGATACTCCGGGAGGTAGCAAAGAGCGGCGAGGATCTCCTCATAAACCATACAGTAGAGCAACATCCTGCCGGAGACAACAATACGATATTGACAGTCTTCGAGACTTTTGCCTCAAATAATAGGCGCAAGCGAGCTCAGCGCAGCCTCGCCGAAGTTTGCCACGTGGAAACAATAAACCCATGGAACGACACGACTATAACTTATAGTGCCAATGATGAACCTAAATTCCGAACAGTCCGAGCACCAGCCCTTTGGTCCTTAGTCCAATTGTGGACGGCTTCAGGCTCACTAAAGTGCTCATGGACGGCGGAAGTAGGCTAAACCTCATCTACGAGGAAACCCTTAACAAGATGGAAATTGAGAGGAGCCGCATTGAGCAAAGCAGCACGACCTTCAGAGGAATCATCCCTAGTCAGGAGGCACGATGCGCAGGAAAAATCACACTGGATGTGGTATTTGGCATGCCGGAGAATTACAGCTCCGAAGAAATTACATTCCAAGTGGCCCCGTTCAGCAGCCGATACCACGCCCTTTTGGGGCGGGACGCATTCATGAGTTTCCAGGCTATACCACATTACGGGTACATGAAGCTCATAATGCCCGGGCCCAACAGAATCATCACTGTAGCCAGTGATCCGGACGTCGCACTCTGCGCCAAAAATAAAACCGCCGCCCTCGCCCTGTAGGCATTATCAGAAGCCCTCGCAGCCGAAGAGCTGACAACGCTGTGAGCAACAGTGGACAGAGACGACGTGATACTCGACAAGCGATCTAAATCCACCTCCTTCAAACCCACAGACGAGATAGTCAAATTCCAGGTCCACCCAACGGACCCTACAAAGACAGCTTCCATTGGGACACAGTTGAACCTCACAATAGACGCCGCATTGCGAGATTTCCTGCGTGAGAATTGGGATATCTTCGCCTGGCACCCTTCAGACATGCCGGGCATCCCGCGCGGGCTGGCCGAACACAACCTCAATATACTGAAAGGATACAAGACAGTCAAGCAGACTCTTAGGCGTTTCTCAGAACCTAAGAGGCAAGCCATGGGAGAGGAGCTAGCCAAGCTACTCGAGGCCGGATTCATCAGAGACATCAAACATCCGGATTGGCTAGCAAACTTGGTAATGGTACCAAAGAAGGACAAATCCTGGCGCTTATGTGTCGATTTCAAGGACCTCAATAGAGCTTGCCCTAAGGATCCCTTCCCACTCCCCCGCATCAATAAAATCATCGACGCCACCGCATGACACGACTCATTGTGCTTCCTCGACGCATACTCTGGATACCATCAGATCAAGATGGCGGAGTCCGACCAGGCTGCAACAGCCTTCATTACACCATACGACCCCTTCTGTTTTAACACCATGCCTTTCGGGCTCAAAAACGCCGGCGCAACCTATCAACGCATGATTCAGACATGCCTGGAAAAACAAATCGGCAAGACAGTAGAGGCCTACGTAGACGACGTGGTCATCAAAACAAGACACGTTGAAACTTTAATAGATGACTTGAGGCTTACGTTCGACAATCTCTGAACATACGACATCAAGCTCAACCCGGAGAAATGTGTCTTCGGGGTACCCTCTGGGAAATTGCTCGACTTCATCGTTTCCAATTGAGGAATTGAAGCAAATCCGGCAAAAATCCGAGCTCTGTCATAGTTGGCTATCCCAACAGACCTCAAGCAGATCCAGAAACTAACTGGATGTGTGGCTGCATTAAGCCGCTTTATCTCCCGCTTAGGAGAAAAGGCACTACCTCTTTATCGCCTTCTTCGACGCACTGAACACTTCGAGTGGACGGATGCGGCCACGGCCGGACTGGAAGAAATAAAGGCACTCTTGGCCACAAACCCAGTCCTGACCGCGCCAAACATTGGCGAACCCATGCTATTATACATAGGCGCAACAAACCAAGTTGTGAGCGCAGTGCTCGTCATCGAACAAGAAGTAGACGAACACAAGTTCCTGCTTCAAAAACCGGTATATTACGTGTCCACTGTCCTCACTCCATGCAAATCTCGGTACCCACACTATCAAAAGATAGCGTACGCGGTCTTCATGGCATCTCAAAAACTACTACACTACTTTCAAGAGTGATCGATCACGGTGGCCTCCAAAGTACCACTCAATGACATAATAAATAACCGCGACGTAATAGGTCGAATTGCTAAATGGGCTATTGAGCTCCTTCTGTTCGACATAACATACAAACCACGGCGGGTCATTAAGTCACAAGTACTAGCTGACATCGTTGCCGAATGGACAGAAGCCGACCCCCCTAAAGAGTACGGTGCGTACTCAAATTGGATCACGCATTTCGACGGCTCTAAAATGCTGGCCGGATTGGGAGCGGGTGTCGTCCTGACATCCCCCACCGGAGACACGGTCCAATACGTACTCCAAATATTATACCCAAACTCCAACAATGCAGCCGAATACGAGGCTCTGTTGCATGGTCTTCGGATGGCAGTCTCCATGGGCATCCAACACCTCGAAGTGCGCGGGGACTCGAACCTTGCAATATCTCAGGTAAATGGAGAGTTTGATGCCAAGGACCCGAAAATGGCGGCCTATTGCAATGTCGTCCTCAAAATGTCAGCTCGGTTTGAGGGGCTCGAATTCCACCATGTGGTCAGAGAAAATAATCAAGCGACCGATATCCTCGCCCGCATCAGCGCTAAACGCGACCCCGTCCCACCTAATATCTTCTTAGAAAGGTTGTTCAAGCCATCTGTGGCATGGGAGGGGGAGTCCGGTACTATTAGTCCGGCTCCGAACACAACCCCAGATTCTGAACCATCTGACATAATCGGAGGCTCTGCCACTGAAATAAAACCTTCAGGCCCAAGAAATAATGGCTGTCATCGCCCCGTGGACCGAGCCCTTCTTGGCCTACCTAAATAGGCAAGAGCTCCCCAAGGACCAAAATGAGGCATGTTGCATTGTGCGACGCTCTAAGGCCTACAAAGTCCATGAAGGAGAGCTCTACAAGAAGAGCACCAACGGAGTGCTCCAACGATGCATCTCCGAAGAGGAAGGGCGGCAGCTCTTATCCGAAATCCATTCCTGACTCGATGGGCACCACGCTACAGCTCGGGCACTTGTGAGCAAGGCTTTCCGTACTGGTTTTTACTGGCCGACAGCCCGTGCAGATGCACAGGACATTGTCCAACATTGCGTCGGTTGCCAACTCTTCGCCAATCAGAGCCATATGCCACCCACCGCCCTACAAACAATCCCCATAACTTGGCTCTTCGCGGCCTGGGGGTTGGATATGGTCGGACCCCTTAAAGGGGGAAGCCACAAGAAAAAATACTTATTGGTCATGGTGGACAAGTTCACCAAATGGATAGAAGCCAAACCAGTTAAACAGCCGAATCCGGACCAATGATAGACTTCATTTCAAGGGTTGTACACCGTTACGGCGTCCCCCACAGCATCATCACCAACAATGGCTCGAATTTTACAGCCGATGAGGTGAAAAACTGGTGCGACAAAATGGGCATCAAGCTCGACTACGCCTCTGTCTATCACCCCCAAACAAATGGTCAAGTTGAACGTGCAAATGGTCTCATCATGAGCGGCATCAAACCCAGACTAGTGCGATCCTTGACAGAATCAGACACACATTGGGTCGAGGAGCTTGACTCCGTACTCTGGGGGCTGTGGACCACGCCCAATCGTACCACCGGATACACACCATTTTTATGGTGTACGACACAGAAGCAGTGTTACCCTGCGACATAATCCATGACTCACCTCGCGTGCGCATGTACGAAGAGAAGGAAGCCGAGCTAGATCGGCAGGACAACTTAGATGCTTTGGAGGAGGAGCATGACGTTGCAAAAGCCCGTTCCGCATTCTACCAGCAACAGGCTCGAAGGTATGAAAGCAGAGAAGTACGGGCCAAAACTTATAACATTGGCGAGCTAGTTCAACGACTCCCCGAGAAGAAGAAGGACAAGCTCAAACCCAAGTGGGAGGGTCCATTCATCATCAATAAAGTTCTCACCGGTGGAGCGTACCGTCTGTGCAATGCATCTGATAACAGACTCGAGCCGAATCCATGGAACGCGGCCAGACTCCGAAGATTCTACGCCTAGCGCCGAACTCAGTGTTCGTCTCCTTAACTCCGCATCTTCAATTATGTTCTCTTTCTTCCTTTCTCACCCTCTTTTTCCTTTTAAAACATACAGCCTTAAAACTATACGGATGCCCTGATCGCTCTTGCCGCACTATGCGTGCACACTATACCTGGGGGCTTCCTATTCGGAAGCTAAATATAACTACTTTAATGGCTTCTTGCCAGCCACATATGCGTTTTTTTCCATATGTGCCTTTTATTCACAATTATATGCATCGATATGACTTAAGTTTTGGCCATGCTAGGTTGCCTAGCTCTTGTGTTTATGCCCTACGTTCCCGTTAATTCGGCTAGGGCATAAGGGGAGCACCTCTGCGATTGTTACTGCCGGTTGAGTCAGATGTGTACCTCAGACTGGGTGAAGCCGAAAGCTAGCGTTCTTAAGAGAATATTCGGTCGGTGATCAAAAGAGGTTCGCGTTCATTACAACATAAATACCCAGATGTTTTGTTTCCTGCGCTTCTGTGCGCAGTTCGGACATGCACATCGATGCATGCATACCCAGTGAAAGGAACCCCTATCGGAACTATTCTCGCTGGAAGATGTTTCTTACTATCCATGTAATATAACATAACTAGTTGGGTACTTGTCTGTTCACACACTTATGACCCCTACGCCTGGTTTCCACGCATACCCCAGTTTCTCATAACTGTGAGGGTATTCGGATACATCCTGAACTGTTGTGTCCGGGGGCTGAAGCGAAAAGGTCCGCCATGACAAATGATTTTCAATCCGGCTAGGGACTACATAGGTCCATTTAATTACATAGTCACTTGGACTGGCTATATTCTTCCTCTATACCATCCAACAGGCTGTCTAGCCTACAATCTTGTTGGGAATACTTTGCAGCTAATGCCACTTGGTAATATACCAGGCTAACGGGTATCTCTTGCCCATCTGACCCCACTGGTCCGACTTCGGCCATATGGTTCGGGTCAGCCTTGGCGTATCGCGTCTTCACCATGGCCCAAGCTTCTCTCGCACCTTGTCGGCACGATGATATCTTCCATAATCGGAAGTGCCGCCGTGCTCCTTGGAGCATCTCTACGAGTTCGCTCATGCCTCCTGGCAGGGAAGCGGATGGCCAGAAGGCCTGGGTGATACCCTGCATCACCTGCCAAGCTCGTTCATGCAGTTGTGAAAGTTCCTGCAGCATATCGCCCGTGGAACCGGGCATCTCCTCTTCAGGACGTCCCGTCAGCATACCTGCAGACATAACTCTGTCAATACGCTTCCTCGCCGAACTATACTACAATTTGTTCAAGCACTTACTATAAATGCCGCGTCGAAGCCTCTGGTTCTCCTTCACGGAGTCCGCGAGCTGATCCCGAACATCTTTCAATTCAACGCTCAGTCGGATATTCACATCTTGCAGCTTATTCTTCTCCTGAATAGACTGCGTCAGCACGCGTTCGCTCGCCTTCAGCTGACTTTGCAGATGCAGCTCATTATCTCCCACAGTCTTCGGAATTCCTCCGGGATTGTCTGCTGAATCTTTCGTCAGATTTATAAACCATGCCGAACAAACAAACTGGTAGAAGGAAGTTATTACCAGAAGAGGCATTTTTGGATTCCTCTTGTTCGGCAGCATTGGCATTCATTTGGGCCTTACATTCCTCTAGCTCTTGATACAACTGGGAATTCTTCTCTACAAGAACCTATGCATTTAATGATCCTTAAATCAGTTGTGCCAACTGTTTTAAGTCTCAGGGGCTACTACTACTACACATACTTATTAAATTTTCGTACTCGTATATCCTTCACATACTAGTCCGTTGCTCTCGCAAGTCCATCTTGAGCAGCGCGGATATATGCGTGTCCGGAATTGAAGGCATTAAACGCCTCTTCGGATAAAATACCACCACGAAGTACGGCCCGTCGGTGCCGGTGATTCATGGCGCTCTCCACTTCAGAATTTGTGGCGGAAAACCTATCCGTGTCCTCTGCAGGAGGACTGTTCGGTGTTGTCCCCACATCAACCTCCGCCCGTGAATCCGGTTCAGGAATCCGGCTACTGGAGGCGTGGCCGGTAGGGTCCCCGGATATAGTCCAGCATTTTCTGACAGAACATAATTAAAGCCGTCACATCTCGGCAAAAGACCAGATAACCACAGGGTAAGTTTAATGAATACCTCTGCGCCTGCGTCTCGGTCCTAACCGCCTTCCTTTTGAGCCTACCTTGTCTAGGCACCTCTTGCCGAGAGGCCCCCGCGGGTTCCGCGTGGCGTCCTGATGGCCATTTCTATAAAAATATGGCGTGCAAGCATAAGGTACGTCATAATGAAGGAATCCTTTCGGAAAGTTGGGACCCCGACATCACTTACGTGCGACACAGGAAGCAGTCCGGGATAATCCGCGATAATGGCCACTAAAGAGCCGCCACTGCTTGCCTGGTAGAAAGTCCCGTTGACAAATTCCACGGATATGTCCGGATCTTCTTCAAGTCCGGGGTCGAGAGCCCGGCCGGGATCCTATGGCTGCGGAGGGGGGCTGTTGAACTCTTTCACGGCCTTCCTTAGTTCCTGCTTTGAAACATCAAGGTAAATAATTGTGACAATGGAGGTAAGAATGGATGGAGTCGAGTAAAGGATGACAGCTTACCCAGCTATGGGGGTTGTACATGGAAAATCCATCCCGCGGTTTAATGCAGAGAACTCCTCTTCTTCTCCTTTATACAGATCAGACAGTATTCTCGCCAGAGCAATGGCGGAGTCCGGACCTTTACGACCGCAGCGGGAGGCATTGTCTTCGCCATTGAAGTGCCACATGGGTTTCCCCCAATATTGAAGTGGCTGCACTCCCCGCATTATGCATATTCACATGACTTCGATTATAGTCAGTCCTAATTTGGCCAGGGTTTTTATCCTGCTCATCAAATAGAGGACTTCTCTGTTATCTTCCTCCTGGGGGCTCCGAGGGTGCCAGCTTTGGCGTTTCTTCAGCGGGGTATTGGTAAACTCCGGGAGGCCAGTCCGGACTGGCTCCGGAAGGGGAACGTCATCAACATAAAACCACTCCGAAGGCCAGTCTTCGGACGCCTTCTTTGGAGTACCGGACAGGTATCTGGTCTGGGCGATGCGCCATATTTCGGGTCCGCCCACTTGATATATAGATCCCTCCTGGTTGTGGGGGACAAGGCAAAATAACCTCTTCCATAGCTCGAAATGAGCTTCGCAGCCTAGGAACAGCTCACAGAGGGCAACAAAGCCCGCGATGTGCAGTATGGAGGCGGGGGTAAAGTTATGCAGCTGGAGGCCGTAGAACTCTAGGAGCCCGCGGAGGAATGGGTGGATTGGAAACCCGACTCCTCTTAGCAGATATGGGACAAGGCATACCCGCTCCCCCCGAGATGGGTTAGGGAATCTCTCCGCTTGCTCCCCGCCATTATAGGTGGCTAGTTCGGATCGTACAGGGACCATGTATGCGGGCGGGAGAAACCCTTGAGTCTGCAGCTCTATTAGGCGGCTGTGAGGGATGCAACACTTTTCCTAATCCCCTGGTTTTGAGCTAGGGGAGTGACGAGCGGAGCTGCGGCGACCGGTCATGATGGGATGGCCTCTTTTGGACGCGCTCTATGGAATGCTTGCTCGGGGGAAGGTGGTGTGATTTGGATTTGAGGATCCCCGTTTCTTCAAATAGACGGCTTGCCTACGGGATTAGGGTGGCAAATGTAAAAATGCCCCGGCCCCTCGTCTTCGTTCGACACGTGGAGATGGCCATTATTGAAGCGCGGAAGCCGAGGAGTACAACATTACTGGGAGGCTGGACACTGTTCGCTACGACGGGTATGCCGGATTTGGAGAAGAACCCGCCTTGCAATGCCGAAGACAATCTGCGCGCCGGACTCATCGCCATTGAAGCCTGGTTCGGGGGCTACTGAGGGAGTCCTGGATAAGGGGGTATCCGGACAACTGGACTGTATACTTTGGCCGGAATGTTGGACTATGAAGATACAAGATTGAAGACTTCGTCCCGTGTCCAGATGGGACTCTCCTTGGCGTGGAAGGCAAGCTTGGCGATTCGGATGTAGATCTCCTTCTCTGTAAATCGACTCCGTGTAACCCTAGCCCCTCCGGTGTCTATATAGACCAGAGGGTTTAGTCCATAGGACACAACAACAATCATACCATAGGCTAGCTTCTAGGGTTTAGCCTCTCTGATCTCGTGGTAGATCAACTCTTGTAATACTCATATCATCAAGATCAATCAAACAAGAAGTAGGGTATTACCTCCATCGAGAGGGCCGAACCTGGTAAACATCGTGTCCCCAGCCTCCTGTTACCATTAGCCTTAGACGCGCAGTTCGGGACCCCCTACCCGAGATCCGCCGGTTTTGACACCGACAATCATAGCTTCTTCATAGTTCGTAGGTTCGCCTTGGTCTAATAACATGACTTCCAGGACAGGATTACCATACCACTCTGGTGCAGATCATGCTCTGGTTGACCTACGAGGTTCAGTAGCAACTTGATCTGAAGTTTCATGATCATTATCATTTGTTTCCTCTCTAGTTGGCGTAGTCATCACGGGAATGGATTTCTCTGATGTGCTACTTTCCAATTCATGAGAAGGTACAATTACCTCATCAAGTTCTACTTTCCTCCCACCCACTTCTTTTGAGAGAAACCCCTTCTCTAGAAAGGATCCATTCTTAGCAACAAATATCTTGCCTTCGGATCTATGGTAGAAGGTGTATCCAATTGTTTCCTTAGGGTATCCTATGAAGACGCACTTCTTCAATTTGGGTTCGAGCTTATCAGTCTGAAGCCTTTTGACATAAGTGTCGCAACCCCATACTTTAAGAAACGATAACTTAGGTTTCTTGCCAAACCACAGTTCATACGGTGTCGTCTCAATGGATTTATACGGTGCCCTATTTAACGTGAATACGACTGTCTCTAATGCATAACCCCAAAACAATAGTGGTAAATCAGTAAGAGACATCATAGAATGCACCATATCTAATAAAGTATAGTTACAACGTTTGGACACACCATTACACTATGGTGTTCCAGGTGGCGTGAGTTGTGAAACAATTCCACATTGTTTTAAATGAAGGCCAAACTTGTAACTCAAATATTCGCCTCCACGATCATATCGTAGAAACTTTATTTTCTTGTTACGATGATTCTCCACTGCACTCTAAAATTCTTTGAACTTCTCAAATGTTTCAGACTTGTGTTTCATCAAGTAGATATACCCATACCTACTTGAATCATCTGTGAAGGTTAGAAAATAATGATACCCACCACGTGCCTCAACACTCATCGGACCGCATACATCGGTATGTATTATTTTCAATAAGTCATTAGCTCGCTCCATTGTTCCAGAGAACCGAGTTTTAGTCATCTTGCCCATGAGGCATGGTTCGCAAGTATCAAATGATTCATAATCAAGTGATTCCAAAAGCCCATTCGCATGGAGTTTCTTCATGCGCTTTACACCAATATGACCTAAACAGTAGTGCCACAAATATGTTGCACTATCATTATCAACTTTGCATCTTTTGGCATCAATATTATGAATATGTGTATCACTACAATCAAGATTCAACAAGAATAGACCACTCTTCAAGGGTGCATGACCATAAAACATATTATTCATATAAATAGAACAATCATTATTCTCTGACTTAAATGAATAACCATCTCGCAATAAACGAGATCCAGATATAATGTTTATGCTCAACGCGGGCACCAAATAACAATTATTGAGGTCTAAAACTAATCCTAAAGGTAGATGTAGAGGTAGCGTGCCGACGGTGATCACATCGACCTTGGAACCATTTCCGACACACATCATCACCTCATCCTTAGCCAATCTTCGTTTATTCCACAACTACTGTTTTGAGTTACAAATATGAGAAACCGAACCAGTATCAAATACCCAGGCGCTACTACGAGCATTAGTAAGGAACACATCAATTACATGTATATCAAATATACCTTTGTTCACTTTGCCATCCTTCTTTTCCGCCAAATACTTGGGGCACTTCTGCTTCCAGTGACCATTCCCTTTGTAGTAGAAGCACTCAGTTTCAGGCTTGGGTCTAGCTTTGGGTTTCTTCCCGGGAGTGGCAACTTGCTTGCCATTCTTCTTGAAGTTCCCTTTCTTTCCCTTGCCCTTTTTATTGAAACTAGTGGTCTACTTAACCATCAACACTTGATGCTCCTTCTTGATTGCTTGGGAATAGTTTTGTTCATCCCTTGCATATTATAGTTCATCACGTCATTGTAGCTTGGTGGCAGTGATTGAAGAACTCTGTCAATAACACAATCAACTGGAAGATCAACTCCTAGCTGAGTCAAGTGATTATAATACGCAGACATTTTGAGTATGTGTTCACTGACAGAACTGTTCTCCTCCATCTTGCAGCTATAGAACTTGTTAGAGACTTCATATCTCTCAACCCGGGCATTTGCTTGAAATATTAACTTCAGTTCCTGGAACATCTCATATGCTCCATGACGTTCAAAACGTCTTTGAAGTCCCGGTTCTAAGCCGTAAAGCATGGAACACTAAACTATTGAGTAGTCATCAGATCGAGCTTGCTAGACGTTCATAACATCTGCATCAGCTCCTGCAGCAGGCCTATCACCTAGCGGTGCACCAAGGAAATAATTCTTCTATGCAACAATGAGGATAATCCTCAAGTTACAGACCCAGTCCATGTAGTTTCTACCATCATCTTTCAACTTAGCTTTCTCTAGGAACACATTAAAATTCAAGGGAACGATAGCTTGGGCCATTGATCTACAACATAGATATGCAAAACTATAAGACTAAGTTCATGGTAAATTAAGTTCAATTAATCAAATTACTAATGACTCCCACTTAAACAAAGATCCCTCAAGTTATCTAAGTGATACGTGATCCAAATCAACTAACCCATGTATGATCATCACGTGAGATGGGGTAGTCATCAATAGTGAACATCTCTATGTTGATCATATCTACTATATGACTCACGTTCGACCTTTCGGTCTCCAGTGTTCCGAGACCATGTCTGTACATGCCAGGCTCGTCAAGTTTAAACTGTCTGACACCCATTGTATGTGAACGTAGAGTCTATCACACAAACCCGATCATCATGAGGTGCTTCAAAACGATGAATTTAGCAATGGTGCATACTCAGGGAGAACACTTTTATCTTCAAATTTAGTGAAGGGATCATCTTATAATGCTACCACCGTTCTAAGTAAAAATAAGATGCATAAAATATAAACATCACATGCAATCAAAATATGTGACATGATATGGCCATCATCATCTTGTGCTTTTGATCTCCATCTCTAAAGCATCATCATGATCTCCATTGTCGCCGGCTCGACACCTTGATCTCCATCATTGCGTCATGGTCGTCTCGCCAACTATTGCTTCTACAATTATCGCTAACGCATAGTGATAAAGTAAATCAATTACATGGCGTTTGCATTTCATACAATAAAGAGACAACCATAAGGCTCCTGCCAGTTGCCGATAAATTACAAAACATGATCATCTCATACAATAACGTATATCACATCATGTGTTGACCATATCACATCACAACATGCCCTGCAAAAACAAGTTAGACGTCCTCCACTTTGTTGTTGCAAGTTTTATGTGGCTGCTATGGGCTTCTAGCAAGAACCATTCTTACCTACGGCAAAGACCACTTCGGTGATTTATCAAGTTTGCTATTTTAACCTTCTTCAAGTCCCGGTCATAGTCAAATTTGATTCAACTAAAGTAGGAGAAACAGACACCCGCCAGCCTCCTTTATGCAAAACTAGTTGCATGTCTGTCGGTGGAACCGGTCTCATGTGCGTGGACATGTAATGTTGGTCCGAGCCGCTTCATCCCACAATACCGCCGAATCAAAATAAGATGTTGGTGGTAAGTAGTATGACTATCACCTCCCACAACTCTTTGTGTTCTACTCGTGCATATCATCTACGCATAGACCTGGCTTAGATGCCACTATTGGGAAACATTGCATGGAAAACAAAAAAAATTCTATGCACATGCAAGATCTATGCATGGAGATGCATAGCAACGATGGGGAGAGTGTGTCTACGTACCCTCATAGACCGTAAGCGGAAGCGTTTAGTAACGCGGTTGATGTAGTCAAACTTCATCGTGCTCCAACCGATCAAGTACTGAATGTACGACACCTCCGCGTTCATCACATGTTCAGCTCAGTGATGTCCTCCGCCTTCTTGATCCAGCAAGACAGTGAGGTAGTGGATGAGTTCCAGCAGCACGACAGCATGGTGACGCTGATGGTGAAAACTATCTCCGTAGGGCTGCCTAAGCACTACGAAAATATGACCGGAGGTGTAAAAGGTCGAGGAGGGCGCCGCACACGGCTAAGAAATTGTCGTGGGTGTGTTAGGAACCCCCTCCCACATATATGGTGGGAGGGAGAGGGGAGAGGCCAAGGGGCGCCCAAGTAGGTCCGAATCCTACTCCCGGGGAGGGGGGGGAGGGGAGGAAAAAGGGGGAAGAGGGAAGGAAGGGGGAGGACGAATCCTTTCCCCACTTGGGCAGCTGCCATGGGGTTGCGCCAGCCCCTTGTGGGCTGGTGTGCTCCCCTCTTGTGGCCCAATAGGCCCACTATCCTCTCGGGGGTGTCCGGTACCCTCTCCGGTACTCCGATTACTATCTGGTACATTCTGAAACACTTCCAGTGTCTGAATACTATGTCCTATATATCAATCTTTACCTCTCGAGCATTTTGAGACTCTTCGTCATGTCCATGATCTCATCCGGGACTCTGAACAACATTTGGTCACCAAATCATATAACTCATATAAGACTATATCGTCAACAACGTGAAGCGTGCGGACCCTACGAGTTCGAGAACTATGTAGACATGACCGAGACACCTCTCCGGTCAATAACTAATAGAAGAACCTAGATGCCCATATTGGCTCCGACATATTCTATGAAGATCTTTATCGGTCGAACCGTTATGACAACATAAGTAATTCCCTTTGTCCATCAGTATGTTACTTGGCCGAGATTCAGTCGTCATTATCTTCATACCTAGTTCAATCCCTTTGCCGGCAAGTCTCTTTACTCGTTCCATAATACATCATCTCATAACCAACTCATTAGTCATTTGCTTGCAAGGCTTCTTATGATTTGTATTACCGAGAGGGCCCAGAGATACCTCTCCGATACTCGGAGTGACAAATCCTAATCTCGATCTATGCCAACTCAACAACCACCTTCGGAGATACCTGTAGAGCATCTTTATGGTCACCCAGTTACGTTGTGACATTTGATAGCACATAATACATTCCTCCAATATTCGTGAGTTGCATAATCTCATAGTCGAAGGAATATGTATTTGACATGAAGAAAGCAATAGCAATAAACTGAACGATCATTATGCTAAGCTAATGAATGGGTCTTGTCCATCACATCATTCTCCTAATGACGTGATCCCGTTATCAAATGACAACACATGTCTATGGTTAGGAAACCTTAACCATCTTTGATAAACGAGCTAGTCTAGTAGAGGCTTACTAGGGACATGCTATTTGTTTATGTATTCACAGATGTATTTAAGTTTCCAGTCAATACAATTCTAGCATGAATAATAAACCTTTATCATGAATAAGGAAATATATAATAACAACTTTATTATTGTCTCTAGGGCATATTTCCTTCATGATCATGGCCCAACAGTGTTAAATTTAATGCACAATGCTGACGAATGGCTGCCAAAAAGCTTTAGGTATGAACTAATGTGGGAACGACACCCTCAGTTGAACACCTTTGTGGAAAGCACTTGGTGCAGCAGGCCAAAAGGTGCATTGGCAGTAGAGTTGCAGGAGAAGCTGAAGGATTTAGGGGAGCATCTCCATAGCTAGGATAGGTACACTTTTGGGAGTGTTAGACTAGAAATCAAACAGCTCGTTCGACAACTCATACCTCTAAAAAACATTCCAGGAAGGACTGGCCCTAGTCACTTAGAAATTAAAGTCACAATCCGACTAGTAGAGATGTATGAAAGAGAAGAGACTCTGTACTGGCAGAGATCAAGAGTGGACCGGCTCACATACAGGGATGAAAATACGCAATATTTTCAGCGGCGAGTGTCAATGCGACGGAGGAAGAACCGCATTAAAGCTCTAGCATGGCTGGATGGACAAGTTACAGAGGATGTGTATGAGTTGGAATCAATGACGACGTATTTTTATAAGATGTTGTATACGTCGAGGGTTGCACCAACATGCACGCAGTTTTGGACATGGTTCCTGCTAAGATTACTAATGAGATGCGCAGCTTGCTTGACGCGACAATGGGTTCAGCTTGGGGGAGTTGGTCTCCATCGCATCTACTTTTCCAAACTCACCCTTGTTTTGGACTCTAATTTGCATGATTTGAACGAAACTAACCCGGGTTGATGTTGTTTTCAGCAGAATTGCCTTAGTGTTATTTTTGTGCAGAGATCAAAGTTCTCGGATTGACCTAAAAATTTACAGAGAATTTTTGTGGAATATATAAAAATACTGGTGGAAAAAGATACCCGAGGGGGGCCACCCAGAGGACACAAGCCCTAGAGGTGCGCCTCCCAGGCTTGTGGCCCCCATGGACCGCCTACAACCCTAACTCCAACTCCATATATTCCTATTCGGGGAGAAAAAAGTAGAGAGAAGAATTCATCTCATTTCATGATATGGAGCCACCGCCACCTCCTGTTCTTCCTCGGGAGGGTTGAGCTGGAGTCTGTTTTGGGCTCCAAAGAGGGGAAATCGACGCTGTCATCATCATCAACCTTCCTCCATCACCAATTTCATGATGCTCACCGCCGGGAGTGAGTAAATCCTTCGTAGGCCGATGACCCACAAGTATATGGGGTCAATTGTAGCTCTTTTCAATAAGTAAGAGTGTCGAACCCAACGAGGAGAAGAAGGAAATGACAAGTAGTTTTCAGCAAGGTAATGTCTACAAGTGCTAAAATTGTAAGTAGCAGTGTAGTTTGGTAGCAAGATAATTTGTAACGAGCAAGTAACAATAGTAGTAACAAAAGTGAAGCAAGGTAGCCCAATCCTTTTGAGGCAAAGGACAGGCTAAAACAGTTTCTTATCATAAGCAAAGTGTTCTTGAGGGTACACGGGAATTCCATCTAGTCACTTTCATCATGTTGGCTTAATTCGTGTTCGGTACTTTGATAATTTGATATGTGGGTGGACCGGTGATTAGGTGTTGTTCTTACTTGAACAAACCTCCTACTTATGATTAACCCTCTCTCAAGCATCCGCAACTACGAGAAAACTATTAAGAATAAATTCTAACCATATCATTAAACTTTTGGATCCAATCGATCCCTTACGAAATAGCGCATAAACTGGGGTTTAAGCTTCTGTCAATCTCGCAACCCACCATCTAATAACTACTCCACAATGCATTCCCTTAGGCCCAAATATGGTGAAGTGTCATGTAGTCGATGTTCACATGACACCACTAAGAGAATGGCAACATACATACCATCAAAATATCGAACACATATCAAGTTCACATGATTACTTGCAACATGATTTCTCCCGTGACCTCAAGAATGAAAGTAACTACTCACAAATGATAAACATGCTCAAGATCAGAGGAGTATTGAATAGCATAATGGATCTGAACATATAATCTTCCACAAAATAAACCATATAGTAATCAACTACAAGATGTAATCAACACTACTAGTCACCCACGGGCACCAATCTATAGCTTTGATACAAAGATTGAACGCAAGAGATGAACTAGGGTTTGCGAGGAGTTGGTGCTGCGAAGATGTTGATGAAGATAGCCCTTCCCAAGATGGGAGAGTTGTTGGTGATGATGATGACGATGATTTCCCCCTCCGGGTGGGAAGTTCCCCCTGGTGGAATCGCTCTGACGGAGGGCAAAAGTGCCCCTGCTCAAGTTCCACCTTGAGGCGGCGGCGCTTCATCCCGGATGTCCTCCGCTTATTTTTTCTAGGTCAAAATGACTTATATACCAGAAGATGGGCACCGGAGGTGGGCCGAGGAGGGCAGCACCCACTAGGGCGCGCCTGGGCCTCCTGGCGCGCCCAGGTGGGTTGTGCCCACCTGGTGGCCCTCCTCTGGTACTTATTTGCGCCAATATTCATTAAATATTCCATAAAAAAATCCTCGGGGAGTTTCAGCTCATTTGGAGTTGTGCAGTATATGTAGCTTGACGTAGCTTTTTCAGGTCTGGATTTCCAGCTGCTAGAATTCTCCCCCTTGGTGCATACCTTGCATATTATGAGAGAAAAGGCATTAGAATTACTCCAAAAAGAATTATTATGCAATAAAACAACATAAATAACAGTAGGAAAATGTGATGCAAAATGGACGTATCAACTCCCCCATGCTTGGACCTCGCTTGTCCTCAAGCGAAAACCGAAATCAAAAAACATGTCCACATGCTTAGAGAGAGAGGTGTCCATAAAAGAAAATTACGGACATAGAAGCATCATGTAAATTATTACAATAGCAGCAAACCTTAACATAAGACTTTTATCATAGACTTCTCATGAACAAGTAAAAATTCATCACAACATCGAAGTATAAAGCATAAACTCTATTGAAAACCAACAAACTATGTTCTCAGTCAACTTTGCAACTGCAATTCATCATCTTTTTAGGAAGGGTCACATATCAGAGCCTTTTTGGAAAGTCCACATACTCTAACCATCATTTAGTCTTCTATGATTGGTAACACTCACCGCGTACACATGAGAAAAACGTTTCAACCGTACCCAAAGAAAGATAGGGGCTTATAGTTTCGCCTCCCAACACACTCACCTCAAGGGTGATGTCAACAATAATAACTTATGCCACCCATATTCAACTGGACATATGTGCCTAGATCTTTCCTCACCACATGATGCTTGCCAAAGGAGAAAAATAAAAGGAATAGAGAGAAAAACTTTGACTCTTGCGTAAAAGTAAATGCATGAAAGTAAAAGATAGGCCCTTCATAGAGGGAAGCAGAGGTTGCCATGCGCTCTTTGTTTGTATGCTCAACCCCTTAGTGCAAGAGAATGTCACATTATATTGCCCCTTGTGATGGCAACCTTTATTATGCAGTGTGTCACTTTTATTCTTCACCATCACAAGTTCGTACAACGCTCAATTTTCCCTTACACTAAATGATCTCACAATTTTATAAGCAATTTTTATTGCCCTTTTGCACGGATGACAACTTACTTGAAGGGTCTTACTCAATACATAGGTAGGTATGGTGGACTCTCAAACAAGATAGGGTTTAAGAGTTTTGGATGCACAAGTAGTATTTCTACTTAGTGCGAAATTTTTGGCTAGCTAAGATAGGGGCAAGCATCACATGTTGAAGGATCTATGACAATATGACTTCTATGTGAATATGAACAAACATAAATCATTAAGTTGTCTTCCTTGTACAACGTCAACAATTTTGGCATATAATATTTTGATGGGTACTCACAATCACAAAAGATTTCCACGATAGTGTATTTATATGTGAATCTTCTATTCCCTTATTAATTCTTTCATGTGTTGCATCATTGACATTTGCTATGTTTGTCAATCTACAATAAAATTTTCTACTTATACTTTTCCTTGTGTAATGTCATCACTTACTATAGGATTAGCATATGATCTTTTTTTTATTTCCTTTCTTTTTATTGCAACAAGAAAGTAAAGAAGGCAAAACTCAAACTAACTTTATTATATCTCGAACACGATTACAAGGATTGATCACTAAGCAAACTCACAGAAAGAAAGGATCCAACTAAGCTTTTATTCATCTAATAACAAATATAACCATTGATCGAACTAAGAAAGGAAAGGCAAAAGATAGTGGAGATTGATACGATACCGGGGCACCTCCCCCAAGCTTGGCGGAAGACAAGGGGAGTGCCCATACCCAATACTCAGTTTTATTTTGGTGGTGATGAAGAAGATGGTGGTGATGAGGTAAATCCGATATTTAAGGATCAAGTGGCTCTGCAATCTTCGGATGACTCTTCGCAAGGAAGCAATGTGATCCATATGCAAAATATTTTCATGATTGAGATACATATTTTGTATACGAACTGTATTAATGATCCTCAAGGCTGCAATCTCAAAGGGGGTAAGATGAGCATAGTAGGGTTCAAGGATATATTCCTCTTCCTCATCGGCGAGCAATGCTTGCTCGTCCATCTGCACTTGATCTCCGGGTGCCTCCTTGCTCTTGTCCTCCTTAGCTGCTCCAACGGGGTCTTCTCTCTTCAGCTCGATCTTCATCAACCAAGCATCTTCTTCCATACGATCAGAGGGGGGAGAAGACATGATGCCTGTCTCAACAGATCTGAAAGAAAACAGCAAGAAAGAAAATAGGAGATTTCTTCGCGATACGGAGGTTAACACATTCGGGAGGTATATATAGATTTTTTATCTTGGGGAACAAGAAAAATGGAAGAAAACGGAGACCAGAAAGCACCCGAGGTGGGCACAACCCACCTAGGCACGCTAGGCCCTGGTGTATCGTGCCCACCAGGGTCACTTTCCTGGAAGTTTCTTATTTTCCTAGTTTTCTAAATATTCCAAAATTGAGAAAAAATATTTTTGCGGATTTTTCGGAGTTTGTTTACTTACTGTATCATGTACCTCCTTATTTTTACGATTCTGGAGTGTTCCGAAAGGACCCTTTTATGTGTTCTTCCGGTGTCAAAGTTTGGATAACATCGCTTTCAACATTAATGGGCATACCTGAGATATAGTGTTTTATTCATTGCCCATTGACAACCTTCAGGTTAGTCCCTTCGGCATTATATATTTTGATAGCTCCGGATCGATAGACCTCCTCGATGACATAGGGTCCTTCCCATTTGGAGAGGAGTTTTGCTGCAAAGAATCTGAAATGAGAGTTGTACAAAAGAACATATTCTCCTACTTTGAACTCACGCTTTTGGATTCTTTTGTCATGCCATCTTTTAACTTTTTCTTTGAATAACTTAGCATTTTCATAAGCCTGGGTTCTCCAATCATATAATGAGCTAATATCAAATAACCACTTTTCCCCAGCAAGTTTGAAATCATAATTGAGTTCTTTTATTGCCCAAAATGCTGTGTGTTTTAACTCAAGAGCTAAGTGACAAGCTTTTCCATAAACCATTTTATATGGATACATACCCATAGGATTTTTGTAGGTTGTTCTATAAGCCCAAAGTGCATCATTTCTTAGATCAATTCTTCCGGGACCTATTAACAATATTTTGTAAGATTAGTTTTATTTCTCTATTGCTAAGTTCAACTTGACCACTAGACTGAGGATGATAAGGTGACACAATTCTATGGTTAACATCATACTTAGCAAGCATCTTACAGAAAACACCATGAATGGAATGTGAACCACCATCAGTCATTAAATATCTAGGGACTCCAAACCTTGGAAAAATAGCTTCCTTGAGCATTTCAATAGAGGTTTTATGATCAGCACTACTGGCTGGAATAGCTTCTACCCACTTAGTAACATAATCAACAACAACCAAAATATGTGTATACCCATTAGAGGAAGGAAAAGGTCCCATGAAGTCAAATCCCCAAACATCAAATGGTTCAACAACAAGTGAATAATTCACAGGCATTTCTTGATGGTTACCGATATTACCTATTCTTTGGCATTCATCACATGACGAGACGAACTTACGGGCATCCTTGAAGAGAGTAGGCCAATAAAAACCAGATTGCAATACCTTATGAGCGGTTCTGTCTCCCGCGTGATGTCCTCCATAAGCTTCAGAGTGACATTTCCGTAGGATTTGTTCCTGTTCATGCTCAGGTACACAACGTCTAATAATTAATACCATCTACTCTTTCTTTATAAAGATGTGGGTCATCCCAAAAGTAATGTCTTAAATCATATAAGAATTTGTTTTCTTTTGTTGGTATGTGAAGCTAGGTGGTATGTATTTAGCAACAATATAATTAGCATAGTCAGCATACCAAGGTGTGATATGAGAAACATTTATTTCATCTAGTTTTTCCTTAGGGAAGCTATCATTAATAGGTTGTGGGTCATCAATAATGTTTTCAAGTCTAGACAAGCTATCAGCTACGGGGTTCTCTGCTCCTTTCCCATCAGTAATATGCAAATCAAATTCTTGTAGCAGAAGAACCCACCTAATGAGTCTAGGTTTAGCATCTTTCTTTTCCATAAGATATTTTATAGCAGCATGATCAGTGTGAACATTTACTTTAGAATCAACAATGTAAGATCTGAATTTATCACAAGAAAACACCACTGCTAAGAATTCTTTTTCAGTAGTAGCATAGTTTCATTGAGCACTGTCTAGAGTTTTACTAGCATAATGAATAACATTTAGTTTCTTATCAACTCTTTGTCCTAGAACATCACCAACAGCATAATCACTAGCATCACACCTAATCTCAAAAGGCAAGTTCCAATCAGGTGGTTGAACAATAGGTGCAATGATTAAGGCTTTATTTAGTGTTTCAAAGGCTTCCATACAATCATCATCAAACACAAAGGTAATATCATTTTGCAAAATATTAGTAAGAGTCCTAGAAATTTTAGAAAAGTCTTTGATAAACCTCCTATAGAAACCAACATGACCAAGGAAACTACGAATACCTTTGATATCTTTAGGACATGGCATTTTCTCAATTGCATCAACCTTGGCTTTGTCCACCTCAATGCCTCTTTTAGAAATTTTATGGACCAAGACAATACCTTCATTAACCATAAAGTGGCACTTCTCCCAATTCAAGACAAGATTTGTTTGGTCACATCTCTGCAAAACTCGATCAGGATTGCTTAAACAATCATCAAAGGACTTCCCATAAACAGAAAAGTCATCCATGAAAACCTCAACAATATTTTCACAAAAATCAGAGAAGATAGCAGTCATACATCTTTGAAAGGTAGCAGGTGCATTACATAAACCGAAAGGCATACGTCTATAAGCAAATGTTCCAAAAGGACAAGTAAAAGTGGTATTTTCTTGATTAGATTGTAAAACAGGTTTTTGTGAAAAGCCAGAGTATCCATCAAGGAAGCAAAAATGTGTGTGCTTAGATAATCTTTCTAACATTTCATCAATAAAAGGCAGAGGGTAATCATCTTTTCTAGTAGCTTTATTTAATTTTCTATAATCAATTTCCATTCTATAGCCTGTGATAATTCTTTGTGGAATAAGCTCATTCTTATCATTAGGAACAACAGTAATACCTCCCTTCTTAGGGACACAATGAACATGACTTACCCATCAACTATCAGCTATAGGATAGATTATACCTGCTTCCAGAAGTTTCAATATTTCTATTCTTACCACTTCTTTCATTTTCGGATTTTAACCGACGTTGGTGATCAACAACGGGTTTAGCATCAGGTTCCACATTGATCTTGTGCTGACATAGAGTGGGACTAATGCCCTTAAGATCATCAAGAGTATTTCCAATAGCAGCCCTGTGCTTCCTTAGAACTTTCCATAATCTTTCTTCTTCACATTCTGAAAAGTTAGCACTAATAATAGCAGGATATATCTTCCTTTCATCAAGATAAGAATATTTCAAAGTGTCTAGTAATTGTTTTAGTTCAAACACAGGATCACCTTTAGGTGGAGGAGGACCTCCTAGAGTTTCAATAGGCAGATTGTGTTTAAGCAGAGGTGGTTGTTGGAAAAAGATTCTATCTATTTCATTTATTTCACGCATATGCAAATCATTTTCATGGTCTAGAAAATATTGTTCCAAAGGATCAGTAGGAGGCACAACAATATAAGCAAGACCAATAATTTCATCCTTACTAGGCAAATTTTTCTTATGAGGTTGTTTCCTAAACTTGGAAAAATTAAACTCATGAGATTCATCACCATAGCTAACATCGACAGTTTGTTTCTCACAATCTATTTTAGCATTGACAGTGTTCAAGAAAGGTCTACCAAATATAATGGGAACAAAGTCATCTTGTGGGGTGCTAAGAACAAGAAAATCAGTAGGGTATTTTATTTCCCACAAAATACTTCAACATCTCTAAGAATCCCAATTGGTGATATAGTATCTCTATTAGCAAGTTTAATAGTAACATCTATGTCTTATATCTCAGCAGGTGCTATTTCATCTTTAATTTCTTGATATAAGGAGAAAGGAATACCACTTACACTAGCACCTAGGTCACATAACCCATGATAAAAATGATCTCCTATCTTAACTCAGACAACAGGTATGCCAACAACTGGTCTATGTTTATCTTTTCCTTCAAGTTTGGCAATTCTAGAAGCTTCATCGCAGAAGTAAATAACATGCCCATCAATATTATCAACTAAGATATCTTTAATCATAGCAACACTAGGTTCAACTTTGATTTGTTCAGAAGGTTTGGGTGTTCTAACATAGCTTTTATTAACCACAGTTGAAGCTTTAGCATCCTCCTTCATCCTAAGAAGGAAAGGTAGTTTTTCAATATAAGCAGTGGGAACAACTGGATCAACATTGTAAATGATAGTTTCTTCTTTAGCTTTCACCGGTTCTTTAGTTTCTTCTTTAATTGGTGGGTGATATTTAAACCACTTCTCCTTAGGGAGATCAACATGAGTAGCAAAATATTCACAAAAGGAAGCTACTATCTCAGAGTCAAGTCCATATTTAGCGATAAACTTTTGAAAAGCATCGGTATTCATAAAAGATTTAACACAATCAAACTTAGGTTCAATACCTGACTCTTTACCTTCGTCGAGTTCCCAATCTTCAGAGTTGCGTTTAATTCTTTCTAAATGATCCCACCAGAATTCAATAGTCTTCTTCATAAAAGAACTAGTACAAGAAGTATCGAGCATGGATTGATCATTACGAGAAAGCCGAGCATAAAAATTCGGGATAATAATTTCTCACGAGAGCTCATGATTGGGGCATGAATATAACATTGACTTAAGCATCCCCCAAGCTAGAGCGATACTTTCTCCTTCATGAGGATAAAATTATATATATATTTCCGATCATGATGAACTACATGTATAGGATAAAATTTCTGATGAAATTCCAATTTCAAACGGTTCCAGTTCCAAGATCCAATATCATCGCATAGCCTATACCATGTCAATGCTTTTCCCTTCGAAGATAAAGGAAAACCTTCTTCTTAGCTTCATCTCCGGGAAAACCTGCAAGCTTAAATAATCCACAAATTTCATCCACATATATCAAGTGCATATCAGGATGTTCAGTTCCATTTCCTGCATAAGGATTAGCTAGCAGTTGTTCTAACATACTAGAAGGAATTTCATATTCAATATTTTCAGTAGGTGCAGTAGGTCGAGGTAACTAACTGTGGTTCCGTTCGAGGTGAATATACCCCGAAAAAACCCCTCAAAGGATTGTTTCCATAGTAGCAAGTGACAATAAATTTCAGCATGTAGTAATAATGTTTCCTTACCAATTTCCACTTACCAATTTCCGCATGTAGTAATAATGCTTCCCTAGAACTTTCAATGATCTTTCTTCTTCATGTTCTGAAAGGTTAGAACTAATAATAATAGGATATATCTTCTTTTCATCAAGATAAACATATTTCAAACTGTCTGGTTATTGTTTTAGTTCAAAAACAGGACCACCTTTAGGTGGAGGAGGACCTCCTAGAGTTTTAATAGGAAGATTGTGTTTAAGGAGAGGTGGTTGTTGGAAAAAGATTCCATCTATTTCATTTCTTTCATGCATATGCATATCATTTTCATGGTCTAGCAAATATTGTTCCAAAGGATCAGTAGGAGGCACGACAATAGAAGCAAGACCAAGAATTTCATGCTTACTAGGCAAATCTTTCTTATGAGGTTGTTTACTAAACTTGGAAAATTAAACTCATGAGATTCATCACCAAAGCTAACACCGACAATTTGTTTCTCACAATCTATTTTAGCATTGACGGTTTTCAAGAAAGGTGTATCAAATATAATGGGACAAAAGTCATCTTGTGGGGAGCTAAGATGTGACGCCCCTGATTCAATCATACACTAATCATGCACGCAAACGTGTACGATCAAGATCAGGGACTCACGGGAAGATATCACAACATAACTCTAAAACTAAAAATAAGTCATACAAGCATCATATTACAAGACAGGGGCCTCGAGGGCTCGAATACAAGTGCTCGAACATAAACGAGTCAGCGGAAGCAACAATATCTGAGTACAGACATAAGTTAAACAAGTTGCCATAAGATGGCTAGCACAAACTGGGATATAGATCGAAAGAGGCGCAGGCCTCCTGCCTGGGATCCTCCTAAACTACTCCTACACGTCAGCGGCCTGAACGTAGTAGGAGGCACCCTCGGTGTAGTAGGAGTCGTCGTCGACGGTGGCGTCTGGCTCCTGGGCTCCAACGTCTAGTTGCGGCATCCGAGAAGAAGAGGGAAGAAAGGGAAAAAGAGGGAGCAAAGCAACCGTGAGTACTCATCCAAAGTACTTGCAAGCAAGGATCTACACTACATATGCATGGGTATATGTGTAAAGAGGCAATATCGATAGACTGAACTGCAGAATGCCAGAATAAGAGGGGGGTAGCTAGTCCTATCAAAGACTATGCTTCTGGCAGCCTCTGCCTTGCAGCATGTAGAAGAGAATAGGTTGAAGTCCTCCAAGTAGCATCGCATAGCATAATCCTACCCGGCCATCCTCCCCTCGTCGCCCTGTGGGAAAGCGATCACCGGGTTGTCTCTGGAACTTGTCTGGGTGTGTTTTATTAAGTATCCGGTTCTAGTTGTCATAAGGTCAAGGTACAACTCCGGGTCGTCCTTTTATCGAGGGACACAGCTATTCGAATAGATAAACTTCCCAGCAGGGGTGCACTAGATAACCCAACACGCTCGATCCCTCTGGCCGGACACGCTTTCCTGGGTCATGCCCGACCTCAGAAGATTAACACGTCGCAGCCCTACCTAGGCCTAACAAAGAGGTCAGCACGCCGTCTAAATCCTAAGCACGCAGGGGTCTGGGCCAGTCGCCCATTCCACACTTGCATGTTGCATGGGCGGCCAGAAGCAGACCTAGCCTCCCTAATACAAAAGCAGGCATTCCAGTCCAATCCGGCACGCGTCGCTCAGTCGCTGACGCCTAGAAGGCTTTGGCTGATACCACGACGTCGAGTACCCATAACTGTTCCCGCGTAGTTGGTTAGTGCGTATAGGCCAGTGGCTAGACTCACATAAAATACCAAGATCTCGTTAAGCATGTTATTTTTGAAGTAACCACGAACGCCGACCAGGGCCAGACCCACCTCTCACCTAGGTGGTCTCATCCTGCCCTGTCGCTCCGCCACAAAGATCCACTCAGAGGGCCATCGAGAAAGTATGTCCTTTCAGGCCCCCAATCCGTGAATCAACCGCGGGTACTCAACGAGCCGACCCGGCTTTAGTCACCATCTATATAGTATGTATGTATGTATAGTATATACCCGTGATCACCTCCCGAGTGATCACGGCCCGATAGTAAACAAAGCAGACGGACAGGAATGTAGGGCCACAGATGATAAACTAGCATCCTATACTAAGTATTTAGGATTGCAGTTAAGGTATCAACAACTGTAGCAACAATGACATGCTATGCAACAGAATAGGATTAACCAAACAGTAACATGCTACACTACTCTAATGCAAGCAATAGAGGGAAGAATAGGCGATATCTGGTGATCAAGGGGGAGAGGGCTTGCCTAGTTGCTCTGGCAAGAAGGAGGGTTCGTCAACTCCATAGTCGAACGGGGCAGTAGCATCGTCGGTCTCGTAGTCTACTAGAGAGACAAGGGGGAAGAAATAATAAATATAATGCAAACATAAGCATGATGATGCAGGACACTACAAAGAGAGGTGGTCGGTGTGCCCTAACGTGGTAGTAGGTGTTACCGGCGAAAGGGGGAAACATCCGGGAAAGTATCCCCGGTGTTTCGTGTTTTTGGACCAATGAACGGGAGGTGAAATGTTGCAGGTTCACTATGCTAGGACCGTGTAGCAGATGAACGGACTGTGTATTCAGATTCGTCTCGTCGTTCTGAGCAACTTTCATGTACAAAGTATTTTCATCCGAGCTATGGTTTATTTTATATTAAATTTTAAAGTTTTAATTCATTTCCTAAAATTATTTTAAATCGAGAAAATGAATTTATTGTATCAGCCTGACGTCATCATGACGTTAGCAGTCAACCAAGCTAGTCCAGGTCAAACCTGACGGCTGGGTCCCACCTGTCATACACAGTGGACTTGTCAGAGTTCAAACTAATCTAATTTTAGCTAGTTAAGCAACTGGGCCCACTAGTCAGTGACTAATTAGTCTATATTAATTAATCCAACTAATTTAATTAGTTTATATGGTGGGGGCCACTGGTTAGCTGTTGGGACCGGCCTAGTCAGCAAGTTGACCACGGTCAACTGGGGCCAGCCGGGCCCCTGGGGCCACAAGGCAGTGACCTCGATGGGCCCCAGCGGCAGGCCACGTCGGCGGGCGGCGGAGGTTCACTACCGGCGACCGAAAAAGCAGCGGAGGCACACAGACCTCGCCAGAATCACGCCACGGTGCAAGTAAGGGGGCGCGGGTGGGCACTTTCGAACGCCCGCGCCGTGGTGCATTTAACGGAGGCGGTGGCTTGGCCGGAGGAGGACCGCAGCGTCGCCGGCGATGAACGGGGCAGACGCCAGGGCTCGGGCGAGTTCATTGCGGGGCTGGGTACATTCGAACGCACGCGACAACGTGCGTTGAGTGGCGGTGGTCGCAGGCACGAGGGTGGCCGGGGTTTAGCGGTGTGTCGAGGTCAGGTGATGGCCGGAATTGGAGCTCGACGGGGACTGAGCTAGGGGCAGCGAGGGGATGTATGGGCGAGTGCTATTGTGTCACAGTGGTGTAGTGAGCACGGTTACGCGGTCGGACGTGAGCCGCGCGTGCGGTGACCGTGTCGGCGAGCTTGACGGCGGAGCCGTAGCTTGGCAATGGTGGTGCGTCACGCACGGCTAGCTATGGCATGGAAATGAAGTAAGGATGGGAATAAGAATGGGGTGGAGCTCACCGAGTGGCACACTAAGGCCTGCGGGGAACGGGAGTGCAGAGACGAGGCGGAATCCGACGAGGTGGAGCTTGGTGTTCGGAGGTTTAAGACGACCTCGTCCACGACACTGCGATGACGCGGAGATCGAATCAACGGTAGGGGACGACGAGGGAGCTCGGTGATGCGCGGGCGCGGTGCGGGAAGGACGGTGGCCACGGCTACGTGACGGGCACAACCATGGGAGCGAGCGCGCTCGGGATTGAGCGAGAGGAGAGGGGCGAGGTGGATCTGGGGGAGGGGAGGCGTAGAGGCGAGCGAGAGGGGGCAAGTGGGAGAGAGGGGTGGAGGCCGACGCGTCGGGGTGGCCTTATCCCCTCCCGGCATCAGCGTTGGCGAGGTGGTCGGGCGGGGACACGCCCCTGTT
>NC_041393.1:168597510-168624056 GCF_002162155.2 Triticum dicoccoides
TTTTGTTTTCTTTTTCCTTTTTCATTTACCTATTCTGTTTTATTTCTAGTTTATTTTATGTTTAGTAATATAAACAATAAAAATAGTCTCTAAGTTACTATTACTAACTATAATACTGCCAGTACAATTTGGGTACCCAATAGAAAATAGTTTATATTTTTTAAATTATAAGAGGCTTTTAATAATTGTTTTGCTGCTGTTTTATTTATTTTAAAGCACTTAAGAATCTTATAACAATGTGGTTTCTTCACCATATTTAGCTATGCATTATTTTCTTTACTCCGAACATTTCATTTTTAATATTTGAAAATTTTTATTGTTTGCTTGATTTTAATTTGAATTTGAATCGGTTTTGAACTAACGCGAGATTAGCTATAGTAATCGAAGTGATGTGGCATCGTTAGCAGAGGGTTGCTGTAGCTTAATTATCCGGGCGTCACAATTCCCCTCCACTACAAGAAATCTCGTCCCGAGGTTTAAGAGGGGAAGTAAGGGGGAAAGCCATGGTTGCAAAATTCTAACGAATCTTTTTGGTCTTGGTTGCCTCTTCCTGAAGTAGTTGATCATTTTCATTGATGTCTTTATTTCTCTTCTTCAATACATCGTGATGAAGTCGGGACCCTTCTTCAAGAACTCCATCGTACTTACAAAAGAATAGGGGGGGTTATTCCGGTAGAACGGTCCTCTACAAGGTTGACTATATGATAGACAACATCGGGGAAGGTGCCGGAAAGTAACTCTCAAACTGAAACTTAAGAAGATATCGAGAGCAAAGTAAGAAGGTACCATGATAAGTTTCAAACGGGCAGGCAATCATTCTATGCCTGGAACAGGGCATGAAAGGGGTTCAAAGCAAAGGAACAAACATTGTGTCTGATACTAGAACTGATAATCTCTCAAAAGGTAGCTCGTGAATTACATATGAAGCCACACGCGAGGAATAAGTATGGAAACATGTGTGTACAGGAGAGTCAGGTTTCGATCCTATGGAATTGTGGGTTATGGACCCACCATGTGGGTTCAAAGTAGAAAGGGCGATGATATTTTGCGCAGTCATGATAACAAGGCCTGTCAGAGGATAGTTCATTAGTTATGTCGGCAACAACGTCGGTACCAAGGGCGAGGGATGAAGAGAACCCTTTTTCCTGCTCGTAGAATGAGGCGGACCAATAGGCAAAGTTCTCATCCATCGGTGGCTACCAAAATGCCATCAACAATAGTAATAGGGTCTTACTGTCAAAGTGGTACAACGAGGAGTTTACCTAAGTAGGGAATTATCACTGCCCAGTTAAGTCAGATTATAAGAAAGGTTAAACAAATCAATGGAAAGGGAAATGCGATTATCAGATTAAACTGAACAATGGCAAGGAAATGTGTTCAAACACATATTTTAGGGGTATATCCTTCCCAAGGACAAGCAGAGCATGATATCCATGACAGGATATATCGTAGAAAATCCTTTTGGTAAGGGGAGGGAAATTTCACGACCTTACCGATACAACGGTGTTTGGGTATTTGATAATGAAAATTTAGCATTGTGCTTCAAATGTTTTTGTTGAAAATTGGAGTACCATAGACATGCCTCGAGATAGCATTGACATGGTCTTCTGGTAAAGGTCAGACTTTGGATACACAAATGATCCATCAGGAACAACTTATAAAATAAGTCTTATAATTTCCTCATGGAAGAATCGCTAAGCTTGCTAAAAAGGAAACTATAACAATAGGTCCTCCGGCCAGGTGTGCTAGGCATGAAATCATCTTACCGGGTCATATAAAGACCAATATTATAACTCTTGGATATATATTCCAACCATCATATCTGACCGAGATTAAGATCTGATTGGTGTCAGGATACCTCATATTCAGGATGCCAGAGAAGAAAGGTGCAACACAAATTGTCGAGATGACATTGTAAGATTCTCGGGTAATAAACTATGGAAGCGAGTTCCAAAACAAGAGTTCATCATTAAACAAAGGAGAGGATGAGGAGGTGGATGATGGACTCAGCGACGAATCCTCAAGATTTCCAACAAGATGGATTCCACAATTATGTGAACAAGGAGATAACATATGGCAGATCAAATGATAAAATGATGTATGCTCGAGGAAAACATACACAATTTAACATTGGTAGAAAGGTGCACCCGAATTATGGCCTTAGGTAGCGAGATCAATGTTAGTAGGGTAATTTGATATCCAATACAAAAAGAATGTAACTATCATTCAATATCTTACAAGCAATAGGGTTGCTAGAAGTTTTGAATTTTTCACATCAGAATGTTGATGATGATCACGACACATTTGTCGAGAGATTTCATGAAGATGCAATCGATCGCCGATGGCATCAAGTCAAAGGAATGATGAAGCGAATGGCTATTGGAACCATAGGTACACCACAAACTCGAAATCAAGTTTGTTGTTCAAGGAGAAATGATAAGACGAGGAAGATCGGCGTAAGATTAGCTCACCGTCGAAAGTTGTGCTTCGGGAAGAAGGACCAGATAGCATAGTTAAAATTAGCAAGATAATGATATAGCCGATCAGGCTAGGAATGACTTGAAGGATTATTAAACTCGTAAGCAACAAAAAATACTTAAGAGTTATTGAATCGGAGTGCGAAATCGTTTCACTTATCGGTGTTCTCGGTTGACAAACAACCCAGATCCCATGAAGTGACAATGATAGGGAAATGTAGTATTTCATCAAAAGTTCATAAGATGTAGTTCAATGGCATGATATCCTCGAGATACCAGGGCTAATACTCAATGACAGATCAAAGTAGAGGTTGGACTAGGCTATTGCTTTGAAGAAGATAAGTGCTTAAAGTTGCACGAGAAATTGTATTTAAAGGAGAATATGGTCGGAACCACCATTGCAAAAACGCTAGATCCCAGATATAAGATGAAATCATACCAATGGAATAATTAATTTAAGAGAGGCTTTAATAATAAGATCTACATCGTGTCCATGGGCATGAACACAAAGTTCAAGGTCGACTCCCACTTCTTCAATGCATAACCTTTCATTCACTTCTCGTCCTCGAATAGATTGTATGGTAGAAAATTATCTTGTAAGACACCAGAAGGGTATGACTTGTGAAAACCTTCGGGTTCATATGGTTTTTAGGGAAGGTATAGGTTCAACCCATCTGGGCATCTTAGAAACATATACCTCAAGCTTCGAGAGTAAATATCACCAGCTCAAAGGCAGAGCATGGTTGAGAAAGTAGAGGATACGGTTTAGCAAAGGCATTATGTATCCGAGGAAAGGCCCACAAGAATTTTGAATGTGAAAGACACCGTCGGATAATTATCCAACAAGGGGTCTTGTGGTCTACAACGGAGTTGATGTGAGTATCAGTACTCAATCAGAGGAAGAATGAATGCAAGGGGATCAGATTATAGAAACAACTGACTAACTCAAAGCTCAATTGCACAAAAATTATGAATTCCCAGTCAAGGGATCAGAAGCAACACTCTGATTAGGGATTGATAAGTTGAATAGTCTTAGGGTACAATCGACGACAATTTGATTGGTGGAGAACCAACTCAAGTTAAAAATGATGGCTGAGCCGGAAAGATAATTCATAAGGATCATCTGATGATTGCGGGCATTCGCAACATATTGAATCAACGGACCCAGAATGATAATGACAAGGGATGCCAACGAAGGTTACTAGATATATAGAATTAACCATAATGCGGGAAGGTAAGAACTTCAGTAGCAATAAGGTGCTGAGGATTTTTAGAAGGTCGAATAGCATTTCTAAGAATTTTTGTGAATTACATGGATCAACTAAGGATGATCGGATACTCGGTAAGTGCGAGAAATTATCCGTAGGGTGTATTCATGTGGTAAGAACTGCCAGGTAGTAAGTTTAAAGGATTGAATGTAAGAATGGCAGGTGTATACAGTTATTCATAAGGATATAACAGTGGTAGGGAGTTTGTAAGGGCAGTGGGCATAAGTGTCTCGGGAGAACATCATAGAGTATCTTTGAAATCTTCTGGTGCACTAAGCAATCATCTAGAGCAAAGGCTCTCCAGGAGGAAGTAGTTACGAGAACCTAGAGTCGGTGTTAGTAAAATTATTTAACCCAAATAGAGGAGAGATAAGAGTCCCAGAGTAAAGGTCGAGGAGTAAAATATCCTAATACCACCCAAATGGCGACGTGGGCCCGTAAGACTCACATCCATGTTAGTAAAAAATTTGTGGTGACTAGACTCGACTTCGGCCAAGGAGTGTGGAAGGGGGATTCCTACTGGTAGTCAGCTCTGATACCAACTTGTGATGCCCCTGATTTAATCATACACTAATCATGCACGCAAACATGTACGATCAAGACCAGGGACTCACAGGAAGGTATCACAACACAACTCCAAAAGTAAAAATAAGTCATACAAGCATCATATTACAAGCAAGGGGCCTCGAGGGCTCGAATACAAGTGCTCGAACATAAACGAGTCAGCGGAAGAAACAATATCTGAGTACAGACATAAGTTAAACAAGTTGCCATAAGATGGCTAGCACAAACTAGGATACAGATCAAAAGAGGCGCATGCCTCCTGCCTGGGATCCTCCTAAACTACTCCAAGACATCAGCGGCCTGAACATAGTAGGAGGCACCCTCGATGTAGTATGGGTCATCATCGACGGTGGCGTCTAGCTCCTGGGCTCCAACGTCTGGTTGTGGCATCCGAGAAGAAGAGGGAAGAAAGGGAAAATAAGGGAGCAAAGCAACCCTGAGTACTCATCCAAAGTACTCGCAAGCAAGCATCTACACTACATATGCATGGGTATATGTGTAAAGAGGCACTATCGATGGACTGAACTGCAGAATGCCAGAATAAGAGGGGGACAGCTAGTCCTATCGAAGACTACGCTTCTGGCAGCCTTCGCCTTGCAGCATGTAGAAGAGAATAGGTTGAAGTCCTCCAAGTAGCATCGCATAGCATAATCCTACCCGGCGATCCTCCCCTCGTGGCCCTGTGGGAAATCAATCACCGGGTTGTCTCTGGAACTTGTCTGGGTTTGTTTTATTAAGTATCCGGTTCTAGTTGTCATAAGGTCAACGTACAACTCCGGGTCGTCCTTTTACCGAGGGACACGACTATTCGAATAGATAAACTTCCCTGCAGGGGTGCACCAGATAACCCAACATGCTCGATCCCTCTGGCCGGACACGCTTTCCTGGGTCATGCCCGGCCTCGAAATATCAACACGTCTCAGCCCTACCTAGGCCTAACGGAGAGGCCAGCACACTAGTCTAAATCCTAAGCGCACAGGGGTCCGGGCCCGTCGCCCATTGCACACCTGCACATTGCGTGGGTGGCCAGAAGCGGACCTAGCCTCCCTAATACAAGAGCAGGCGTTCCAGTCCAATCTGGCACGCGCCGCTCAGTCGCTAACGTCTAGAAGGCTTCGGCTGATACCACGACGTCGAGTGCCCATAACTGTTCCCGCGTAGTTGGTTAGTGCATATAGGCCAGTGGCCAGACTCAGATCAAATACCAAGATCTTGTTAAGCGTGTTATTTTTGAAGTAACCGCGGACGCCGACCAGGGCTAGGCCCACCTCTCACCTAGGTGGTGTCATTCTGCCCTGTCGCTCCGCCACAAAGATCCACTCAGAGGACCGTCGGGAAAGTAAGTCCTTTCATCCCCCAATCTGTGAATCAACCGTGGGTACTCAACAAGCCGATCCGACTTTAGTCACCATTTGTATAGTATGTATGTATGTATAGTATATACCCATGATCACCTCCCAAGTGATCACGGCCCAATAGTAAGCAAAGTAGACGGACAAGAATGTAGGGCCACATATGATAAACTAGCATCCTATACTAAGTATTTAGGATTGCAGTTAAGGTATCAACAACTCTAGCAACAATGACAGGCTATGCAACAGAATAGGATTAACCGAACAGTAACATGCTACACTAATCTAATGCAAGAAGTAGAGGGAAGAATAGGCGATATTTGGTGATCAGGGGGGGCTTGCCTGGTTGCTCTGCCAAGAAGAAGGGATCGTCAACTCCATAGTCGAACGGGGCAGCAGCATCGTCGGTCTTGTAGTCTACCGGAGAGACAACGGGGAAGAAACAATAAATATAATGCAAACATAAGCATGAGATGCAGGACATGACAAAGAGAGGTGCTCGGTGTGCCCTAATGTGGTAGTAGGTGTTACCGACGAAAGGGGGAAACATCCGGGAAAGTATCCCCAGTGTTTTGCGTTTTCGGACAGATGAACGGGAGGTGAAATGTTGCAGGTTCACTATGCTAAGGCCATGTGACAGACGAACGGCTGCGTATTCGGATTCGTCTTGTCGTTCTGAGCAACTTTCATGTACAAAGTATTTTCATCCGAGCTATGGTTTATTTTATATTAAATGTTAAAGTTTTAATTCATTCCTAAAATTATTTTAAATCGAGAAAATGAAGTTATTGTATCACACTGACGTCAGCAGTCAACCCAGCTAGTCCAGGTCAAACCTGAGGGCTGGGTCCCACCTGTCACACACAGTGGACTAGTCATAGTTCAAATTAATCTAATTTTAGCTAGTTAAGCAACTGGGCCCAGTAGTCAATGACTAATTAGTCTATATTAATTAATTCAACTAATTTAATTAGTTTATACGGTGGGGGCCACTGGTTAGCTGCTAGGACCGGCCTAGTCAGCAAGTTGACCATGGTCAACTGGGCCAGCCAGGCCCCTAGGGCCACAAGGAAGTGACCTAGATGGGCCCCCGCGACAGGCCACGTCGGCGGGCGGCGGAGGTTCACCGCTGGTGACCGAAAAAGCAGCGGAGGCGCGCGGACCTCACCGGAATCACGCCACGGTGCAAGTAAGGGGCCGCGGGTGGGCTCTTTTGAATGTCCGCGCCATGGCGCATTTAACGGAGGCGGTGGCTTGGCCGGAGGAGGACCGCAGCATCGCCGGCGACGAACGGGGAGGACGCCAGGGCTCGGGCGAGTTCGAATGCGGGGCTGCGGGGCATGTTTTATCGCGGGGCTGGGTGCGTTCGAACACACGCGACAACGCGCGTCGAGTGGCGATGGTCGCAGGCACGGGGGTGGCCGGGGTTGAGCGGTGCGTCGAGGTCAGGCGATAGCCGGAATTGGAGCTCGATGGGGACTGAGCTAGGGGCAGCGAGGAGATGTACTAGAGAGTGCTAAGGTGTCGCGGTGGTGTAGTGAGCACGGTTACGCGGTCGGACGTGAGCCGCACGTGCGGTGACCACGTCGGCGAGCTTGACGGCGGAGCCGTAGCTCGTCAATGGTGGTGCATCACGCACGGCTAGCTATGGCATGGAAATGAAGTAAGGACGGGGAGAAGAAGGGGGTGGAGCTCACCAAGTGGCACACGAAAGGCCTGCGGGGAACGGGAGTGCAGAGACGAGGCGTAATCCGACGCGGTGGAGCTTGATGTTCGGAGGTTGAAGACGACCTCGTCCACGACGCTGTGACGGCGCAGAGCTCGAATCAACGGTAGGGGACGACGAGGCGGGTGACGAGGGAGCTCGGTGATGCGTGGGCGCGGTGCGGGAAGGATGGTGGCCACGGCCATGGGAGCGAGTACCCAAGGGATTGAGCGAGAGGAGAGGGGAGAGGTGGATCTAGGGGAGGGGAGGTGAAGAGGCGAGCGAGAGGGGGCAAGTGGGAGAGAGGGGTGGAGGCCAAGGCGTCGGGGTGGCCTTATCCCCTCCCGGCGTCGGTGTTGGCGAGGTGGTCGGGCGGGGACGTGCCCCTGTTCCGACCCTGGTCGGGGGAACAGGGAAGGGGACGACAGGGGGGCTGGGCCGGCCCATTCGGGCGGCTGAGGCCAGCTGGGCCACTTGGCCCAGCGGGGGGCGGGGGGGCTTTTGTGTTTCCTTTTTCCTTTTTTTATTTACCTATTCTGTTTTATTTCTAGTTTCTTTTATGTTTAGTAATATAAACAATAAAAATAGTCTCTAAGTTAGTATTACTAACTATAATACTGCCAGTACAATTTGGATACCCAATAGAAAATAATTTTACTTTTTATAAATTATAAGAGGCTTTTAATAATTGTTTTGCTGCTGTTTTATTTATTTTAAAGCACTTAAGCATCTTATAACAATGTGGTTTCTTCACCATATTTAGCTATGCATTATTTTCTTTACTCCGAACATTTTATTTTTAATATTTGAAAACTTTTATTCTTTGCTTGATTTGAATTTGAATTTTAATCGGTTTTGAACTAACGCGAGATTAGCTACAGTAATCAAAGTGATGTGGCATCATTAGCAGAGGGTTGTTGTAGCTTAATTATCCGGGCGTCACATAAGAACAAGAAAATCAATAGGGTATTTTATTTTCCCACACAAGACTTCAACATCTCTAAGAATCCCAATTGGTGATATAGTATCTCTATTAGCAAGTTTAATAGTAACATCTATGTCTTCTATTTTAGCAGGTGCTATTTCATCTTTAATTTCTTGATATAAGGAGACAGGAATAGCACTCACACTAGCACCTAGGTCATGTAACCCATGATAACAGTGATATCCTATCTTAACTGAGACAACAAGCATGCCAACAACTGGTCTATGTTTATGTTTTCCTTCAGGTTTAGCAATTCTAGAAGCTTCATCGCAGAAGTAAATAACATGCCCATCAATATTATCAACTAAGAGATCTTTAACCATAGCAACACTAGGTTCAACTTTGATTTGTTCAGAAGGTTTGGGTGTTCTAACATAACTTTTGTTAACCACAGTTGAAGCTTTAGCATGTTCCTTCATCCTAACAGGAAAATGTGGTTTTTCAATATAAGGAGTGGGAACAACTGGATCAACATTGTAAATGATAGTTTCTTCTTCAGATTTCACCGGTTCTTTAGTTTCTTCTTTAATTGGTGGGTGATATTTAAACCACTTCTCTTTAGGGAGATCAACATGAGTAGCAAAAGATTCACAGAAAGAAGCTACTATCTCAGAGTCAAGTCCATATTTAGTGCTAAACTTTTGAAAAGCATCGATATTCATAAAAGATTTAACACAATCAAACTTAGGTTCAATACCTAACTCTTTACCTTCATCGAGTTCCCAATCTTCAGAGTTGCATTTAATTCTTTCTAAAAGAACGCACCAGAATTCAATAGTCTTCTTCATAAAACAACCGATACAAGAAGTATCGAACATGGATTGATCATTACGAGAAAGCCAAGCATAAAAATTATGAATAATAATTTCTCTCGAGAGATCATGATTGGGGCATGAATATAACATTGACTTAAGCCTCCCCCAAGCTAGAGCGATACTTTCTCCTTCATGATGCCAAAAAATATATATATAATTCCGATCACGCTAGATGCATAGGATATATTTTTTGATGAAATTCCAATTTCAAACTTTTCCAGTTCCAATATACAATATCATTGCATAGCCTATACCATGTCAATGCTTTTCCCTACAAAGATAAAGGGAAAACCTTCTTCTTAGCTTCATCTCCAGGCAAACCTGCAAGCTTAAATAATCCACAAATTTCATCCACATATATCAAGTGCATATCAGGATGTTCAGTTCCATCTCCTGTATAAGGATTAGCTAGCAGTTGTTCTAACATACCTGAAGGAATTTCATATTCAACATTTTCAGTAGGTGCAGTAGGTTCAGGGGTAACTAATTGTGGTTCCGGTCGAGGTGAAGATACCTCAAACAAACCCCTCAAAGGATTGTTTTGGATAGTAGCTAGTGACAATAAATTTCAGCATGTAGTAATAATGTTTCCTTACCAATTTCCACTTACCAATTTCCGCATGTAGTAATAATGCTTCCCTAGAACTTTCAATGATCTTTCTTCTTCATGTTCTGAAAGGTTAGAACTAATAATAATAGGATATATCTTCTTTTCATCAAGATAAACATATTTCAAAGTGTCTGGTAATTGTTTTAGTTCAAAAACAGGACCACCTTTAGGTGGAGGAGGACCTCCTAGAGTTTTAATAGGAAGATTGTGTTTAAGGAGAGGTGGTTGTTGGAAAAAGATTCCATCTATTTCATTTCTTTCATGCATATGCATATCATTTTCATGGTCAAGCAAATATTGTTCCAAAGGATCAGTAGGAGGCACGGCAATAGAAGCAAGACCAAGAATTTCATGCTTACTAGGCAAATCTTTCTTATGAGGTTGTTTACTAAACTTGGAAAATTAAACTCATGAGATTCATCACCAAAGCTAACACCGACAATTTGTTTCTCACAATCTATTTTAGCATTGACGGTTTTCAAGAAAGGTGTATCAAATATAATGGGACAAAAGTCATCTTGTGGGGAGCTAAGATGTGACGCCCCTGATTCAATCATACACTAATCATGCACGCAAACGTGTACGATCAAGATCAGGGACTCACGGGAAGATATCACAACATAACTCTCCTTCATGATGCCAAAAATTATATATATAATTCCGATCACGCTAGATGCATAGGATATATTTTTTGATGAAATTCCAATTTCAAACTTTTCCAGTTCCAATATACAATATCATTGCATAGCCTATACCATGTCAATGCTTTTCCCTACAAAGATAAAGGGAAAACCTTCTTCTTAGCTTCATCTCCAGGCAAACCTGCAAGCTTAAATAATCCACAAATTTCATCCACATATATCAAGTGCATATCAGGATGTTCAGTTCCATCTCCTGTATAAGGATTAGCTAGCAGTTGTTCTAACATACCCGAAGGAATTTCATATTCAACATTTTCAGTAGGTGCAGTAGGTTCAGGGGTAACTAATTGTGGTTCCGGTCGAGGTGAAGATACCTCAAACAAACCCCTCAAAGGATTGTTTTGGATAGTAGCTAGTGACAATAAATTTCAGCATGTAGTAATAATGTTTCCTTACCAATTTCCACTTACCAAGAGCGCTTCACTCCCCGGAAACGGCGCCAGAAAATTGCCTTGATGACCCACAAGTATATGGGGTCAATTGAAGCTCTTTTCGATAAGTAAGAGTGTCAAACCCAACGAGGAGCAGAAGGAAATGACAAGTGGTTTTCAGCAAGGTAATGTCTGCAAGTGCTAAAATTGTAAGTAGCGGTGTAGTTTGGTAGCAAGATAATTTGTGACGAGCAAGTAACAATAGTAGTAACAAAAGTGCAGCAAGGTAGCCCAATCCTTTTCAGGCAAATGACATGCCAAAATGGTTTCTTATGATAAGCAAAGTGTTCTTGAGGGTACACGGGAATTTCATCTAATCACTTTCATCATGTTGGCTTAATTCGTGTTTGGTACTTTGATAATTTGATATGTGGGTGGATCGGTGCTTAGATTCTGTTATTACTTGAACAAACCTCCTACTTATGATTAACCCTATCGCAAGCATCCGCAACTACGAGAAAACTATTAAGAATGAATTCTAACCATAGCATTAAACTTTTGGATCCAATCGGTCCCTTACGGAACAGCGCATAAACTGGGGTTTAAGCTTCTGTCACTCTCGCAACCCACCATCTAATAACTACTCCACAATGCATTCCCTTAGGCCCAAATATGGTTAAGTGTCATGTAGTCAACGTTCACATGAAAACACTAAGAGAATGGCAACATACATACCATAAAAATATCGAACACATATCAAGTTCACATGATTACTTGCAACATGATTTCTCCCGTGACCTCAAGAATGAAACTAACTACTCACAAATGATAAACATGCTCAAGATCATAGGAGTATTGAATAGCATAATGGATCTGAACATATAATCTTCCACCAAATAAACCATATAGTAATCAACTACAAGATGTAATCAACACTACTAGTCACCCACGGGCACCAATCTATAGTTTTGATACAAAGATTAAACGCAAGAGATGAACTAGGGTTTGAGAGGAGTTGGTGCTGTGAATATGTTGATGAAGATAGCCCTCCCCAAGATGGGATAGTTGTCGGTGATGATGATGACGATGATTTCCCCCTCCGGGAGGGAAGTTCCCCCGGCGGAATCGCTCCGCCGGTGGGCAGAAGTGCCCCTGCCCAAGTTCCGCCTCGAGGTAGCAGCACTTCGTCCCGAATGTCCTCTCCTGATTTTTTCTAGGCCAAAATGACTTATATACTAGATGATGGGCACCGGAGGTGGGCCGAGAAGGGCAGCACCCACCAGGGCGTGCCTGGGCCTCCTGGCGCACCCAGGTGGGTTGTGCCCACCTGGTGGCCCTCCTCTGGTACTTATTAGCTCCCATATTTATTAAATATTCAATAAAAAATCCTTGGGGAGTTTCAACTCATTTGGAGTTGTGCAGAATAGGTAGCTTGACGTAGCTTTTTCAGGTCCAGATTTCTAGCTGCCACAATTCTCCCCCTTGGAGCATACTCTTGATAACCCACAAGTGTAGAGGATCGCAACAGTTTTCGATAAGTAAGAGTGTCGAACCCAACGAGGAGCTAAAGGTAGAATAAATATTCCCTCAAGTTCTATCAACCACTGATACAACTCTACGCACGCTTGACGTTCGCTTTACCTAGAACAAGTATGAAACTAGAAGTACTTTGTAGGTGTTGTTGGATAGGTTTGCAAGATAATAAAGAGCACGTAAATATAAACTAGGGGCTGTTTAGATAAAGATGCAAGAAAGTAAATATAGCGAGTGTGGAAAAGTGGTGGTAGGAGTTGTGGAATTGTCCCTAAGCAATTGACTATGTTACTAGACTGGTAATCACTATTGCAATTCTATTTGAGGGAGAGGCATGAGCTAACATACTTTCTCTACTTGGATCATATGCACTTATGATTGGAACTCTAGCAAGCATTCGCAACTACTAAAGATTCATTAAGGTAAAACTCAACCATACCATTAAAGCATCAAGTCCCCTTTTATCCCATACGTAAACAACCTACTTAGTCGGGTTTGTGTTTCAGTCACTCACGCAACCCACCATAAGCAAATCATAAACATATTGCAAACCCTACAGCAGGAATCCCTCACGCTTGCGCGACACGGAGGGCACAATAGGACAGCACCAATAATAAAACATGCAACTCAAACCAATCATAGCAATTCATCAATCACCGATAGGACAACGAAAATCTACTCAGACATCATAGGATGGCAACACATCATTGGAAAATAATATGAAGCATAAAGCACCATGTTCAAGTAGAGGGTATAGCGGGTTGCGGGAGAGTGGACCGCTCAATATAGAAGGGGGAAGGTGATGGAGATGTTGGTGAAGATGGCGGAGGTGTTGGTGAAGATCGCGGTGATGATGATGGCCCCCAGCGGTGTTCCGGCGCCACCGGAAGCAAGGGGGAGAGAGCCCTGCTTCTTCTTCTTCTTCCTTGACCTCCTCCCTAGATGGGAGAAGGGTTTCCCCTCTGGTCCTTGGCTCCCATGGCTTGGGAGGGGCGAGAGCCCCTCTGAGATTGGATCTATCTCTCTGTTTCTGCGTTCTCTGATTCTGCCCCTTCACCGTTTCCTTTATATCTGGAGATCCGTAACTCCGATTGGGGTGAATCTTTCGCCCAAATTTTTCTAATAAAATTAGCTTTCTTGCAGCAAAAGTAGTGCCTCAACTGCCTTAAGGGTGGCCCACGAGAGCCCAGGGCGCGCCCAGGGGTAGGGGGCGCGCCCCCCTGTCTCGTGGCCACCTCGGACACTGTTTCGCGTTGATTCTTCCTTCAGAAAATCCCAAATATTCCAAAATAATTCTCCGTCTGTTTTTATCCCATTTGGATTCTGTTTGATATTGGTTTTCTGCGAAACATAAAACATGCAACAAACAGGAACTAGCACTGGGCACTGGATCAATATGTTAGTCCCAAAAATAGTATAAAAAGTTGCCAAAAGTATATGAAAGTTGAAGAATATTGGCATCGAACAATCAAAAATTATAGATACGATGGAGACGTATCAGCATCCCCAAGCTTAATACCTGCTCGTCCTCAAGTAGGTAAATGATAAAAAAAGATAATTTTTGATGTGGAATGCTACCTAGCGTAATCTTGATCATATGTCTAATCATGGCATGAATATTAAGACACGAGTGATTCAAAACAATAGTCTATCATTTGACATAAAAAAGATAATACTTCGAGCGTACCAATAAAGCAATCATGTCTTTTCAAAACAACAAGGCCAAAGCAAGCTTATCCCTACAAAATCATACAGTTTGGCCATGCTTCATTTTTGTCACACAAAAATGCTCCCATCATGCATAACCCCGATGACGAGCCGAGCAATTGGTTCATACTTTTTAACGCGCTTCAGCTTTTTAAACCCTCATGCAATACATGAGCGCAAGCCATGGATATAGCACTATAGGTGGAATAGAATATAATGATGGAGCTTATGTGGAGAAGACAAAAAAAGGAGAAAGTCTCACATCGACGCGACTAATCAATGGGCTATGGGGATGCACATCAATTGATGTCAATGCGAGGAGTAGGGATTGCCATGCAACGGATGCACTAGAGCTATAAATGTATGAAAGCTCAACAAAAGAAACTAAGTGGGTGTGCATCCAACTTGCTTGCTCATGAAGACCTAGGGCATTTGAGGAAGCCCATTGTTGGAATAGACAAGCGAAGTTCTATAATGAAAATTCCCACTAGTATATGAAAGTGACAACATAAGAGACTCTCTATATGAAGAACATGGTGCTACTTTGAAACACAAGTGTGGAAAAAGGATAGTAACATTGCCCCTTTTCTTTTTCTTTTTTCTTCTTTTTTTGTTTTCTTTTTCTCGGTGGGCTTCTTTGGCCCACTTTTTTATTTAGGCTTCTTTGGCCTTTCTTTTTTTCTTCTTTTTTATTTTTTTATGGGGCAATGCTCTATAATGATGATCATCACACTTTTATTTACTTACAACTCAATATTACAACTCGATATCTATAACAAAGATATGACTCTATATGAATGCTTTCGGTGGTGTACCGAGATGTGCAATGATCTAGCGTAGCAATGACAAAAAAACGGACAAGCCATGAAAACATCATCCTGGCTATCTTACGATCATGCAAAGCAATATGACAATAAATGCTCAAGTCATGTATATGATGATGATGGAAGTTGCATGGCAATATATCTCGGAATGGCTATGGAAATGCCATGATAGGTAGGTCTGGTGGCTGTTTTGAGGAAGATATAATGAGGCTTATGTGTGATAGAGCGTATCGTTCACGGGGTTTGGATGCACTGGCGAAGTTTGCACCAACTCTAGAGGTGAGAAAGGGCAATGCACGGTACCGAAGAGGCTAGCAATGATGGAAAGGTAAAAGTGCGTATAATCCATGGACTCACATTAGTCATAAAGAACTCATATACTTATTGCAAAAGTTTATTAGCCCTCGAAGCAAAGTACTACTACACATGCCCCTAGGGGGATAGATTGGTAGGAAAAGACCATCGCTCGTCCCCGACTGCCACTCATAAGGAAGACAATCAAAGAAACACCCCATGCTTCAAATTTGTCACACAACGGTTACCATACATGCATGCTACGGGACTTGCAAACCTCAACACAAGTGTCTCTACAATACACAACCACCCACTAGCATAACTCTAATATCACCATCTTTATATCGCAAAACTATTGCAAGGAATCAAACATATCATATTCAGCGATCTACAAGTTTATGTAGGATTTTATAACTAACCATGTGATTGACCAATTCCTGTCATCTCTCTAAATAGATATAAGTGAAGCAAGAGAGTTTAATTCTTTCTAAAAAATACATGCCCACGCTCTTAACAAATATAAGTGAAGCAAAAGAGCATTCTACAAATGGCGGTTTTCTATGTGAAGAGAAACAGGCAATCCAAGCTTCAAATGATATAAGTGAAGCACATGAAGCATTCTATAAAGCCATACTCAAAAAATTTAAGTGAAGTGCAATGAGCATTCTATAAATCAATCAAGGACTATCTCATACCAGCATGGTGCATAAAAGAAAAATGAAAACTAAATGCAAAAGACGCTCCAAGACTTGCACATAATGCATGAACGAAACGAATTCGAAAACATACCGATACTTGTTGAAGAAAGAGGGGATGCCTTCCGGGGCATCCTCAAGCTTAGACGCTTGAGTCTCCTTGAATATTTACTTGGGGTTCCTTGGGCATCCCCAAGCTTGATCTCTTGCCTCTCTTCCTTTTCCTCATATCGAAACCTCCTCGATTAGACACTTCATCCACACAAAACTTCAACAGAAAACTCGATAAGATCCGTTAGTATAATAAAGCAAATCACTACTCTAAGTACTGTAGCAAACCAATTCATATTTTGTTTTTGCATTGTGTCTACTTTAATATAATTTTTTCATGGCTTAATCCACTAATATAAATTGATAGTTTCATCAAAACAAGCAAACTATGCATCAAAAACAGAATCTGTCAAAAACAGAACAGTCTGTAGCAATCTGAACATTCACCATACTTCTGGTACCCCAAAAATTCTACCAAAATTAGGAAAAATAAACAAGTTGTATATAAATACAGTGAAAAAGGAATCAGAACCAATTGACGTTTCAGTTAAAAATGTAAAATCTAACACTACAGACAAAGTTTCTGTCCTGCACCATACAAACCAACAAGCATTGTAAACATCCTAAAGGCAAACCTTGGCACATTATTTTTATAATACAATGGAATTGTACAAGGGGATAATTATTTTTGATGAAAAGTTTCTGTAATCAAGATTCACAAAGTTTCCGTGAGCATGAACAAAGTTCAAGGAGCTCTCCCACTTCAACAATGCTAGTCTTTCTCACTTTCACTTTCCTTTTTGAAAAGTTTTTAGGTTTCCCCTCTTTATTTTTTTGTTTTTAAACTATATGAAAGCACACAACAGAAATAAATGACTCTTAAATGACTCTCTAAAACTTCCGGGTTGTCTCCCTGGCAGCGCTTTCTTTAAAGCCATTAAGCTAGGCATTTAGTGCTCAAGTAATAAATCCACCCGGATCCCAAGGTATATCAAAGCCAATTTTAATTAACAATGATTTGTAATTTAGTAGTGAGCACAAAGTAACATATATCATGCAACAACGAAGTCTAACTCTCTTCCTATGCATCGGCATGTCATAAAATAACAATTCATGCACACAAAGTAAAGGCCAATGCATAGTATAAGCAGTTTCTTGCAATTCTATCGTGTTGGAAACATAAAGAGGCGGAGATGTAGTTCCTCTATCATAATAATTGCAAGTAGGAGCAGCAAGCACATGCATATTATATCTATCAATATCATCATGTGCAACGGTAAAAGGCAACCCATCAATATAATCCTTAATAAGCACAAACTTCTCCGATATAGTGTAGTAGGGAGAATTCAAAAAGATAATAGGACTATCATGCGTGGGTGCAATAGCAACAATTTCATGTTTAACATAAGGAACTATAGCTAGTTCATCTCCATAAGCATAATTCATATTGGCATCTTGGCCACAAGCATAGCAAGCATCATCAAAAAGAGATATTTCAAACAAATTCAAGGGATCATAGCAATCATCATAGCAATCATCCTTCGGTAAGAACGAAGGGGAATTAAATAATGTATGAGTTGGAGGGTTACTCTCATTAGAAGGTGGGCATGGGTAGCTAATCTGCTCTTCCTCCTTTTGTTCTTCACTCTCCTCATCATCTTTTTCATCCAATGAGCTCACAGTTTCATCAATTTCTTCTTCCATAGCTTCCTGCAAAATATTAGTCTCTTCTTGGACAACGGGGTAGGCCTCAATATATAGTTTAACATGGGCATTAGAAGCATAATTATCATAGCAATATTCAAGTATGGCAAAAAATTTAGATTTGTAGAGAGTAGCATCATACTTTTCAATCAAAGAAGCAATTTCAAAAGCACCCTTAAAAGCAACAAATTCTTCAATTTGTTGAACATCATAGTAATTATAAACACCCTTAGCGTATGAAGATACGATTCCATTATCGCTAAACAAGCATTGGTAGGGAAGGTGTTTCTTAGGGTTTTCAGAACAACAAGTAACATCATATAATTCACATAAAGTCCAAGCATAGCATTGCAAACGTTGAATTTGATCCCATAATAGTTTCCCTTTTTCAGATATACGGTGTCGCACATAACAAGCATGCTCATCTAAAGATTTTCCCTCAACTAAGCTAGTTGGGGTTTCAGCACGAGCACAAAGGGATCGAAGATGATCCAAGTAAAAAGCTTCAATAGTGTGATAGATTTTGAGTGGTTCTTCAACCATTGGTGCAGTAGGTACAACTATTTTTTTTGGTATTTTGCGTTTCCTACCCGTAACTAAAGATAGAAAACAACTAAGAACAGCAAATAAAAATTACTTAGTGATAAAGCAAACAAGCACACATGAGAATATTCACCCCATGCTATGACTCCCCGGCAACGACGCCAGAAAAAGGTCTTGATAACCCACAATTGTAGGGGATCGCAACAATTTTCGATAAGTAAGAATGTCGAATCCAACGAGGAGCTAAATGTAGAATAAATATTCCATCAAGTTCTATCAACCACTGATACAACTCTACGCACGCTTGACGTTCGCTTTACCTAGAACAAGTATGAAACTAGAAGTACTTTGTAGGTGTTGTTGGATAGGTTTGCAAGATAATAAAGAGCACGCAAATATAAACTAGGGGCTGTTTAGATAAAGATGCAAGAAAGTAAATATAGCGAGTGTGGAAAAGTGGTTGTAGGAGTTGTGGAATTGTCCCTAAGCAATTGACTATGTTACTAGACCAGTAATCACTATTGCAATTCTATTTGAGGGAGAGGCATGAGCTAACATACTTTCTCTACTTGGATCATATGCACTTATGATTGGAACTCTAGCAAGCATCCGCAACTACTAAAGATTCATTAAGGTAAAACCCAACCATAGCATTAAAAGCATCAAGTCCCCTTTTATCCCATACGTAAACAACCTACTTACTCGGGTTTGTGTTTCAGTCACTCATGCAACCCACCATAAGCAAATCATAAACATATTGCAGACTCTATAGCGGGAATCCCTCACGCTTGCGCGACATGGAGGGCACAATAGGACAGTAACGATAATAAAACATGCAACTCAAACCAATCATAGCAATTCATCAATCACCGATAGGACAACGGAATTCTACTCAGACATCATAGGATGGCAACACATCATTGGAAAATAATATGAAGCATAAAGCACCATGTTCAAGTAGAGGGTACAGCGGGTTGCAGGAGAGTGGACCGCTCAATATAGAAGGGGGAAGGTGATGCAGATGTTGGCGAAGATGGCGGAGGTGTTGGTGAAGACCGCGGTGATGATGATGGCCCCCGGCAGCATTCCGGCGCCACCGGAAGCAAGGGGGAGAGAGGCCCCCTTCTTCTTCTTCTTCCTTGACCTCCTCCCTAGATGGGAGAAGGGTTTCCCCTGGTCCTTGGCTCCCATGGCTTGGGAGGGGCGAGAGCCCCTCCGAGATTGGATCTATCTCTCTGTTTCTGCGTTCTCTGATTCTGCCCCTTCACCGTTTCCTTTATATTTGGAGATCCGTAACTCCGATTGGGGTGAATCTTTTGCCCAGATTTTTCTCATAAAATTAGCTTTCTTGCGGAAAAAGTAGAGCCTCAACCGCCTTACGGGTGGCCCACGAGAGCCCAGGGCGCGCCCAGGGGTAGGGGGTGCCCCCCTGTCTCGTGGCCACCCCGGACACTATTTCGCGTTGATTCTTCCTTCGAAAAATCCTAAATATTCCAAAATAATTCTCCGTCCTTTTTTATCCCGTTTGGATTCCGTTTGATATTGGTTTTCTGTGAAACATAAAACACGCAACAAACAGGAATTGACACTGGGCACTGGATCAATATGTTAGTCCCAAAAATAGTATAAAAAGTTGCCAAAAGTATATGAAAGTTGAAGAATATTGGCATGGAACAATCAAAAATTATAGATACGACGGAGACGTATCACATACCTTGCATATTATGAGAGAAAAGGCGTTAGAATTACTCCAAAAAGGATTATTATACAATAAAACAACATAAATAACAGTAGAAAAACATGATGCAAAATGGACGTATCATAGGCTTGCTGGACGATGATGGGTTGGATGAGATCTATCATGTAATCGAGTTATTTTTGTTAGGGCTTGATCCCTAGTATCCACTATGTTCTGAGATTGATGTTGCTATGACTTTGCTATGCTTAATACTTGTCACTAGGGCCTGAGTGCCATGAATTCAGATCTGAACCTAGTATGTTTTCATGAATATATACGTGATCTTGATCCGATCTTCCAAGTTGTACACACCTCTTTATGTGTTATGATCCGTATACCCCAAGGTGATAATAATTGGGATTCTTTCCGGTGATTACTGTAGTTTGAGGAGTTCATGTATTCACTAAGTGCTAATGCTTTGTTCCGGTTCTTTATTAAATGAGGCCTTAATATATCTTAGTTTCTTTATGGACCCCGTTGATGTCATGCAAATTCTTTTCCATAAGCACGTATGAATGTCATACGAAATATACATGTCTACATTATATTGATGAATTGGAGCTAGTTTTGTGTCGCCCAAGGTTATGACTGCTACATGATGAATATTATCCAACACAATTATCCATCACCGATCCAATGCCTACGAGCTTTTCGCATATTGATCTTTGCTAAGTTACTTTTGCCGTGCTGCTGTTACAATCACTACAAAGTTGCTATTGCTACTGTTACCAATGTTACCGTTACTTCCATACTACTTTGCTACTAAAAATTTTACTGCAGATATTAAGTCATTCAGGTGTGGTTGAATTGACAACTCAACTGCTAATACTCATGAATATTCTTTGGCTCCCCTTGTGTCAAATCAATAGATTTGAGTTGAATACTCTACCCTCGAAAACTATTGCGTCCCCTATACTTGTGGGTTATCAATGTCAAACCTGTTGGAAACATATTGTCAAGCATCAGGTCAAAGAATCAATCCGGCTAAATGAAGTATCTTCTTTAGTAAAATTTGTCCAACTAATGTCAAAGATGAAGTCAAAGGAATTCTGAATGTGCCCAATGAGACTTTGAATGATAAGTATGTAGGCATGCCATGAGATGTAGGTACTTCAAAATTTGGAGCATTCAAGTACTTGAAGGACAGGTTGTGGAGCAAGGTGAAGGGATGGATTGAGAAAACGTTATCGTCAGCGGGTAAGGAGGTACTGGTGAAATCTGTTGCACAAGCGGTGCCAGTTTATTCTATGTCTTAATTTAAATTGCCAAGGGACCTTTCTGAGCATCTAAACAAACTTATTAGGCAATTTTGGTGGGGGGGGGGGGGCAAAGAAGGAAAAAGAAAGCCTGCTTGGGTTGCATGGAATACAATGACTCAACCAAAATTCGTGGGAGGACTTGGCTTTCGAGATTTTGAGCTTTTTTAATTTTTCTCTTCTGGCAAGAAAGTCATGGAGGATACTACAACATCCAGAGTCACTTTGTGCGCGTAATTTGAAGGCAATTTATTTTCCTAATAAAACTATCCTCTCCGCAGAGTTAGGCAGCCGACCATCACAAGTGCGGCGCGCATATTGGAAGGGCGCGACATTCTTTCTCAAGGATTGATACGACGAATGGAAGATGGCTCCACAACAAGGATCTGGAGATAATTGGATACCAAGAAATAATACCATGAGGCCGATAGTGTGTCTTTCGGCTAACCCTCTTGTGTTGGTAAGTGACCTCATTGATAATACAAGTGCGACTTGGAAGAGAGAGGTACTGGACCAAACATTCTTGGCGATAGACACTGGTGCTATTTTGAGCATTCCTTTATGCACTAGATGGATGGACGATTTTTGGGCTTGGAACTTCGAAAAGAAAGGGATATCCACTGTACGATCAACTTACCGCATGCTGGTCGATACTAAAATGCAGAGATAAGATTGGCTTGAGGGTAATGGAGGGAGTTCTAATTTTGAAACTCAAGCTAAGGCTTGGACTTCATTATGGTCGATCAAGTGCCAGGGAAGATCCGTAATTTTCTATGGAGACTAGCGAAGCACTCTATTCCGACAGAGGATGTTCGCCATAGAAGGAACATGACCGAGGTCGAGGATGTGGCTGATTACGTACAAGCGTCATCGGAGCCAGATGCCAAGCTGTAGTTATTTGCACTGATTGATGAACTTCCACATGCAAGCTTGATCAAGCTGGTTGTTACCCTATGGGCCATCTGGGCATCGTGACGAAAAGCGATTCACGAGGGTATTTTGCAAAGTCCGCACGCAACACATGCTTTCATCGACAGTTTTATATCTGAACTTGAAACTATACATGCACCTACAAGGTCAACGACATTCGAGATGTGCAATACTCGATTGCTCCTAGTCCAGGCATGACAAAGATCCAAGTTGACAGGGGACTATCAAGGGACGGGAGTAGTGGGGCAGCTGCAACAGTATGTGGAGACTACACTGGTCTGTTCTTGGGCTCCTCAACGATGTTTTTTACTAACATAAACGACCCAGCGACCCTGGAGGCATTCGTGTGCCGCGAAGCCTTGGCTCTTGCATTGGATCTATCACTCGACCGAGTCGTCATTGCATGTGATTGCAAATCAGTGGTAGAGGAGATAAAGAATGGCACCCAAGGAAGGTATAGCACCATTATAAAGGCGATTCGTGCCCAATCAAGAGATTTCTTGAGCTGCGAATTTATTTTTGGAAGTTGTAGTTTGAATTCTGATGCTCACAGTTTAGCTAAGTTTTCTTCTTCTTTAGCTGGTGATCGCCACTTGTGGATGGGTTTACCCCACAACCTTTTTGTTATCCCTGTAAACCGTGCTTCTAGCAATCAATAAAGTGTGGTTTACCCTAAAAAAACCTGACTAACATATTTGTGTTTTGAGTGACACCACAATCACCATCACCAACTCACATATACTCCTGTAATAGCATAGCTAGTTACATAGGACCAGACCTTTACAAAGTTTGAGCTATGTTGTAATTTTGTCTCAACCAATCAAACGAAGCAACCATGCGGGAAATCTACATCTGTATTTTTTTTGTAGGATTATCTACATCTGTATTTCACGTGCCAGTAACCGAAAAGCAGAACTGCTTATGCGTGGCGCCAAGTTTTCAAAGTTCCATCATACAGAAAAGCGGTGCGGATGGATAGGCGACGTGCTGACGTGCGAGCTCACCAAGGACCCCGGGCTCTTGGGCGTCAGAGTTAGTTCCTGGAAGCACATCCCGCCGTCGCCGTCCTGGTTCTGATCCCGCTCGCTCTCGTTCTCCTCGAGCGACCGCCTCATCGTCTCCGGCGTGAAGAAGTAGGTGACGACGAGCCCGAGCAGGCTGATGGCTCCAAGAATGATGAGCGCGTACATCATGCCGATGCCGGGCTCGTACCCGGCCTGCACATCGCCCCTGTCCCGCGACTGCGACGCCCAAAGGAACCCCACCGAGCCAACGAGCGCGCCGACCTTCCCGGCGGCGGCGGATATCCCGTGGCACGTGGACCGGAACCGCGCCGGGAAGAGCTCGGCCGGCAGGATGAAGGTGGTGGTGTTGGGCCCGAGGTTGGCGGAGAAGAAGGTGAGCGCGTAGAGCACGATGTACCAGGCGTTCTTGGCGTTGCCGCGCCAGTAGTGGTCGTAGGGGCCGGCGAGCGCGAAGAGGAACGCGGCCATGAGGAAGAAGCCGGCCATCTGCAGTCGGCGCCGGCCGGTGCGGTCGATGAGCAGGACGGCGGCGAAGTACCCCGGGATGGTGGAGGCGACGGCGATGATGGCCTGGAACCTCGCCACGTTGTACGCCTCCTGGAAGACGTTCTGGTGGCTCGCCGGCTTGAACCACGGCCGGTAGATCTGGGACTGGAACAGGGTGCTGCTGTAGTAGGGGATGTCGAGCAGGAACCACGTTGCCGCGCACCCGAACAGGTCCCGGCCGTGCTCCCGCAGGAACCCGCGCGAGAAGAGGCCGTACTGAGCCGCCGGCGCGTACCCGAACGGCGCCGGGGTGCGGGGCATGGCCGCCGCGTCCTCCCCCTCGGATATCGCGTTCAGGTCGAGGTCCGTGAGGACGCAGCCCATGTCGCTGGTCGCCTTGAGCACGTCGCGCTGTACCAGCGCCGTAAACCTGCACCACCACCAGCCAGCACCCATCAGGTGGAGCAGTTAGTTAGTTCGGTCAATTACTGAACTTTAGTTGGTTACTACTAGTTTAACTTTCTTTTTTGACACTACAGTAGTACGGTACGTTTCTACTTTATCTTTTGGTGTAATGAATCACCTCCTGATCGACCTGGTTTGTTAACTGCAAAATGAAAACTAAAGTGAGCCAGATTCAGCACCGGTATATGCCACTTCAATTTGATATGCCGGCCTGACGTGTGGTGTGACGAGGCCAATCCAACGAGACGCAGATCGATCCAGATATAGATATGCTCAACTTGCTTATTTTACAGCGTATGCAAACTTGTTTAAGTATGCTTATGCAACTTGTTCAAGTATGCTTAAACTTGACAGCCAGATGCACGACTAGTTCTAGAAGCTAGTGCAAGGTCAAACGGAGCTAGGCAACTTGACGATAAGATATATAGTAATACCAAAACTAGACAAGTATAAGCAGCAACCTTATGATGGCGACCAGAGCCTGGCACTTAGTTAAGCTCCGGCTTAGAGAAAATAATTAGGCAAACTGTGCCCAGGTTCGTTTACGGGGAACAGACTGAATTCCTTCGTTGGTCAGCAGGAAGCTGCTGCTTCTTCGGATCTCAAGTATCCCGCGGTATATTCTTCTTCGCGCCATTTGTTTGAGATACCAGTCAGTGTACACATCGATCATCGCAGTTTAGTTTAGTCTACCAATCAATGCGGTGACTTGCTGAAATGTTTAGTGCAAGGCGTGCCACTCGCGCTCGTGTGTCTTACGATGGTACTCGAATATAACCCAGGATGCCAACTCAAAAAAATATAGTATAATCCAGGATTAACAGTCATGGCAGCACCAGCTGGTATTATTAACTTACCATGGGGCCGTTCAAAGGTACTTCGTTCACAGCTTAGAAACAGACACACAGTACGAGAAAATCACCTGCAAACTGACTGTGCAATGGAACTAAATGTTGAAAACTTCCAAATGCAGCCTCGAACTCTTGAACCGTTCATTTTTTACCCCTTTAAGATGTATCAGCTTAAATCCGGGTTTTCATGTGAGGTGGGCAGACAATATTTTGATCAAAGTTACTCCAGTCACATGTATGGTAAATGCATGAATGTGATGGACTAAAAAAATCTGCGGAGACTACGGTTTGCCTCGTCTGGAAATTAGAGTAATCTCTAAGGTGCCTAGAGGGAGCATTTTTTTACAATTTATCTAATTCACATAGATGTTTTTTAAAAATGTCACATCTAATCTCTCACAAATATATAACGCAACAACATGAAACAAAAAAAAAGATAGACCACAAACAAAGTGGACAGCAGTTTAGATGTGACATAACTCTAGATGTGTCCTAGACATAGCTAAATTTTTACTGTGTACTGACAATGTGCCGAAACATGTACATGCGTACATGATAACTCCCTGTATGAATGTCACTCGTACAGAGTACTGGAACTACGTTAGGGAAATATAACGTACGTGGTCGAAGAGACACGTAGTGCGCCAGTTGGGGGTTAGGACGACCGACGAACCTGGCTGTTTCTGGCATGGCCATCCTCCAGTAGAAGGTGAGCCCGGCAGGGACGGCGCCGGCCATGAGTATGACGCGCCAGGCAAGGTCAGCAGCCTCCGGAGTGTCAAGCGGGTCCGGGTGGCCCGTGAACCGGTCGAACGCGGCGGCGACGACCATGGTGACGCCGGAGCTGGCCAGTATCCCAAACCCTTGCATGGAGAACACGGCGGCGATGAACGCCCCCCGCGTGCGCTTGTTGGCGAACTCCGACATGATGGTCGCCGACAGCGGGTAGTCTCCGCCGACGCCCACCCCGAGCATGAAGCGGAAGAAGCAGAGGCTGGAGAGCACGCACCCGCGCGTGCGGCAGATGGAGAAGCCGCTCCCAATGGAGCTGCACACCAGCAGCAGCAGGCATGGGCCGTACACGCGCCGCCGCCCGACGCGGTCGCCGAGCGCGCCGAAGAGGAGGTTCCCGACCACCGCGCCCAGCAGGGCGACGCCGACCGTGGCCGAGACGACGGCGGGCGGCGTCACGCCCGGCCTCCCGTCGCCGGCGGGCGAAGGGTAGTACACCCGCCCGATGATCTTCATGACGGGCACGATGCAGAAGAGGTCGTAGGAGTCGGTGAAGAGGCCCATGCCGGCGATGATGATGGCCTTGAAGTGGTAGTACTGCGTGCGGGCGTGGTCCAGCGCCGTGAGCACGCGTATCGGCGCCATTCCGAGACCGCCGCCGCGGCAGCTACCGATCGGCCGAGTGAGAGCCCCCGGGGAAAAGATTGGAACCTGCGGTCGGGTTTGATTAGGGAGGGCACTGATCTGACTGCAACTTAGATTTTGCTTTGTTTTATCAGGCGCGAGGTAGATGGTGGCCGTACCGGTGATGGCTACGTGCTGGAGTAAAGAAACGGCCGTGGGCTGAAAAATCGATTGACCCGG
>NC_041393.1:168624429-168632471 GCF_002162155.2 Triticum dicoccoides
GGCGGGGCTCCTTCGGCCCCCGCTTGTGAGGTATGGCGCGGGCCAGATCTCGCAGCTGGGCGCGGCGCTCGGTGCTGGGCGTGGCGGCGCGGCGGCGCCCCGGAGCAGGCCGACGATGGTGGCGTTCGACGTGCGGCGGGCGGCATGGTGGTGGTGCGGGCCGGTGGTGGAGTCGGCGGCGGTGCTTCCGGCAGTGCTTCGGCTTCCCCTCCGGCGCCACGGGTCGCGGTTGACCAGGTCGTGGGCGTCCCTCTCGCCGTGGTACTCTGGTGGGGGGCGGCGCGGCAGCGGAGGTGGTGGGTTGCTCCCACCTAGTCGGGCCCTCGCGGCTGGGTGGTGGCGCTCGGCTCGGGTGGATCCCCTGGTGGCGTCTTCAGGCGGCGACAGCGACGGCTCCGCAACCCTCCCTCTCTGGCTTCTGGCGACGGCTGATGCCTCCTGATGCTCCGGGCCTTCGAAGCGGGGGCGAAACTCGGTTTCGGGGGGAAGTTGGAGCCGACACGGGTGTCGGTCGTGGCCATGTGCCACTTCTCCATCTTCCCCTTCCCCCGATCGATGTGGTCGCGGCCCTTCTCGAGGCAGCTTGGCCGGCGGCGGTTCTGGAGGTGGTCGGGGTTGTGGATCTTGACAAAGGCGTGGCCTTTGGGGGCCTCGGGGAGGTCTCATGGCGGGGCGGCGGCCCTGGCGATGGGAGTCGCGTTGGTCGTGGGAGGATCGCACGACTCGAATGCGGGCAGGCAACCATGGCCGCTCGGGCGGCATGGTTGTGGGCGTTGGTGGACCGGGGTGGCGGCGGAGGAGCTGAAGCACCGGGGTTCATCACCTACCCAGTCCCGTTCTGGTCGATGGTGACGGCGTCCGTGGACGTCGTGTTCCTCCTTGCAGGCTCCGTCGTGGTGCTTCTTCTCCCTCCATCTTACTCCGGGTGAAAACTTGATCTTCGGATCAGACGGTGGCGGCGTTCTTCGTCGTGCCCTTCCTGGAGGCACCGTCTTGGAGTCCTCGGTCCGGCGTGTCCGGCGCGCATCCTCCCGGACGATCGCTCCTTGGTGGTGGTCTCGGTCGACTCTTAGCGGACCTTTTTTTGCTTATCTTTTAGATGCTTTGTGTCGTTGAGGTTGCGTGTCGGTGCCCGGCACTCATGTATCTTGCCTTGGGTCAGTGTGGCGTGTGTTTGTATCGGATGCTCGTTGTTGTGGTTGTGGTTGTGCTTTATAATATAAAGCGGGGGGAAACCCTTTTTCGTCAAAGAAACGGCCGTGCGCGTTGACATGGGCGAGTATGTGCCGGGTGGAACTGAGATGCGAAGGAAGATGCCACTGCCTGGCTATCTAAGACTCTCCCGTAGTCGTGGCCATGGGCAGCCCGGCCCGAACGGCCCGGCCCGAAAAAGCCCGACCCGGCATGACCCGACGCTGCTCCCGGGCCTAGATTTTAAGCTTGAAGGCCGGGCTGGGCCGGGCCCGTCATTTTTGTATTTTCCTTAAAGGCAGGCCGGGCCGGCCCGAAGCCCAACGGGCTTTTACGTGTTCGGGCCGGGCTTGGGCCCAGAAAATAGGCCCTATGACCGGCTTGGGCTTGAGTTTTTTGCGTCGGGCTTGGCTAGGCCCGACCCGAGGTATGGCCATGTATACTCTCCCATTTCATTGGCAGGCCACGAGCATTTTACGGAGGAGTTATTTACCAAAAACCATCACACTTGAGGTTAGGGTAACAAATCTGTACTATATTTGAGGTAGGACACAAAAAACCACCAACAATGGGGTTAATCTGTAACGCGAAGCACTGATGCTAGTTTTAGCTCGGAAAACAGCGAATCCGACAGGTGGGTCCCGTCTGTCCGGTTGACGAACGCCGTTAGACGGCGACAGACGGCCGTTCCTACCCCGTGTATGAGTGGCCCGCACCAGTCACTGTTCGGACCAGACCAGACCAGTTCACCCCTCTCGCTCTATTCTCTCTCGACTGCGACCACCGCCGGCGGCGCCACTGTCGAGTCACCGCCATTCGCCGCTCCGCCATGGTTTCTTGGACCGACCAGTCCAGCTCTTCTTCGAACGGCGAATAAGTCACTAGCCAGGTATGCGTGTTTGCCTCCCCCATCGAGGGTTAGGGTTAGGGTTCATCATTTGGGGATTTTTTATCAGGTCGCTCATTTGTGCAATTTGTGTGCTGGTTAGCTTCCTAGGACTATTCCTTGCTATGAATGGAGTGGCATTGCTCACGATCTGTCTTCTCGTTGTCTGCATCGAGGACCTTGCGCCAGGCTAGTTGCATTTGAATCCTTGGACACTGGCAGACGTTTTCTAGCGTGTGCTGAGGAGAAGGTGTGTTGCTTAGTAGTGTAAATAGGTTTGCTTAGTTAGCTTATGCTCCATTCACTTGTCAATACTCCAATTTTGTGTATGAAAGATTTGTTCCTGGATAGTTGCTCAAATATGATTTGCTTCAGTACTCCAATCTTCTCTTGATTTAGTCGGTGTAATAAATCTTTGTGCTCGCCCACAATTTATACATATACAATCTGATTGAGGAAAATATTATTTATATATGCTGTTATAATTTTTTCTGCCCAGAATCTATGCATACAATTTCTTATTGAGAATATCTTTATTAATTATGATCTAATATTTGTTTCATCCCACAATTTATGCATAGAATATAAGCTAATGTAGCTAATTAGCCTGTGCCCACAATTTCATACAATATTATATAATTTGTGCACATTTCATACAATTTCTTATTGCGAACATATTTATTTAATTGTAGGCTGAACTAAAATGCAACTATCTGGAGTGAATAGACCCTGAGTGGTCAGAGGCTATGAAGTTCTGCTTAACTGAATTGTGGAGCATGTATGAGAAAGAAAACGAGGACAAGCTGAGAGATAATGTTCATTATGTTGAACAAAATTTCAAAGTAGTTGGAGAAAAGAGGAAGATGGAGGAAGAGCTGAAAATTTTCAAATTGGACTTTGCTAGAATGGTTGCTGACAAGGAGGAGGCTATCACACAGTTGGGCAATGCTCTAGGGTGGCTCTAAGTGATCTCAAAGAGGAGATGGAGAAGAAGAAGTTGGCAGGCCATGGTTGTACCTGAAGGAAATATGCCCTAGATGCAACAATAAAGTTATTATTTATTTCCTTATTTCATGATAAATGTTTATTATTCATGCTAGAATTGTATTAACCGGAAACTTAGTACATGTGTGAATACATAGACAAAACATATTGTTCCTAGTATGCCTCTACTTGACTAGCTCGTTAATCAAAGATGGTTATGTTTCCTAACCATAGACATGTGTTGTCATTTGATGAAAGCGATCACATCATTAGGAGAATGATGTGATGGACATTTCCCATCCGTTAGCTTAGCATTATGATCGTTTCAGTTTCATTGCTACTGCTTTCTTCATGACTTATACATATTCCTCAGACTATGAGATTATGCAACTCCCGAATACCGGAGGAACACCTTGTGTGCTATCAAACGTCACAACGTAAATGGGTGATTACAAAGATGCTCTACAGGTGTTTCCGAAGGTGTTTGTTGGGTTGGCATAGATCGAGATTAGGATTTGTCACTCCGTGTTTCAGAGAGGTATCTCTGGGCCCTCTCGGTAATACTCATCACTATAAGCCTTGCAAACATTGGGACTAATGAGTTAGTTACAGGATGAAGTATTACGGAACGAGTAAAGAGACTTGCCGGTAATGAGATTGAACTTGGTATGATGATACCGACGATCAAATCTCGGGCAAGTAACATACCGATGACAAAGGGAACAACGTATGTTGTTATGCGGTTTGACCGATAAATATCTTCGTAGAATATGTAGGAGCCAATATGAGCATCCAGGTTCCATTATTGGTTATTGATCGGAGATGTGTCTCGATCATTCCTACATAGTTCTCGAACCCGTAGGGTCCGTACACTTAACGTTCGATGACGATTTGTATTATGAGTTATGTGTTTTGATGACCGAAGTTTGTTCGGAGCCCTGGATGAGATCACGGACGTGAGAAGGAGTCTCAAAATGGTCGAGACATAAAGATCGATATATTGGAAGGCTATATTCGGACATCAGAAAGGTCGGCCTCTCTCCCTCCCTCCTTTATATACGTGGGCAGGGGACACCCCAAAGACACACAAGTTTCTCTTAACCGTGTGCGGTGCCCCCGTCCACAGTTACACACCTCGATCATACCATCGTAGTGCTTAGGTGAAGCCCTGCGCCGGTAGCATCATCATCACCGTCGTCACGCCGTCGTGCTGACGGAACTCACCCTCGTCCTCAACTGGATCAAGAGCACGAGGGACATCATCGAGCTAAACGTGTGCTGCACACAGAGGTGCCGTATGTTCTTACTTGGATCGGTTGGATCGCGAAGACGTTCGACTACATAAACCGCGTTATTGAAATGCTTCCGCTTTCGGTCTACGAGGGTACGTGGACACACTCTCCCCTCTCGTTGGTATGCATCGCCTAGATAGATCTTGCGTGATCATAGGAAAATTTTGAAATTACCGCGTTTCCTAATAGTGGCATCCGAGCCAGGTCTATGCGTAGATGGTTTTTGCACGAGTAGAACACAAAGAGTTGTGGGCGATAATAGTCATACTGCTTACCGACAATGTCTTACTTTGATTCAGCGGTATTGTTGGATGAAGCGGCCCAGACCGACATTACATGACCACGTTCATGAGACTGGTTCTACCGACGTGCTTCGCACACAGGTGGCTAGCGGGTGTCTGTTTGTCCAACTTTAGTTGAATCGAGTTTGACTACGCCTGGTCCTTGTTAAATGTTACCTGTCTATAAAACAGATTGGGTGATTGGCACCTCGGGTCCGTGTAGTGTCGCGCCTGATATCGGGGGAGATCCATGGATAGGCTTGGTCCCAAGCTCGGCCATTCCTGTCCATCCAGGCATCATAGTCATCGCGTCCCACGGGTTTGCGCCTTCTAGATCCGTAAATGGATCGAGTGGGCGCCTAGTTTGCCTCTATCCGACATCGAACATCATGAGGGTCTAGGTAATCCACATGGTCCTTTCTATGACGGCATGGAGCCGGTTAGGTGTTGAAATTTTCCCGCACTGGCCTGTCGCGCCCTTTAGGGGGGGTCAGTTAGGCGCATCGGCAACCAATTCGTCATCGAACTGCGGTAGCAAACGCCTTCGAGGATAATATTTGGGCGCGCTATGGAGTCGATATTGAACATCTTATTCAACAGAGAGTACTTCAATCCACTTTTTGTTTAACATCTGTATTGGCTGGCAGCTAATGCTGCTTGCGTTTCATACTTCAGGCGGTGGCGACGAGGCATCACTGGAAGCGCTCTTTCTCAAAGGGGTCTTCGGGGACGATGTAGTCCTCGGTGATGAGGCTCTCGTCTTCCTCGGATTCGGGCATATAATTTTCATCATCCCCTTCAAACAGGTCATTGGGATCTAGGTCCTCAGGGTTTCTTCCCGGGGTGGCGTGATGCTCTGGGGAAGTTTGAAGATCTTTCCCTGGGTCATCGGCATCATCCCCTATCATTCCGCCGTTATCAGCTGTGGCATTGTTCTCGCTGGGTTCCCCATTTGTGCCCCGCTCGCGTCTGTGTTGACGCCTGGGGGGTTTTAGGAGTGTCGACCATGTATACATCATAGGTAGATGTTGCGGTCCACTTGCCGGTATTTACTAACGGCGAAGTGTTTTTGGTGGGGCCATCAGCATCTTCATCCATGTTTGTGGCCTCGTCATAGTCTAGCATGTCGGTTAAGTCATTGACTGTGGTGACTAGGTGGGTGGTGGGTGGGATGTAAATTTCCTGATCATTGGCTTAAAGTCCGATCTTGTTGTAAACCGAAGTCTTGCCATCCGAGATTGACATGCTCTAGATATAGTCAAGCATCTCGTTCAGGTGAGATAACTCTTCGGATTTCATTGGGCATAGTTCTCGCCGGAGGCCAGATGGCATGTCGAGTCGGCGCGGAAGATCATGCTTCCAAACACAAAGAGTTGGTCGGGAACGTAAATGTCTCTGTGGCCGGTGCCGCGGTTGATCTATAGATGAGCCATCGATCTTTCCGGCGATCACACAACGGAACTCTTAATGAAAGCACTAGTGTCAGTGTGACATCCGATAGACCTCGGGGTAGGGGGTCCCGATCTTTGGATCTCGGATCAATGGTAACAGGAATAAGGGAGACTATATTTACCTAGGTTCAGGCCCTCTTAATAGAGGTAAGACCCTACGTCCTGCTCTTGTTTATATTGATGGAGATGTATCAAGTACAGAGTTGATCTACCTCAAGATTGTAAGTTGTGTTCTACCTCTAGGGCTAGGAGAATGTAATTGTGATTTTGAAGTGGTTTTTTATTGAGCCCCTCTTCACGTTGGAAAGTTTGTGTAATTTTTGTTGTTATCTAGAATTTCTAGCAAAAGGAATGCTTTATGTGACATTTTGTTGCTTTTTATTTTTCTCCCAAGAGAAAGTAACTTTGTTGGAGAATGCCATGAGTATTTTGACACTCCACTGGATCAAGGCAAGCCACATCACCCATTTGCACGATGGCATTGCAATGGCCATGGGTTTCACATGAATATTTGGAGTAATTATTTGCATAATTCTAAAATTTCAGATATAATGACTATACTTGCTCTATTCATGCTCATATCATGTCCATGTTGCATCTAGCATGCTCAATGATTACTTGTTAGTACTAGTCCATATGTGATCATTTGTTACATTCATTTACATATTAGTAGAAATGCTATGATCAAATGAATTGCTATTCTGGTAAGTTTATTTTGCTATAAATTAGATCATGTTAGTTGCTACTTCTTGAGCTTGCGTTGGTTTTTCCCTTGAAGAGGAAAGGGTGATGCAGCAAACTAGAGATAAGTATTTCCCTCAGTTAGAGAACCAAGGTATCAATCCAGTAGGAGAACGCACAAATCACCAAATAGCTGCACAAACAATCAAACAACTTGCACCCAACGCGATAAAGGGGTTATCAATCCCTTCACGGTTACTTGCCAAAGTGAGATATGACAGAGATAGATAAACGGTAAAGTAAATATTTTTGATATTTTTAGTTTATAGATTGGAAAGTAAAAGATTGCAAAATAGTAGATCGGAAACTTATATGATGGAAAATAGACTCGGGGACCATATGTTTCACTAGAGCCTTCTCTCAAGATAGAAAATAATACAGTGGGTGAACAAATTTCTGCCGAGCAATTGATAGAAAGGCGCAAAGTTATGACGATATCTGAGGCAATGATCATGAATATAGGCATCACGTCTGTGTCAAGTAGACCGAAATGATTTTGCATGTACTACTATTACACCACAAATCAAACGACTCCTGGTTGTATCTAGAGTATTAACTTCATCAAGAGCAGAGTAACGCATTAAGTAAGATAACATGATGTAGAGGAATTAACTCAAGCAATATGATGAAAAACCCATCTTTTTATCCTCGATGGCAACAATACAATACCTGCCTTGCTGCCCATACTATCACTGGGAAAGGACACCGCAAGATTGAACCCAAAGCAAAGCACTTCTCCCATTGCAAGAAAAACCAATCTAGTTGGCCAAACCAAACCGATAGTTCGAAGAGAATTACAAAGATATCAAATCATGCATAAAAGAATTCAGAGAAGATTCAATTAATATTCATAGATAAGCCGATCATAAATCCACAATTCAACGGATCTCGGCAAACACACCACCAAAAAGTATTACCTCGAATAGATCTCCAAGAACATCGAGGAGAACATGGTATTGAGAATCAAAGAGAGAGAATAAGCCATCTAGCTACTAGCTATGGACCCATAGGTTTGTGGTAAACTACACACGCTTCATCGGAAGGGTAATAGAGTTGATGTAGAAGCCCTCCGTGATCGAATCCCCCTCTGGCGGGGTGCCAGAAAAGGCCCCTAGATGGGATCTCATGGGTACATAAGGTTGCAGTGGTGGAAAAGTGTTTTTGTGGATGCCTATGGTGGTTTGGGGATATATGGGAATATACAGGCGAAAGAATT